>NW_006920420.1:787376-791585 GCF_000344685.1 Gloeophyllum trabeum ATCC 11539 | reverse complement strand
AGCTGTTTCTCTCGTTTCTCTGGGCGGACTTTCAATTGCCATGCGCTGTACTGATGTACCAGGCTCTCGGTTGCTTATGTCTTGCCTAATACGATATGTTTTGGCTTGTTGTGACGCGCTGTTGGACGCGCACTAAGTTGTGTTCTGGCACCCTTGCAACTACTGAGCTAGGGCAGGGCCAGTATAGTGACCCTGCTGATACTGCCACATACCATCCCAGTCCGCCATAGAATACAGCACGTGGGATGAGCACGAGCTATCTGACAGCTGTGGTGTCTAGCATGCGACGAGAAATCCGCCAGAAAATGCACGCTCAATAACTTCGGGTTTCTCCGTGTCGCCGCGTCGGCAGGAGGGGTGCCAGTGCGCCCGAGAAAATGAAAACGAGAAACGATATTGAGTTGGGCTATTGAGTTCGAGTGCTGATTGTGGCGCAATTCAGGAAGCGCCGACTGTTATCAGACCAATCAAATATTCCACAATGCACATGGACACCCCGACGGCCTTGGTTACCTAGCTACCTGCTTATTGACACCTTGGGGATGCGATCCTTCGAATCCACAAAGAACCAGAGTAGAGGCAGTAGAGATGATGCAATGGGAAGATGGCGTATGATGGCTTGCGTCGGAAGCATTAAGGTTAAGCGTCTTCGCCGAGGGAGGTGAGAGTGATGTGAGCCCTAACTTTCCTTTTCCGCCGCTACACCTCATAAAAGGTGCATGGTATGGTTTAACTCGGTACCGCTGGGCAGAACACGATGGTCGTCGCTGAGTGCGACGGTCGCAAGATGCTTGATACTCGACTGGTAGCCGATGTTGCCACATCCTTGGGTCCCCATATGCTCAACCACAGACTTAATCGCGCACGGCGTCCCAAAAGGTTAACCAGTCTGAGCCCTATAAAAGAGGCTCGATGTGTGTGATATATTCCTCGTCCAGCTTCAGAGCTAGGATCTGCGTTTCTCTCACCAACTTGAAGTCCAGACAATGTTCGCCGTCTGTCTCCTCGGCGTTGTGGCTCTAGCAGTTCTGGTCAATGCCAGCCCCATCGCATTGGCCCCCCGCGGCCCCTCGGGCGACAAAAGTAAGCCTGTTGTCCAAGGAACCATATTTTTACTAATGCACATCCTTCCCCGGAAGCTGTCATTGTGCAGATGTTCGAATGGTCATGGTAAGTATTTAGCAGCAAAGTTGCTCCGGTCCCCGTCTCACATATGCGTCCAGGGACAGTATTGCTTCAGAATGTACGAACTTCCTAGGGCCAGCCGGTGAGGCACTTTACCGCGTGTCCTCCTTCCCAATACTAACCCTAGTCAAGGCTACGGCTTTGTACAGGGTAAATGCATATCAGTACTTCACTGATTACACGCAAGCTAAAGACCTCCAAGCGAGCCCCGCACAGGAGACCATCACGGGTACGGCCCAATCCCTCCGAGTTCAGACACCTTCCGGTGAGACTTACGTTCCACGTTCATTCTCCGCAGGTGATCAGTGGTGGACGGACTATCAACCTGTCTCGTACACCTTGACGGGTAAAAGAGGTGATCGCGCCTCCTACCAGAATATGATCGACACCTGCCACGCCGCCGGTGTGAGGATCATTGCAGGTAGGTCCGTTTTAGCATACACGCATGCGTGCGTACGGAGGTTGGTTTCGCAGACGCAGTCCTCAACCACATGGCGGGCGTGGAATCCGGAACTGGGACAGGCGGGACGAGTAAGGGACAATCCTCTGAACATCCGCACGATGTCATTTAACGTGCGCGTATACCAGGTTTCACGCACTATAACTACCCCAACCTCTACCAGTACCAAGACTTCCACCACTGTGGCAGCGCCGGTGACGACATCGCGAACTACGACAACCGTACCGAGGTGCAGACATGCGAACTCACCAACCTAGCCGAGTGCGCGCTAGCAGCACCCTAATGCCACACACTGAGTGCTAACCATACCTCCCACACGCGGCAGCTTGAACACGGAGTCCGACTACGTGAAGGGAAAGCTCGCGGACTATGTGAACGACCTCCTGAGCCTCGGCGTGGACGGGCTACGCTTGGATGCTGCGAAGCGTACGTGTATTTACGAGTGACCTGCATATAGAATACTAAATCGGGCTGTAATACTTGAAGATATCGCCGCGGACTCGTTGGCGGATATTACAAGCCGCTTCACCGGCTCGCCCTACATCACCTCCGAGGTTCGTTCTCCTGCGTTCCTTCCTTTCCCGACCCTACATTTCCTAACTTGTCTGTCCGATGTTACGCTACATAGACCATCTATGGAGCTGGTGAGCCGATCCAGCCGTCGGAGTACACCGGCATCGGTGATGCGCAGGAGTAAGGTGTTTACTCGCCTCAAGTGTCCGCGCTTGTCAGCTCATGTCTCCGTGGAGATTCCGCTACACATCGACACTGCAGGGTGCGTTCACGAGCAACGGCATCTCTGGTCTGCAGGACTTGGACAACCAGGGTGAGTCTTATAAGACTGCTGGCGGTCTTCGCGGACCCCCGGAGGCTGACTGGCACCGGGCAGGGTGGGTGGCGGGTGACAAGGCGAACGTGTTTGTAGCCAACCACGATACCGAGCGGGTAAGCACAACTCATCTCCGGCATTATCAGAAGTCCTGACGAACGGGCCAACAAAGAACGGGAACTCGCTGAACTACAAGTCCTCGAACAACGCATACGTCCTTGCGACGATTTTCTCTCTGTGCGTCCTCCCCCTTTACTTGCTTGTGCTCAGAGAGTAAACGACGATGGAATTGTAAGGGCCCACCCGTACGGGACGCCGACAGTCCTCTCGAGCTACGAGTTCTCCGACACTGATGCCGGTGCGCCTAACTCGGGCGCGGGGACGTGCTCAGGCACGGGCGGCGAGAACGGCTGGTACGTTTGGTTGTCACATGCTTCATGTGCAGACTATGTACAATGCATGCACAGGTTGTGCCAGCATCGCTGGATTGCGTTCGCCGGGATGGTCGGATTCAGGAATACCGTTGGCTCCGCCGAGATCACGAACTGGGTCTCCCCTGGTAACCAGCAGATCGCTTTCGGTCGAGGTCTGCTTACCTGCTCCCCTCCTCTTCCCCATGGCTGAATTGCATTGACTAATAGGCACCAATGGGTTCGTGATAATCAACAATCAAAACTCCGAGTGGTCTGGGACGTTCACGACCTCCCTCGCCGCGGGGACGTACTGCGACGTCATTTCTGGAGGCGTTTCCAGTGGGGCATGCAGTGGGACTTCGTGAGTGCTTTGCATGGCGAGATGGTACATTGAGTTCGGAACTGACTTTGGGTGTTTATGTAGGATTACTGTTGCGTCGGACGGCACGTTCTCCGCAACCGTTGGCGCGTACGATGCTCTGGCGATCCACACGGGAGCTACTGCGTGAGATGAAAATGCGACCGATGTACATATTCGCTGTATGCATATGTACTGTATGAATATGTACTTTGGTAGTATACCCGATCTTGTTCCGCTCTGCTCTAGTACGGTACCCGATATGTACATAATATTGGACAGTACATAGGTACTATCGGCTGTCTGCATTTTTAGTCGGGGTCAAGTATGAGCAAGCACTGGCCAGATTATTTTCATTCCTTCCGTCGCTGTGCGAGAACCACGTTTTTCGGGAGAAACTATACTATCATCGAGGGGGTTCTGCAAAAAGTATCGAATCCGGCCTGTAGCATTCCGCACACTTGACAGATTCTTATCGGATCTTCCGCATATTGTGTGTAACTTAGTAATGAACGTCCCCATTATTTTTGTGCATTTTTATGCAGCCTGTGGAACGTAGGAGAGAGATGCCGGTTCATGTAGGGGGTTCTGCAAAAAGGTGTCACATGCGGTCACAGTGGGATCTCGCCGCGAGCGATGTCACGCTTTTGTCACGATATGGGCCCGGGAGATGTGCAAAGTTGCCTCTCTATCTCGACACGCTCGTTATTTACTCTATCGGGCTGGTGTATTGTACTGTAGACAGCATATTAATGATACCCCAAGCCATTCCGCTGCAGTCCGTTGTGAGCATCATGAGAGATCTAGTGGACACTGTTTCTTTCCCATGGCCTACAGGACCCGTTTTCTCTCCCTCTCTTCAACCACAGCAGATATTCCCATTCTGACTTGGCAGAGGGTCTATTCTAGTGTATATATACCTGCCTGAGCTTACCCAACATTTTTTGGTTGAGTGTGGAATGAG
>NW_006920420.1:696578-787356 GCF_000344685.1 Gloeophyllum trabeum ATCC 11539 | reverse complement strand
CTCTCTTCAACCACAGCAGATATTCCCATTCTGACTTGGCAGAGGGTCTATTCTAGTGTATATATACCTGCCTGAGCTTACCCAACATTTTTTGGTTGAGTGTGGAATGAGATATAAGGGGGTGAGGGGGTTCTGCAAAATTTGCAGAACCCCCTCAATGATACAGTCGTTTGCATATGAAACCGAAAATCGGGTTTCCGTGAGCATTGTTTGTTCGAACCAAATATACCCATATGCAGTAATGCGAGATGGCTTCTTGTGACTGCGTGACTGTCAGATAGCATTCATCGACGTCTCGAACTTGAAGTATCGACTGGCTGGTACCATGGTTCACCTCACTCAACAACTACGTGAACGTATCATTGTCTGGCGCCATGAGCAAAACAAGACACTCCGAGTGATTTCTGAGCTTGCGGGATGCAGCATAAGCACAGTCTTCGAAGTTCTCCGACTCTACACGGACTCGGAATACGGCACAGTCATCAACCCGAATGCTAGACCTCGAGGCCGGCCGCGCACTCTGGACATGCAGGATATGAACTTCGTGCGATCAGTTATTGAGGGAGAGCCTGCTATCTACCTTGATGAGCTACGAGATCGAGTCTACAACAGACTACACAGCACATGCTTGTCAGCCTGAGGGCGGGCTGCAGTCTACAGAGTCACACAGTCACAAGAAGCCATCTCACATTACTGCATATGGGTATATTTGGCTCGAACAAACAATGCTCACGGAAACCCGATTTTCGGTTTCATATGCAAACGACTGTAGTACTCAGTACTTTCGATTCGCATCGGAGTTCGAATAAGAACCTCCGTCCTCTTGCCCTCTCACCACCACCTCCCCGCCTCTCTGCTGCGTTTTGGACGTGATGTGGACGGAGGCGAGCAGTATTAATTATACATGGTGGTGTAGCATCATGATCAGGCTAGTACAGCCCCTATTTGCATTTGGCTAACCCCTGTGCCTTTCAATTCCTCTTTGCGAGATTCTCTTTCTGGCTCGTGCATCCATTGACTGGAGGTAAGTAAGTCCCTACCGTTTGACTTCTGTCTCCGACTCCCCTCATGACCTCCGCAATTGCGCCTAGTGGGTTGGGGTTTTCATTCGCCCTTTCGACAATACGTACGCGGCTATCACCTGGTTTTGGGACTCAGTCCTGAGTTGCCGACAGGACTGCGATCGTACTCGGAGAAAATGGTCCTTGGCTCTGAGTCGATGAGGCGGTATGCGTGTTGTCAGGGGGGAAACTCGAGGACAGGTGGGTGCTTTCCACGTAAAGGCCATCATCTAATCTGATATGATTACTCACATGTCCGCGAACATCGCCTTTATCTGATAAGATGACTGGTCGGTGACTGCGCATCGATCAACGACATCGACTGAGAACGCATATTTGGGTGCTGCCGCAATCCTTCGTCAGATTCGGCACCTCATGCCATTTATAATGTCCGTTTAGCCTGTTCCTGCTATAGCACCGGTTATATACAGCTCACCTTGGCCTTGGCTGTATCATGTTCGCAGGCCTCCAGCGCGGCCCTCGAATCCACGTCCTGCCCCACCGCGTCGTCCGACAATCCTCATATAACTCGGCCGCTGCACGTCTAAAAGCATTTCACAACACGACTAAGCCAGCCATGAACGGGAATGCAGCCTCTGAGAAGCGTAACATCGTCGTCGTTGGCGGAAGCTATGTCGGCCTGAAAGCAGTCGAGTTCCTCACCGCCGCTTTCCACAACTCGCACAAAGTCGTCCTAGTAGAGAAGAACTCGCATTTTCATGTCAGTCGCTTTCCTCTACCTGTTTTCTTCTACACTAACGGTCCCTCATACAGCACCTCTTTGCCTTCCCACGCTTCGCCGTCCTCCCCGGGTACGAGCATCTAGC
Organism: Gloeophyllum trabeum ATCC 11539; assembly: GCF_000344685.1. NCBI lineage: Eukaryota > Fungi > Basidiomycota > Agaricomycetes > Gloeophyllales > Gloeophyllaceae > Gloeophyllum > Gloeophyllum trabeum. Next base: position 785,468 of record NW_006920420.1, on the reverse strand, counting down.
CTTCATACCCTACACGAACGCCTTCCATGGCTGCCCACCCGACTCTGCGCGGCTCGTGCGCGGGCGTGTCACCGCCGTCCGCCCGGGGAAAGTCGAGTACGAGGACGTCCTGGACCCTTCGTCTTCGGAACCCAAGTCGATCGAGTATGACTACCTCGTGGTGGCGACGGGAACGTACATGCCGAGCATAAGCGGGAAGAAGGAGGGGATCGAGAGCATGAGGCAGAGGCAGGAGATGGTGAAGCACGCGGGGAAGATAGCCGTCATAGGCGGGGGTGCTGTCGGCGTCCGTGTGTCTAGTCTATTTTCTCACATGCAGCCTTCCTTCTTGACACTTTTCTGGTTTGTAGAAACCGCAACGGACATCAAGGATCTATACCCCGCCAAATCGGTCACGCTCATCCATTCGCGGGACCGGCTCATGAACGCGTTCCACCCGCGCATGCACGAACTGATCATGGAGCGCTGCAAGGAGCTCGGGATCGACGTTGTCCTGGGTGACCGCGTCAAGATTCCAGCGGAGGGCTTCTCAAACGACGGGCGCGAGTTCGAGATCGTGCTGAGCAGCGGGCGGAAAGTCACCGCTGACCTCGCCGTACGTCCCTGCCAGCGCTCTCCATTTCTCAACACTAACTAACATACGCACCCAGGTCGTGAGCACCGGCCAGCGCCCGGTCGCCGCCTTCCTCGAGACGCTCTCCCCGCACGCGCTCTCCCCAAAGACGGGGGGCGTCGCGGTGAAGCCGACGCTGCAGCTTGCGGACCCCGCGCACCCGAACGTGTTCGCGGTGGGCGACGTCGCGGAGCACGGCGGGCCAAAGCAGGCAAGGCCGGGGTTCCGCCAGGCGCAGATCGTGACGGAGAATATGCAGAAGCTGGAGAAGGCGAGGCAGGAGGGGAGGGAGGTGAAGGAGGAGGAGCTGGAGACGTATACGCCGGATCCGGCGGGGATCCATTTGAGCTTGGGGATAGTGCGTGTTGTTTCTGCTTTCTTTCCAGTGGGCAGGCGTTGATGATGGTTTTTAGAAACGGAATGTGATATTTCGCAATCCGCCGACGCCGGAGGGCGAGCCGCAGTATGAGATGAAAGATGATGGGGAGGAGACGGTGAATGCGGCGAAGGTGTGGGCGATGCGGGCACCTGGGATCACGGACTATCATTTATAGAGCGGTCTACTGGGACGCGAGACGGAGCGTCTGCGTTGATCTTTGCCTCCTTGGACTGGTATAATCACATTGGCTGCGGGAGCCAGAGGATTGGCGGGGTAGATACACGACGTGCGGCTGTGTAAGCAGTGCAGCCGATCATGGCATTAGGTTCCGTCCTTTTGCGCTCCCGTCTGCAGCATTGTGGATGTGGCATTTACAACAAGAGTGATGTGCGCGAACCCGATGCTACGTACGCGCACGTTCGCCGGGTGCATGAGTCCTTGGGTTACTGTAGAACAATTCCTCCGGTTACTCTGACCGAATTCCTTGCCGTATGGTAGTTCTGGCAACGACGGCTCGAGCGCAAGGCAGGAGATTATGAGCCGAAATCTTGCACAAGGTGTATTCATGTGGTGCAGTAGTACATAGGGCAGCACATCTCGTACATGACCTGCCAGTGCAGCTCACCGTGCTGTCGGGGACATGGCTGATATGGCCTCTAAGCAAGTTAATAGCTGACCGAGTCCCCCGAGGCACGCAACGGAGCTGAAATTTACAGTCGGCCGCAAATGCGTTGCAAACGAATGGACACAGCCAGGCCTGGCGTGGCTTGCCCGCCACATTGACAGACATACACGCCTGTCAAAGCCACGCGATTTTCATGAATGTCATGCAAGCTCAAATATTCAAGTTCGTACGGACCGTGGGGTATGAAAAGTGCCCTGGCTTCTAGTGCGCCGCCGGCTCTCGGCCTCCGCATCCCGCCAAAGATCGCCCTTGCTTCTCTGATCGCCGATTGGCCCATTTGCCTCCGCCGGTCTCCAGCCGGGACCGAGGCGCGATAAAGCGTTGCTGCGTGGTGCGCTCGCTTTTGTTGTTCTCTCCTCTAGTCGCCCATGCACGGAGGGCGCCGTCACTGCTGAGTGGGAGGGAGCCGCGATGGACGCGTCGCAGCTGCAGTCTGCTCTGGATGAGGCGCAGTTTAGCTTGCTGAATATACAGGCAACGCGGTACTTGAGTGGTGAGCCGGGGTAATTCCGTTAATGGGGTTTATTGTGCGTTAATACTGCTGGGACGCAGCTGCGGGTCTTGTGGTACGTCCTGTTCATCCTGCTTATTTTCCGTGGGGTTCATACGTTGCGGCGAAGTGACTGTGTGTTTTTTGTTTCTGTAGGCCTTGCTCTATGATCACGCCCTTACATTCGACGATGAGGTGGAATACGTCTGGAAAGCGAGATGGTCCCTCGCGAAGGTGCTCTTCTTGATCCTTCGCTACATAGTCACCGCTGCGATGATCATTCATACGTATCGTGCGTAATACATAATCTTGCCCTCTCCATTGCCACTGAACGTGCCACTGTAGAAATGAGCGGGCTCGGTCACGTCGAGCTTTCCCGTAAAGTCAGTGTTTTATGGTTTTGTTGACTCGCACCTTGTATGATTAACTGACACCTCGACCAGTTGTGAGTTGTTTATTCGCAGGATCACTTGCATCCGTGTTGAGCCCCCGCATAGCTGCAAAGGGTGGCTCACGGTCGGACTCTACATCGGCATCTCCGCCATCGCCATAAGCAACTGTACGTGCAGTCTTCCTCTCACAAAATGCAGTACCAGTACCTAAATTCAGTGCCACCCGTAGTTATCGTTCTACTCCGAGTGTCCGTGATCTGGGACCGGAACGCACGGCTGCTCCTCATCAGCCTCGTCGTCTTCGCTGTCACGCAAGTGGGGACGTTTGTCGGCGCGACGTACTTGATCGTGCACTGGATGCGTAGGCCTCCTCATGGTTATACATTCCGCGTAGAGCTAATTTTCGCCCGCCACAGCCGAGATCTATTTCATCGAAGAGGTGCGCATGTGCGGGATGACCTTCAAGCCCCCACTGGCAGGACTCTGGGCGCCTGGCGTGAGTGTTATGGCATTTCGTAGTGCGAGCGGGATGGTTGAGTTTGATCACGGACACAGCTTCTGTTTGAAGTCATGGTATTCTCCATGACTCTCTGGAATGCAGTGTCAAGGCCAATGGTTTCTCCGATTACCTACTCGCTCTATCGCGACGGGTTGGGATATTTCATAGTAAATGCCACCCTTACTTGTGGGATTCATGCTCTGATACTGACGTGTTTTCGCAGGTTCTTACGAGTACGTGAAATTTGGTGAGAATTGATTTTGTGATGCGTGCTCAAGCAGCAACAGTTATGAGGTTGCTGAACCTTGTACTTTCCCTCGTCGCGCCAGTAAGTACCTCACCTATTGCTGACCTCTATCATTGTTTGACTGAGCTACGTATCGTCCCCAGATATCCCTAATGTTTCTGGGCATGTTGTAAGTACCCAATCCTTCCCCCAGCATTGGATTTCGGTATCCGACCCTTCACCTCAGCTTCATCTGGAGCGTCACCACCGTCACCGTCACCCGTCTCGTCCTCAACTTCCGCAAGCTCTCTGCGGCGTACGACGACCCCGACCAAGAGGCAGCGCCTCACCAGCATCATCCAGTCAGCCCGGACGACGATGAAAACGAGCACGACAAGTACTCGCGGGTGATGAGCACGGACGGGAGCAGCCGGACGGTAGTCGCGCAGAGCAGGGTCGTCACGGAGGAGTACGAGCTCTCGACGACGCGGACGATAACTAGATAATTGCCTGTCATCTATTTTCATATCGTAGACGTGTTATGATGCACGATATTGTACGAAGATGCATACAGTATTTGCTCCTTCAAGTTCGTCCTCGGCGCCACAGCCGTCTATGATTAGCTCCGGACAATGGGATGGCTGTGGCGGTGAGAGCCCCTATTTCTGCACCCTCATCATCACCATGCCACTAATCCGTATGTCGGGAACCGTACGCGTTGGAAACAACAGCGCCCTGCAGTCCGGGGTTATACACGCGTCGCCCCTTCTCCTCCTCCATTATCCCGCGTATAAGGGCAGCAAGTCAATTCCCGTACGACATGGGCGAGGAAGACTATGTTTCCCACTCGCCTGCACCGAGCACGATAAGCCGGATTTCCCCTTCCCCGTCCATACTCACGCCTAAGTCCCCGCCGAGCGAAGCCTGCATCACGCCTGCAGCCGTGACGGCGCACATCGCGATGGGGGACGGGCTGGAGAGCATGGATTTTCTCCGGCAGCTCTCAGATGAGTATGGGATGGATACGGGGCTGAATACGGAGGCGCCGAGGACGGACAAGCATGATGTACGCTTGAGTCCGGACGTTGTGCTGTTTTTGGAGGAGCAGGGAGAGGTGAGTTGTTTTGTCTTTCTTACGAGCTTGGGTGCTTTGTGTCTTCCATCTCGGGAGCTGTCCCGGATCCATTCTGGTTCTGGTAATTGCCTTGTTTTGGTGCGATCGACGTGCTTTCAATCAATGTGATTCTGTTCTTGGACTAAAGGAATCCCGATCGTTGTCGCGGCTATCCATAGCTTGAATATGTGCTCACGAGAGTTCCGTTGGACAGTCAGTGGAAGACATTCTTCGTCTCCCCATCGTCCGCCCTCCACCAGTGGACGATTCGTTCACGCTGACATACTACTACATCTCGTACGTCGAGGCACCACCACGGGATACCATACACGAAAATACTAAAGTCCGTTCGCCCAGCTCATCCCACAACACCTACCTCCTCTCGCGCCAGCTTCTCGGCCGCTCCTCCACCGCCTCCTACACGCACGTTCTCTCCCGTGGGGCGCGCACAGTCGAGATCGACGTCTGGCCCTCCGCACAGGGCCCCGTCGTCACGCATGGCTATACCTTCAGCTCAAGTGTCCCCTTCAAGGCCGTGTGCGTTGCAATTGGGGACGCGGTGAAGCCCGACGACTGGCCGGTGTTCGTTAGCCTCGAGTGCCATGTGGGTATTGGCGGCCAGGAGGAGCTGGTGGAGATCATGAAGGGCGCATGGGGCGAGAAGCTGGTAGATAGTGAGCTGGAGGGCGTGGAGGGCGGGAATGTGAGCCCAAGGGATTTGAAGGGAAGGATTCTGCTCATGGTGAGGCATTCCTATGCTTCTCTTGTCCACATTGCTGAGCGCAGGTGATAGGTAGAGTATTATCCGCCGCCCGAAGAGAAAGGTACGGGACGAGAGGATAAGGAGAAATACTCGTCGTCGTCTTCTTCTTCCTCATCAGCGTTGTCGGATTCGGAGTCCGCCGAGAGCAAGTTGCTCGCCGCTATGCGTCTCCGTAAGGATAAGGAGCGGGAGAACAAGCATCCTATCATCTCGGAAGCGCTGAGTTCTCTGGGTACGTCGGCCCTCCTGCATACCGAAATATTGAGGTAGTGAAGAGGAAACCTGTAGGTGTCTACGCGCATAGCATGAAGCCAAAGAAAAACTGGCTCTTCGAAGGTTAGCAGTCCCCCTCCCCGCTGCCGATGGTATATGTCTAACAGATGCACCGTCCACAGAACTCTTACACCCCCGCCATATCCTGATCAACATATCTGAATCCGGCCTGGGCGGGCTATTCCAGCAGCACTCCGCCCACCTGATTGCGCACTCGCAGAAACACCTCCGACGCGTGTACCCGCGCGGCACGCGGGTGTACTCGAGCAATCTGAACCCGGTCCAGTTCTGGCGGGACGGCTCGCACGTTGTCTCGCTGAATTGGCAGACGTATGATAAGGGCATGCAGATCAATGAAGCGATGTTCGTCGGGAGCCATGGCTGGATATTGAAGCCCAAGAGGCTGATTGGCTTGGGGGCTGAGGGGAGCGAGAAGATGAAGATTACCGGGCAGTTTGCTGGGCTTAGCTCCCGTGAGTATGTTGCGCATGCCAGCGTGAAAATGCTTCTGACGATATGGGTAGTACCTGTGCACGAAGAAGGGCTGAATAGCGTCTCGGTGTACATCCGGGCAGAACTCATCACTTCGAACAACGAACTGAAGTGGCGCTCGAAGACGACGAAATGTAAGTCTATACTCAAGACCGGAGTCGATGTGATGTTCAGCGACGCGACCTTCGAATGGGAGTACGATAGTGACGATTTGGCATTCCTTCGGTGCGCGTCTACCGTTTTCGACTGCAGGCTTTGAAACTCGCTGACTTGGCATTGCTAGGATCCTGATTATGGAAGAAGAATTCGGGACGGACGACGAGATGGCTGTGTTCTGCGCGCGCATTGACCATCTCCAGGAAGGGTGGAGACTTATTCGCTTACTGAGTATGAAGGGGAAAGATACGGGAGGAACTCTGCTGGCGAATTTTTCAGTTGCTTCTGCTTAACCTATACCCTATATGTAGTAGCGCATCTATCTCACCATTCTCCCGGCTCCGCACTTGTGGCCAACTGAGCCACACGGAGTGACAAAGCGCGTCGCGTTTCGTGACGTGACCGTGAATGCGTGGTTGCTCGGCCATTTCCATGCTTCGAAGTTCCAGATGATCCTGTTCAAGATGTCCGATTGTGGCAAATCTGTGGCTCACCTCGTGCCACCGTCGACTTCGTTACGCGCATTGTTCTTTCCTACATAAATAGCGACGACTAGGCCAGCGCCTCCCAACTCTCTTTCCTCCCACCCAGCACCATCCCAACCGCCATGTCTGCCTCGACCTCTAAGATGGCCGCCGAACACCTGTCGAAGGAGAAACGCGAGCGCAACGTCTTCCACTGGTGGGAGCGCGACCCCAACGGGCCTAAGCTACCCAGGCCACCGCCGTACGGGATGCGTACGCCGAACGACATCATCTGGGCACACTCGCTCGCCGATTTCTACTGGATCGCGCGCATCCCCGCAGCGAAGGGCCTCGTCACCATCTACTCGCGCAGCATGATCCGCGAGCTGGGAGAGAACTACGACGAGTCCAAGTTCCCGGTCCCCGAGCCACGCCCGCGCCCCCGCCGGCCGTGGCCCGTGCTGAAGCTCCCGCTCGAGATCGCACGGACGCTGGAGTTCCATACGCTCGGGAAACTCCCGCTGGGGATTGTCGACGAGGGATCGGATCATGAGGACGATCCGTCGTCTGAGTTGAGCTTGGAGCATAAGTGGTGGGCCGATATGATTACAGAGTCGGACGAAGAAAGCGAGGAGGAGGCATTGAAGCGAGACGCAGCCATGATGGAGGAACTGGGAAGAATGAGAGATGGACATGATGAGGATATCTCGTCGGCGGACGAGGCTGATGAGAAGCGGGAAGACCCCAGCAACGAGGGAAAGATTGAAGACAAGCTCCCCGAGATACTAGATGTTGAAGACGGCAAGGAGAAAGCTGATTCTGCGAAGGAGGAAGTCCCGATGGACGTGGACGAAGAAGCGAAGCAGGGAGGGAGTGCAGACGCAGCAGAAGCGAAGGAGGGGAACGAGCAGACTGATAAGGCCTTCGAGAAGGACAAAACCAAGAAAAATAAATCCCGCTCGGTCACCTACGGCAGCTTCAACTACAAGGAAGGTGATCTGCTTATCCCCAACTACCATGACAAGCCTGCTCTCGACGCGTGGGGCACACCCTATGCGCACCTCTGGGCACCCCAGCGTCGAGTCAAGCTCTGGAATTCATCTCCTCCCTCCGTGCGTGAGTTCATTCGATCCACCCCCGTGTACGCACGGCTGGTAGAGGACCGCACGACGCCCGAGTATCGGCGGGAATTGAACCTCTTCATGAAGCAATACCTGAGGCCCGATAAGGCGCCGAAGCCGGGCATCGCGGAGTCGTCATTCTTCGACATAAAGCGCATCGATGGCAACGGTACTCTGGGCATCGTGTCCAAGGAGGTCAAGTTCACTTTCCCGACGCCGCAGGTTCAGAATGCCCCCTCGAAGAAAGGTGGCAAGGGGAAAGGGAAAGGAAAGGGCAAGGGCAAAGGGAAGGCGAAAGAAACTCAAGGCAAGCCCAAAGCGGCTGATGGGGACGATGCGGACACCGAGGAACCTGTCACTGTGGACGACTTGCCGAAGAAAATACGAGACGTGCTCGGGCAACTTGATGAAGAAAAGCCGGAGGGAGAAGATTCCGCGAAGAGTCAGTTCATCTTCTTTGCCGTCCCGAAGGACGACACTGTCGGTGCAGCGGAGAAGCCGACCAAAGTTCACGTCAAGGCTTCAGACTCGGACGAGAAGGCAGCGTATGTAACTCGTGATAAGCCTTGGGTTCAAGGCTCCCCCTTGGACAACCCGTTCTCGGTGCAGGGTCTCCCGAAGCTTGAGGAGTTCATCCCGAGGCAGTTCCTGCCTGACGTCCTGATGGTCCACGATCCTGAAGATGCTACGATGGAAAAGGGCAGTGACGATCCATATTACTCCGGAGTGTACACCGGTAAGTAAGCGGCAGATCCCTTTAGTGACTGCGCTGACGTCGACTTAGGCGGCGATGAAAAGAGTTCGGCGAAGAAAAAGGGGAAGGGAAAGAAAGCGGAGCCTCCGCCGGACCGCGTCTACAAATACCGTCGCGTCCTTCCTCAACACGACTCTGCCAAGCAGGACGTATTTGACAACACGAATCCGCGCATTGCGCATCTTTACTTGTCGAACGCGAACAAGATGGGCGTCGGCCACCACTCCAACGTCTTCAGCGCGCCTCTGAAGCTCCCCGAGCCGCTGTCAGCGCACTCGCCGAACGGGATGGTTACTGTCGCTGCGAAGACTGCGTTCCCGGCGCACGACCCGCGATGGTTGATCAGGAATGAGGCGAGGACATACGACAAGTTCCCTCAGCATTTGCAAGAGGAGTGGTGCGGGTATAACCTGGTGACTCCCATAAGATACCCGGTTCCTGTTGGGGCTGTTGTCCCGAAGTTCTATGGGTACTATGAGCCCTTCGAGCAGCATGCAGGGCCGCACAAGGCCGAGTGGGAGAAAAGGAGCCCTATTTTGTTGCTCGAAGAGTGTGGGTCACCCATCGAGCCAAAGAACTTTTCTTTGGATGAGAGGTGAGAGTCAGATACATCGGCGTTTGAGACCTCTTGCTAATTGCTATGTAGAGCTGAGTGCTATTCGCTCCTCCTCCGTCTGCACCTCGCGGACTTCGTGCAGAACTCGTTCTATGTGCGGAACATTCTCGTCCAGCCTGGCCCGTTGACGGCGCCCCCGGAGAAGCGCACGATGTCCAAGCCCAGCTTCAGGATCATCGACTTTGGCCGCGCCCAGTACTTCCCACCGGAAGTCGCCTCGGACAAGAAGAAGTGGGACGAGTTCAAGGAGGCCAGGGTTCGTGAGACCAGAAAGGCTATGGAGGAATTGGAGTTTGAACATGGTATGCTGACTTGAACTCGCTTGCCGTACCTTTATGTTTCGTCGATTGTTCTCTTGCCGCACCAGTTGCTTGTTATGCTGTCACCAGTTGCTTTCTGATCCTTTCCTTGCCGTGTATGAAGAATTATGTATGTTACGCTTGTACCTCCGCGTCGATATCGAATGTTATTGCATGAGCTTGAGATGGAACGCTGCGAATATCCTTTGCGCGAATGGCTCTTGTCAGTACATCACGGGCGTCGTCGACCGAGTCACCGTGGAGGTGTTACTATGTAATTGCCCAAATTCATCAGCAATCTCGTCTTGCCTCTTACTCCAACCGTCGACGCTGAGGCCAACGGGCAACTAGCTCATGATTATAAGGACGTAACCTGCAATTACGCTTGATGTCGGAATCTATCTTGGCCGTCGCGGTGGTGGCGGACTGTTCGCTAGCTCTCCTGCACGAGTGGGACTACATCCTCAATCACTATTTATTCCATATCCTCCAACGTCTTCACGAGAGCACGCAGGGTCCAAATCAGCAAGTGAGTTCTGCTCAGCAACTTTGTACCACTGAAGCATGCTGGGAATCTGGCGACCGTGATGGTGCAAGGGATATCTGCCGGTTGGGAGAACACTTTCCTGCGATCGTCCTCCCGCAACGGATGTTGTGTCTGGGCACACGAGATATCCTGTAACGTCCCAGGAAAGTGTTCTTCCAAGGCCTTGCTTGCGAGTCCCATATGTGGTCGCGCGTTGCTTGCTCGCAGGTCATATCTATCTGCAACGAGGCTCTGACCTGCTGCTCGATACACTGCAGTGCAGACTAGCGTTCATCACATATGGCGCCGCAAACACCCGTCCCAGCCCTATAGTCAACAAGTTGTTCTTCACGCCCTTCCAAGTCCTATTAAAGGAACTCAGTCATGATCCGCGTAAGTTCGGATTGGGGTCTGTGGCATCGGGAGGGGGGAAGGGCGCAGCTGTCCTGGAGGCATTGGTCGCCGCGACGGAGGTACTGCCGACGTTGAGTTTGCAGGTTTTCTATAGTTGACTTGAAGGTAGATGTTTGATTTGCTAAGCTCGACACTGGCATCAAACCACGACCGGAAACCTCTACATCCTCAGTCCCTCAACCAATCCCCACCGAAACAGGATAAGGCGCTCCCGACGATCTCAGCACGACATATAATTCACATAGCTGCTCTACCGCCAGATGGTGCCAAACGACCGCTGCGTAATGAGTCCCCGAGCCTAGACGGTACTACGTGGAGTACGTTGCCCGATGTGTTGAAGGAGGTACGCTGTGTTATTTCGTATTTGTCTTTACTGAGGTCGCAGAGGATGCTGACAGAGTTGTAGCGAGATATCAAGTGGAGTGCGATACTACTCCCCCAATCTTCTACACGGCTTATGGAGTTGCATTCCAAGGTGATTATCCCTGTTATCCGGCGGGTTCCTCTCTTACACTTGCCCTCGGGGGACAGGTCGAAGCCGGAGACAAGGTCGCCCCATGGTTCCCGACTCAAAGTAAACACGCACTCCTACTAGTCGGGATACCCCCACGAGGTCCGTTCATCTCGTCGCTTCGTTCGTGTCTCTGTGAGCTCATCTCCCCTTTATCAAGCTCCCAAGCGCCCCGGAGACGCCCCAACGACGCCCGAGCCCAAACGCCCAAGGCTGTCCAGCTCCGGAACCCAAGGCTCCCCGAGCGTCGCGAACGCCAGCCCGCCGAAGGTAGCTTCCACCACCCCCTCCATCGCGCCTAAAGCCGTGCCTGCTCCCGCGCCTCCGCCGGACACCCAATCGCAGTCTCAGCCGCGGCAACCGCCGCGCCCCATGACGATGTCCGTCGAGCAGGTCGACGAGCGCCTGCGCACGATGGAGCGCGACCTGACGATGATCCGCGCGCGGCTGCCCGCGCTAGAGCAGGAGAAGCCGCAGGACCTGTCGGCGGCGCGCATGCTGCTGCAGCAGAAGCTCATGCAGTACACGCAGCTGAAGGCGCTCCAGAAGGCGCTGAAGGAGCGTCAGATGCGCATGGGCGCGCAGCCGCCGATGCAGATGCAGAATTTGGACCACAATCAGGGGAACGGGCTGCCAATGGGTGTCCATCTGATGCAGGGGCAGAACTTGATGCAGCAGCAGCCACAGCAGCCACCGATGGAGGTGGACGGGATACAGGCGCAGATGCAGAAACTGCTCGAGCAACGACAGCAGCAACAGCAGCAGCAACAACAACAGCAGCAGCAGCAGCAGCAGCAGCAACAGCAACAACAGTCTTCTCAAGGTCAGGGAAATCAGGGACCAGCAGGCTTCCCCCCGGGCATGGAGAACGCGCCGGTGCAGTGGCACGGAAACTTCACATGGCCGTCCCAGCAGGGCGACGTATTCGCAGAGGTCGACATCAAGGCGCAGGCAAACCTGTAAGTAACAACTGTTCACTCTTTCCTCTCAGTATCGCTCCAAGGTCGGGACGAAGCTAACGTGGCTACGCGCAGGACGCCTGAGTTCTGGCCGACCAACCTGAAGCTCAAGCCGATGCCGATGCCCGCAAAGTCTGATATGCAAGAGTACTTGAAGGGCATCGGGCCTGTCGTGTGCATGATCCTGCCGTGCGAGCCCGTCACGAACAAGAACCGCTTCGTGATGTTCACCCAGCTCATGCTGCAGAAGAACGCCGTAAGCCCCCGCCTCCCTCTCTCTACTTTTATCCTTCTCCACTAACCCCGCGCGTCCTGTAGTTTTCTCTCGCCTCCTGGACACACCCCCTCGATTCCTCACAAACGCTCAACTTCCTGCTCATCTCGCTCCCCGCGCAGGTCTTCGGCGCGTTCTTCCGCAGCGCGGGCGAGCCGAACATTCCCAAGCCGAAGCCGCTCATCGACCTCGCGAAGCTGCCGCGCCACGTCCTCGCGCGGCTCGCGCAGATGGGCGCGGAGGAGCGCGCGCGGTTTCTGCGCGACCTGGCCGTGCAGCAACAGGCGATGCGGCGGAAGATGCAGGAGGGGCAGGCGGGGGGGATGGGGATGGGGATGGGGATGGGCAATCCCAATCCCAATCCCAACCCGAACCTTAATGCGGGTCTGTTTACGGGCATGGGTAATAACGGTAACATGCCGGGGTTCATGGGAGGTATGCAGGGCCTGCCGGTCAATCTTGGGGGCGGGCCCGGGAACGCGCAGGGCGGCTTGGGGTTCAACCCCGCGATGGCGCTCGCTCAGGGACAGGGTCAAGCCCAGCAGAATTTCAATATGATGCAGGCGATGGCCATGGGGATGGGGATGAGTGGTGGGGGTATGATGCCCCAGCAGCAGCAGCAGCAGGGTGGCGGGAATGGGAATGTGAATATGAACATGAACATGGGTTTTGGAGGGAACTCGATGGGAAATGTCAGCATGGCGATGTTGCAGTCGTTTATGCAGCGGAATGCGCAGGGCGGTGGGGGAGCTGGGCCTGCGGGGGGCGGTTGAGGAGGAATGCTAATGAAGGTTAATGATTATATGGTGGAAACAGTAATTCTTAGAGCCTTAAGGTGGAATCAAGAACATTGGTAGCATTGATGTAGTACATTATTATCCACACTCGCATCGTCAAAATTGTCCATTTATGCCTTAGCTCATAGCTGGCGGTTCGTCCATCCCCACGAGTCCCTCCAGCGCGCTCTGTACACCGCCCGCCACCTTTTCCGTCGCACTATCCGCCTCGTGGTGCTCTCCGAGCAGCTCGTCGACAACCTCGGAGCCAGCTCCAGGCGTCTTCTTGGCCTGCGCGCTCACACTCGACAGCGTCGCGGGCGGCACGTAGTCCCTCACGGCACCGGCAATGGCGCTCGCGAGATCCTTGGACGGCATCCCAAGCGCGCTCGCGAGCTGTTCGATCCTGCTCTCGATCTCCACCACGCCCTGCCCCCCGCTCCCCTTCGCCCATCGCTGCGCATCGTCAATCCCGCCCGTGCTCGAACTGGCCGGCGAGCGCACGCCCAGCGCCTCCGGCTTCTTGCCCGTCGCGAGGTTCCACCAGCCGCCCGCCTCGGCCTTCCACACCCAGAGGCGCCATGCGTAGAAGGCGAGGACGAGGACGCCGACGAGGCCCATGCGGTAGATGAAGGTGTTGAAGTCGACGTTCGAGCCGGGCGGCTTGACGGGCTTCATGCCCTTGCGCGCGCGCGGCGGCGGGAGGTCCTCGGCGGACCGGACGTTGCCCGTGGACGTCGCGGGCGCGTTTGCGGACTGCTGGTTTTTCGAGCGTTTGCGGGTGGACATGGTGTTGGCCTGCGGACTTGTCAGAGACAATCTCAAGGTAAATAAACGGAAAATAGTTACAGTCAGTTTGGGCAATATGCTATGGATAGAAGAGCGAAAATAATTGGAGGTGCTCTCTCGCAGAGCAGTCGTTATAAACGCGCAGCCACGTACGCGACCCCGCACTGACCGACTATGATGTCATCCCATGTGCGTGATGGCCAGGAACGGCAATCCGCGCTTCTTCGATGCCACATCGGGCCACGGATCTGTGGCAAGGAGGTCGTCGGTGTCAAAGCGAAGGTAGGCACACAAAATGGTTTGTCTCAACACATCTGTCCGTTCTGAAATACCCAGATTGTACACTCCCCGCCTCGCATTACTTAGAGAAATAGAAAAGAGCGTGGTATATGAGTAGTGTAAGACAAACCGAGGCGTAGCTAACTATGATATTAGGACGTTCGAACACATAATGGAATACAAGAACATGAAGGTTTCCTTTATACGAACGAGGCGCTAGATCTGGAAGAACGGCTGCTCATTACTCTGCTGCTGCTGCTGCTGTTGCTGCTGCATCGCGAAAGGGTTATTACTCGTCGCACCCGTCTTCTGCGCAACGATCCTGCCTGCGGCGGAGGGACCATACCTATGAAGCACGGCATGGTGAGCGACCCAGAAGGGATAGCGTATACATCACAAGAAAAGGCGTACCGAAGCAATCCGGTGTTCCCGAACGTGTCAATCCCATCATCTGTGCGATTCGCAAACAGGCCAGCCAGATGCGCGTGCTCCTGGTCCGCGCGCGTCTGGCTACGCTGCGGCGACTGCTGCTGGAATGATGAGGGCGGCGCGGACTGGGACGGCCCCGGCGGTGCACTCGTGGCGCCTTGGCGGCCCTCGTACGTACCACCCAGGTTGAAAGAGACGGGGCTTTGCGTATTGGCCTGAGGGCCTGGCGACGATATTTGCGAGGTGTTGAGGAAGGACGGCTGGGGCTGCGCGGGCTGTGCCGGGGCGAATGGGTTGTTGGATCTACGGATGCGTCGTGAATTCGTCGCTTGCTGTGTGAGAATGAGCGAAGCTGGACATACCCAAAGCCTGTAGGCTGAGCCATGAGCATCGACGTTTGCTGCGCCTGGAGTTGCTGTTGTTGCTGCTGCTGCATCTGCAACAATTGCTGCTGACGCATCCACTCCTCCTGCTGAGCCTGCAACTGTGCGGCCTCTTGCTGTTGACGCATCCACTCCGCCTGTTGGCGCATGTACTCTGCCTGCATCGCCTCCTGCTGTGCTTGCTGTTGCCATGGGTTGAACGACGTGAACTGAGGTTGCAGCTGCGTGAACTGAGGCTGTAGACCGGTCATGAACTGCGATTGCTGGGCATTCGGGTCGACGAGGGGGAAGGGGTTGGTAGTCGTTGGTGGGATCCTAGAGCCATAACCAAGTGAATAATGCAATGCGGATAGGGGAGCCCCAAGGTCGAAGGTACGCACAATTGGTTCTGATCGTCAAACAAAGCAGCCTGGTTGGCGTCCTGCAGCGCCTTGGCCCGCTTCGCCTCCTCCTCCTCGCTCAGTTTGATCGCGCGCTCGAGATCCCGGTCCTCCGCGCTCTTCTTCGCCTGCTCCTCCGCCATCCGCTTGCTCTCCTCCAGCGCCCGTCTCAGATCCTCGTCCTCCTTATTCGTCCGCCTTGCCGGGGGCACGCTCCGGCTCCGCCTGCGCGTATTCTCGTCCTCCTCCTCGCCCGCGCGGCCGACCATGCGGTCGCGCATGTGCGCGCGCGAGCGGCGCTCCTCCCTGAGCCGGCCCTCGTCCTGCAGGAGGTTCGTGATGTCCTTCGCCTTCTGGCGCACGTTCGCGCCGAGGTCCTTGCCGTACTCGTCGACGTACTGGAACTCCTTGAGCGTCTTGATGATGTACAGGTTGTCGCGGAAGTAGATGACGACGTTCTCCGAGCCCGCGTGCAGCAGGTAGTCGAGCAGCGTGAGCGACTAGCGGCGGCTGCGTTCGTCAACCGCACCCACCAGGCGCAGCACGGTCAGGGGACGCACCTTGAAGACGTGCCGCCAGTTCTTGCCCTTGTCGTTCAGCCGCTTGTCCAGCATCTCCATGATCTCCACAAAGTCGTTCCTGCATAGTCACCCATCGATCCGTTCGGATTCGCATTCGAGTTCACAGAAACAGGGGACAGCGTACTGGTTATACGTGAGCTGCGCAATCTCGTTCATCTGCGTGCCCGATGGGCCCCAGGGGTCGTTGGACGTCGCATCGCGGACCTTTGCTTGCGTGTCCGAGTAGCCTTTTGTGTAGTTTTTGGCGACGCGCAGGGCACCCTTGCCAAAGTGCTGTAGCGTGGACATCTGAAGCGCAGAGTGAGCGGAGCGTCGAGGTCCTGGTGGCGCACGATGGACCGATCAGCTCCGGTCTGTGGTGTTAGGCAATTATAAACCATGGGAGGACAATCTTGGGCACGCCGATGGTGAAGTGGTTATCATGCTTGCCTTCCAAGCAAGCGGCGGGGGTTCGATTCCCTCTCGGCGTATTGTAAAAATCAGTCGTTTTGATCTTCATTCTTCGTGGCAATCACACGTTGACCAGGTATGTAAAGAGAATGAATACCGAGTATCTGCTTGAATCATAATGTGACATATGCTACAAATGTTGAACCGGATGTGTACGAATGGGAGCAGGATTCTCCGATTCAGTCGTCCACTGGTCCATTGGTGAACTCACAAAGACGCGCACTAGGAGACGCGAATTGGACATCAGGCTTCCGCGTTCACAGCAGACTGCCGTTGCGACGCGACAGAGCCTCGCATGGGCAGGCAGAGAATCGGGCATCGATGATGACCTTTACGGCTTGGATTTCTTCGCGGCAGTCTGAGCCTCCGCCTGCAACTTTGCCTGTATGATATTCATTACATAGTTCAGGTTATCCTGCTTCTTCGATATTGTCTCCTGCAGCGTCTCCAGGTTGCCCCGGATGAAGTCGACTTTGGCCTCGTAGTATTTCTTGGCTTGTGGGCGAGTCTACGGACGCGACGGCTCCGTCAAGACGTGCAGCAAGATCGGATAGGACGGGTACCACACACCTTTTTGACGTAGTATCCTGTTCCGACGTCCACAATGACATGCTCGACATCGGAGAGCTTCCCCGGGACGTAGAGCGAATTGGTCAAGGGGACCAGGATCGTCTTGCCTGCAGAGAAAAGGATTAATGGTCTGCGCAAACCGAGAACCGCTGGACCTCACCGGTGTTATTCGGATTGATCTCTCCAACATTCTCGATGCAGTTCTTGAACTTGGCTTGCGCTTGCTTCAGCTGCGCGAACGAGCTGGTGAGGTGATTCAGTTCCTGCTTCCAGGTTAGATATCTTGAAACGACGCAAGACAGTGGAAAATGTCACCTCCTCGAGCTGCGTCCTGACTTCCGCAAGCTGGGAGATGTCCAAGTCCGCTACATTAATCTGCTGAGGATGGGACGTCGAGGAGGAAGCCATGGAATGTCACCGTCACACCGACACGCTCGCCGCTACCCGATACGGATGTGTGACCTCGAGCGTCATACCGACTGCGACCAGGTTAGCTTTCGCCTCTCTCAGTACCGGACGGGCATCGTCCCCGACGACTGCCTTGTACATTCACCTATGCAGTCCAGCCAACGAGTGCCCCAGGATCTCGGTGCGTAGTTATATCGTGTTCGTTACTTACAGTACTCACGGGACGCAGTTGCGATATTTCACGCCTCATTCCACCCCACGAAGGGTAGTCTCATAGACTGGTCTCTGAGAGCCAGCGACGGTATGTCTCCATCGTCATCACGCGGCGCGCTCCTCACGGTCGATCCAAGACTTGGACCTCACGAATGTGGAATTCAGTTGCCTGCCGAGCGGTCTGCATCTAGTGGAGGAAGACGTAGTGTGAGTGAAACTGGCATGGTTGGAGAGAAGCCATATATTAACGATTGTGTCCAGCTACTTTTCGAAAGACTCGCACCAGGGCGTCTGTGTGTTCCGCCGCAGGAAGACGACTGAGCACGGTCACCGCGGCTTCCGCCTGTCCTCTCTCGGTATCCTGCTTGCCAAATCTGCACGCCCACGGCCGTGGCGGCATGTCGCGGCTCTCAAGGACCTGGTCCACAGAATATACTCCGTACTGGAGGACAGGGGTGTCCTAGAGCCGAGGGAGGAGGATTGGGAGCCCGCTCGGGCGTTCTTCGAGCAGCGGAAGGTGCGCCGAGTTGATCTGGCAGGCGCAGGGGACTGGAACGGTTGGAGTCACGAGTTCGATGGTGTGAGTGGTTGTTACTCGATACTTTGTTCGAGCATCCGTTCAACTCCAACTTGCCAGCCGTCCTCTGACCTTCACAGTATCCACCCGACCATGCACCTTCCGCACCTCCTGCGTATCCTGGGCCCATCTTCCTTAACATTGTATAAACATATTTTCGGGCGGCGCCGTATTCTGATCTTCACCCTACCCCCAGTCGAAGCATCCTGTATTCTGTGCCAGGTCGCCGCCGACATGTGTTTGGACAGCCAAGTAGATAGCGATGTGGATACCGAGGGTGATCGACCGGGAAGGCTCAGGGGGAGATGTCGAGAAGGCGTGAAGGTCCTAGGAATGGTGACCCTGAACGACCTGGACAAACTGCACCAGGAAAGTCAGACAGGACGAGGGTGGATCGCATGTGAGTGCCGTTTGCGGGTAGGCATGTGGGTGCACTGACTGTTGCCGTTCAAGGTACAACTGACGCTATATTTCTCGAGAAACCTTCGTATTACGACCTCATCATTGATCTAACGACTTCCACTCCTTCCAAAGCGACACGACCGACTTTCTATGTATCACGCCCCAACCAGCCTTCGAGCTCGAAGGGACCGAGTCACAGACTGTCACCAATACGATTTACCTGGAGCGACGTCAAATTGGTGAGACTTTTTTTCGCCTGCGCCGCTGTCCTCCACACTGGCTGAATTTCGACCGAAGTGGAATGAAATCGATCGTCTCCTAGAAATTGATGCGGCGGACAGGGACCCAATACACCACCATGCCTGCTGTGCACCAGGTTCGCATTCAGGGGCGGAGGGCGTGAACTCCAAGGCTCCCGGGAAGCTCCCGCCTGCGTGGACAGATGTCTGGCGAATCTACGAAGACGTGTGCCTCGTATGCGCCGGCCTGTGGTTGGGCGCGTGGCGGAACAACTCGACCATGTCGTATTCCACTGTTGGCCAAGAGGGCTCTTCTGCCCCGAGCAACTGGGGCAGCGTCAGGCTGGAGGGGGACGATGACCTGACTGTGAGCGGGACCTACGTGCGGAACGTGGGCATGGGCATTGAGGGGAGGCCCGCGAGCGAGTCTAGCGAGGGATCCGCGAAGAAGCCGAAGAGCATGAGAAGGAACAGCGGGATGTCGCTCGCGACGATGAAGGACAAGAAGCGGAAGGACGCATCGTCCTCGACGACGGTCCCCGCGGGCGCAGACGACCGGGACGTGCTCACGACGATGGCGCTGCTGCAGACGTTCCATGCGAACACGCGCTTCCTGCTCTCGCGCCTCGCGGCGTACGTCCCAAGCTCGGACGCGGACGCGATCCCCTCGTCGATCGTGCTCACCCCGAAGGATATCCTCACGTTCGAGCTCGGCCCGCTGAGCAGCCTTGACGCGCGGTTCCTTGAGTGGCTGACGGAGGAGTACGGGGGCGGGGTCAGGGTGAGCGTGAGGAAGGGCTGGCGGGATCTCGTCGGGCTTGTACTGGGACTCGGGTGAAGATGGGTTGTAGTTGGGTTGATGCTGGTATGGTCTGTCTATCTATGTGGAAGCTTGGATACCCCTCGGACGTGGACTGCCTTGACTATGGTGTTGGTGCAGTCATAACGCTAATGGATTATGCTCTATATGCAGATTTACATTTGTACAATCAATAGCAAAAGCACGAGTTTATATGTTAGTGAGTTTGTTCATAAGCGGACTGAAATGCACTTTAGTGCCAGCGGGAGACCCTTTCATCCTCGTAAGCATCTTCGGTGTAACCTTCATAATCTGCTTTGAAAGTCGAGCCAGAGAAAGCCTTGCTGTTCACCCTCCTGCCTTCGATATTCCAGGTTCCGTACGTGCTCGCGAAGACACCGGTAAACTTAGTCTTACCGCTGTCAAAGCTGATTTTCCCGCAATTGTAGTCACCAGCGATCTGCATCTGGCCCTCGCCCGTCTCCCGTCCGCGCCAGAGGAACGTAGTCTCGAGCACCTGCGGGGTCGGCGGCTTGTCGAACGCCATGATGCCCTCCAGGATGCCGAGGTTGAACTCGGCGAAGAGAATGTCTCCGCCCTTCTTGCCCTTGGCCTTATGCAGCGCGAAGTTGAAGTGCATGTTGCCGGACGTGTGAGGCCACTCGCGGGCGAGCGCGGGGGCGCTGATGGTCCAGGTGCCCGAGACGTCGAGCGCGTTGGGGAATTTGCGGTTCGTGATGGGTTTGAGGTCAGGGTCGCGAGTGTATTCCAGGTCACCTTCGTCTTCCTCGTCTTCATCCACATCTTCCTGCTCTGTTTCTTCTTGGCTGCTTTCACGTAGGCCAGAGGACTGAGAATGAGATCTGCTCCCATCCTCGCTCTCGTTGTTACTTTCGCCGCTCTCATCTGCCAAATCCCAACTTAATCGCTTGCGTCCCCGTTTGGTCGGTCTTCCCTCATCTTCAGAGTCTCTCGCACTTCTCTTCGAGCTGTTTGCCAAAGCGTTCTCCTGTGCCCTCTGCTGAGTCGCCCTCCTCCGGGCTTCCTCGTGGAGCCACAGGCCGTGCTCGCGGACCTGGCGCTCATCCCTACCAATCACGACCCAGCTCGTACAATGAGTGCCCTCAGCATCATAGCCATTCGCATCGAAGGTGTACAATAAGAGCTTCTTGGCCGCCCTTCGCACATTGTACCGGTCAAGCTTTGGCCCGCCTTTGACCACGTAGAGCTCCACCCAGGGGCCGTGGCCTTTCTTGGGGTAGAATGTCTTGCGCAGGAAGCGGAACGGGTCGAGGGTGACGCGCTGCTCGTCGGTGAAGCAGGCTCTGTATTGTTTCCTTGAAGCCCTCGGGAGGAGTTCTTCGTCAGAATCCTGAGAGGAGGATTCGACAGCCAGGATTCCGGAGAGCTGGGAGGAACCGTCGTCCCCACCTTCGTTGCTGTCTTCGTCGTCACCAGGCCGAGCACTCGGCACTCGACGACTTCGACTAGTCTCGCTTCCTTCTTCGTCAGCTTCGATGTCAGAGCTTTCATGCCCGTGCCTTCGCGATTCCTGCCAGGCTTGGAACCACTCCGACTGTTCTAAGTCTTCGATCGCCCGCCGCCGGTCTTCAGATTCGATGCGCAGAGCTTCTCCATACACCTTCGAGTTGTCTCGACCAACCACGACCCAATACGTCGCTTTCCCGTCCGTATGTGTAGTGTGAGCCTTCCGTGTCTGTAACATCAGTCTCTCCGCTGCTTGATATATACCAAAACGATCAAGACTCTGGCTGCCCTTGACGACGTAGAGCTCGACGCGCGGGTCTTTCTTGCGATCGAAGGTCTCGCGCAGGAAGCGCTCCGCGTCTACGTGGACGCGTTCTTCATCAGTCGTGCAAGCCGCGTATTGGTCTGCCACAGCTCTTGCGCTGAGTTCCGCGTACTCCCTCTTCATCCTGGTTTCCAGGTCCAGGGTAGCCTGCGGAACAGACAGCGTGCCCGCGTTGACGGCGGCGCGGAGAATGTCCTGCATCGCTGCGATGGACTTGCCGGTTTTGAGGTTGTAGAACGCGATCTGGGCTTCCCACCAGGCCCTTGGTCGAGTGAGATCCGGCTGCCTCTTAGACAGGTTCCCCTTCTTGGTAAAGTTAGGGGTCATTCCGAGATAATGTTCGATGTCCTTAGGAGAAATAAGATATACGTTTGCGTGTGAGTTGGATGTAGAGCACACCGACTGGCTGGCCCTTTCATGACCCTTGACTTTGAAACCTTCAGAGTCGCACTCGAATTTGCCCGCCTTGATAGGCGGATAAGGACGCCCGGGCATATGAGTCTACTTTGGTTTGATTATCGGTTTGCGTTTAATCAAATAGCAGAGTAGTTTTGAAGGCGAACGAGGGTAGGTGGGGAGAGTCGCACAGACAGTGGTTCGCCCAACGGCCGTCGCTGTCTCAGACGCGTCCATGCTAAATGGCAATTTCGAGGACGCGCCGGGTCTCGTGACCATGCTTAGTCAGCATGTCCTAAACTGTAAATTTCTGCCATCATCAAGCAAAGGCAGAGAGCGGTGCCGCGGACGGGCTGCTCGACTCACACAGACTCTTTAACAGCGCATACAGCGCTTCACGACGACGCGCACGACACTCACGATCGTGTAAAGTAGTGTAACACACAGGTCTGTGCGCTATCGCTTGGTGGAAAGGATTCCTGGACTGACGCCCGTCGCAGCAGTCATCATGGCCCCGTTCTCAAAGCCTGAGACGGTGTTGAAGCAGGCCGAGGGCCTCGTCTCCGTCGGCCAGACACATGCGGCGCTGCAGTCCTTGACCGAGATGTTCCAATCGAAGCGCTTTCGCTCGACGCCGCTGGCCTCGTTAGAGCCTATCATGCTCCGCTTTGTCGAGCTCTGCGTCGACATGCGCAAGGGGCGCACCGCGAAGGAGGGTCTGATGCAGTACAAGAATATCGCGCAAAACACGAACGTCGCATCTATCGAGGTCGTCATCAACCGCTTCGTCCAGCTAGCGGACGCCAAGGTGCAGGAGGCCCAGGAGAAGGCGGAAAAGGCCGTCGCCCTGACCGACGTGGACGATCTGGAGGCGACGGAGACGCCGGAGAGTATCTTGCTGGGTGCGGTCAGCGGCGACCAGAGCAAGGACAGGACAGATCGGGCGCTTGTCACCCCTTGGCTTAAATTCCTCTGGGAGAGTTATCGGACGGCATTGGAGACGCTGAAAAACAATGCCAGATTGGAAGGCATCTACCAGGTCAGTCTGCCTTTCCTATCCGTGTGATCTCTCTTCATTCCGTCCCAGCACATCGCGCAACAAGCCTTCAAGTTCTGCATCAAGCACCAGCGGAAGGTCGAATTCCGCCGGCTTTGCGAGACTCTACGACTGCACTTAGCCAACGTCGCCAAGTACGCCCACCAGACGCACGCCATCAACCTGCAAGACCCAGAAACTTTGCAACGCCACCTCGACACCCGCTTCGCTCAACTGAACACCTCAGTGGAACTCGAGCTATGGCAAGAAGCGTTCCGGTCCGTCGAGGACGTCCACAACCTGCTCACCATGGCCAAGAAGGCGCCGCGCCCGTCGGTCATGGCCAACTATTACGAAAAGCTGACCAGGATCTTTTTGATGAGTGGCAATGCCCTGTATCATGCCGCCGCTTGGGGTCGGTACTACGCTGTCGTCATGACTGCCGGGGGGAAGAGCGAGGAGGAACTAGGCCGCCTTGCCGGTCAAGTCCTTGTCAGCGCCCTCGCCGTGCCGGTTGGGTTGCAGGAGGACGGTGCGGAGGATGGCAAGAACAAGAACAGCAGACTCGCTGCTCTGATTGGGCTATCGAAGCCGCCTACCCGTACCGGACTTCTGAAGGATGCTGTGAGTGATTACTTAGCGGCCCCATTCTCGAATTTACACCCTAGTAGCTATCAAGAAATGCTCTCAAGCTGTCCCCTTCCTTCGTCAAAGAACTGTATAATGTCCTTGAAGTGACCTTTGACCCCCTAACTCTCGGTTTCACCGTCGCCCCCCTCTTCAAAACCCTCGCCAACGAACCATCCTACGCTCCCTACCTCCCCCTCCTCCAGCGTGCCCTCCTCTCCCGCCTCCTCGCCCAGCTCTCACAAGTGTACTCCTCCATCAAGATCGACAACCTCCTCGAGCTGGTCGCGCCGCTGCGCGACGAGACCATCGACGGCTCGCACGTGTACGACGAGAACCAGGTCGAGGCGTTTGTGATGGGCTGCGCGCGCCGCGGCGAGCTGAACGTCAAGGTCGACCACGCAGCGGGCAGCCTCACCTTCATCGACGACGCCTTCGAGCCGGGCGCATCGAGCACCGCGCTCTCGAAGGAGGTGCAGATCCAGCCGTCGCATGCGGACGAGGTGCGCACGCGCCTGAGCCGCATGGCGATCTGCTTGCACAACTCGCTCAACGCGGTGTACCCGCCGCCCGTGCCCTCGCAGGAGGAGCAGGAGGCGAAGTTCGCAGCATTGGTGGAGGCGGCGAATGCGGAGCGCGAGGCGCTGCGCATTCGTAGGGCGCTGGTCACCCGGAGGAGGGAGCTCCTGTCGGAGCTATCGGCGAGGAAGGAGAAGGAGGAGGCGAGCAGGCGCGCGACTATCAGTCGCAGGGAGAAGGAGGAGGAGGCGAAGCGCGCGATGATGGATGTGAGGAGGAGGGAGATGGAGAGGGCGAAGAAGGAGATTGAGAATATCAGAAATGAGGAAGCTCGCAAGTTGGCGGAATCTCTGAAGGCCAGGGGCAGGCTCAATGTGGACATTGAGGTAAGCACGGCTGCTGTTCTGGGTAGGATAGTTCTGATCTGTTTGTCTTTGTTTCAGCAAATGGAGCAGCTGAGCACGGACAATCTCATGCGCCTTCAAGTCGAGCAGATCGAGAAGGAGAAGCGGGAGCTCAACGAGAGGCTGCGTGTCATCGCCAAGCGCGTCGACCATATCGAGCGTGCGTACCGCAAAGAAGAGCGACCTCTCCTCGCGAAGGATTACGAGGAGCAGCAGGCTACTGACCGCGCGACGTTCGAGGCCCTCCAGCAACAACGTCTTGAAGCAGCTAAGCAGACACACCTGCAAAACCTCGAGACCAAGAAGCGTCTGTCTCGTATGTTGGGTGATTATCAGGCTAGGAAAGAGGAGATCATGGCGAAGAGAAGCGAGGAGTTCGCCAAGAGACAGGCGAAAGCGCAAAAGAAAATCGAGGAAGAGAAGGCGAAACGAAGGGCTGCTGTGCTCAAGGCCCGTGAGGAGGAGCGACTGCGCTGGGAAGAGGAGGAACGCATTCGAAGAGAGCAAGAGGAGGAAGAGGCTAAGCGCGAGGCCGGTGAGTTATACCATGACGTTTCTTGTTTGCATAGCTGACATCTTCCGCAGAGCGTCGTGCTGAAGAAGAGCGTCTCCTTGTAGAAGAGGAACGCAAACGGGCTGAGGAGGAAGCCAAAAAGAAGGCAGAGGAGGAGAAGAGGGCCGAGGAACGACGACGCCGCGAAGCTGAACGCGCGGAGGCCGCGGAGAAGGCGAGACTGCAGCAGCAGCGTGAAGAGGAAGCCGAGAGACGCTTGGCCGAGCGTACAGCTCAGAGGAATAGGCCTCCCCCTGCGGCTGCTCCTGCAGCTCGTGCCGCTGAAACGGGCGGTGTATGGCGGAGGTCTACACCAGTCAGCAGCGTGCCCCCGACGCCAACGCGGGCGAGCGCTGCTGGCAACGTCCCCTCAAGACCTGAGAGTCCTGCCCCAGCTGCAGGCGCTTATCGGCCCGGTGCTCTGGGCAAAGCTGGTGGATGGCGAGACAGGGAGAAGGCCAAAGTAGCTACGGGTGGTGGAGCCGACACACCGCCAACGCCCTCGACGCCTATGTCTCGCGCCCGTGATGTACCACCTGCTGCGGAAGATGACGGGTTCCAGCCAGTCGAAAAGAGGAATGTCTGGAGACCGTCGCGAGGACGTGGTCGCGGCGTCTGATCGCGCTCTTCACTACATATTCGACCTGATGATGGTCCACGATACATGCTATTATGACAGCTTGTGCTGAGTCCTACATAAATATGCATATACATTCTATGCTACTTGAAAGAGTGTTGTCCCATGAATAAGTTAGTCCGCCGTTGGGAAGTATACAGTCCGCGAGTAAAGGTACATTAGTCTTCTGTCTCGTCTTCGGCTGCCTCCAGCATCATTTCTAGAAGAAGGTGTCAGCATTGCGGGGTAGGAGGCACTCGGGACAACTTGCCTCCCCAGATAGAATTTTGTATCGAGGTTAGTACAGCCTGTGGATCATCCCCATATGAGTCTCTTGATAGCGACATGTCTCGCCTAAACAAAATTATGAGAGGGATGCGTCTTCTGTGCATGCTCTACTTACGAATAACGGCGTCCCGAATCCGTAGTGAGCATACTCGTGTCGCTGATCCTTCGGCTTCGTTGCACTCCAGCGCTTGTATCGAGAGCGAAAGAGACATCAACAGGGGACATTGGAGATAGGGCAGGCGATATCGTAGGTGACCAACTAGGGGAGGGAGAAGTGATGTCTCGGGTAAGAGGGGGCGGTGTTACTGGAAGGCTATCAACCACGATGGCAGGGATGTCTACAAAGCGTATCAGCAACGGGGTCCACAAGGGCAGAGATTAAATGTACCCTGTTGGGACATCCTCATGTTCCGCATATTCTCCCTATGCGCAAGGAATCTGCGGCGAAGGGTAGTCATTCTGAGGAGAGACTGTACTCTATCAAGGTTCACTAGGTCAGACACGAGTTTGTTTTGCTCGGTGCGGATCACAAGGTCCTTGAGCCTGGGAAAACAATTAGCAACGCAGGAAACTCTTCATTGTTGAGAGTCACGCACACTAAAGCTTCGCGATCATCAATGAGTTTGTGGTGGGCGAGCATAAGCAGCATGTTCGTGAACGATATGCCCTTCCCTTTCTCGTGGAAGAGCACTGCTTCGTGGTATAACCTGTTGTAGATACTCCTCCGCCTCCTGATGGCTGAATAATCGATGGTATCGAGAATCCTGCTGACTTTCTCGAGATCGAGGCCCTCAGACAAAGAGCCGCCATCATATTCTTTATGGCTCTTGCACTTCGCCGCTATTTCCTTGAAGTTGAACTCGCGCGGATAGATGCGAACTTCAAATATGCCACGTAATTGCTGGGTGAGAGTACTAATCAGTATAAGAGCCTGAGTGGTAAGGTATCGAACTTACACCAAAGAAGGGTACAAAGTTGCTCCGCTCAAGATATCCAGTCTTCTGATTTGCGAACCTCGCCCAGACCTTCTTGAAGTCACGCATCTCTTCTCGCGTGATCGACTTGGCTCCTCCCGTGGATTGAAAAACGTACGAAAAGCTCTCAACGACAACACCTAACAAGAACGGATTAGAGGAAGTAACTGAAGTATACACGCAGATATACCAGTAAACATGTTCACGAAAATGTACTAAGAAGCGAGATGCGTCATTATCCCTCATACAAGGGCGGTGGGTAGACTCACCATGCTAAGCAGATTCCACGCAATAAAGAGTGTAAAGGCCCAGCCGACGCTGCCACAGTCCGAATCAGGATCTTCAGCAGATGAATTGGTGCATTGGGGGTAAACGATCGCACTATATAATATGAGCGATTGTGAATACGAACGAGCCCAGGAACTCACTAGTCATGCATGTATTGGTTCCAGCCTTCCCTGTAAATGATCCATATCTTTCAGCATTATACAAGGGTCCAGTTGGCGAGACTTTACCCTGTACTCATGAACGCAAGCATAACGAGTGCTGATCCCATAGTAGCGTAGTTCATGTTCCAATTTTCTCCAGAATACCATTTCGTGAGGCTGAAGACTTCCAAGAACAGTATAGCAAAGAAAAGAAATAGCACCAGCCACAGTGCAAGCAGACTCAAGATAACCGACAAGCTCGCCCTAGTAAGGAGTGAGTCACGGAGTCGAGCGCTCATGCGTCACGGCTTACATGGCAGTCTTGAAGAGTTTGTTCAAATTGTTCGTTCTCTGCACTAACTTGAACGCAATAGAGACAATGAATAACCTCTGCAACTGCTGGATCCATTCTGGGGGGCCCGGATTACTAAAGAGGACAATGGAAACAGTGACGAGCGCCCCCGGAGCGATAATGATGTCGAAAAGATTCCACCCATTGGCCCGGAAACTTGAGAATCCTAGGCCAATGAGACGAACGGCCGTGTCGATGCTATACGCCAGTGCCGCGAAAAGAAACCAGTACGCTGTCGGATGCTCAGTACGCTATCCCTCGGAAAAGGTACCGACTCACCTCGCAAGACTTGTGCTACTCCCTGCGAAGCGTTTGTCTGCGTCCTATCTCACAAAGCACGTTACAAGTGCGTCAACCGAAGAGACATCAAGGGGACTTACATCAGAGCAAAGACATGTACCACGAATATGATGGTCATCATCCTCGACCACCAGCCATGTTTATGAACCGCTCGCTCAAAGCACCATAGACGAAAGGCAGAGGTGGGCTTCTGCTTCGGTCTCTTGGACGGTCGCTGGCGCTTAATCAGCTTCTGCAGATCGATCCACTCTCGCTGAGGTTGAGTCAACAGTGCAGCGCCTGTCTTCGATCTGAAGTTGCCGATGATTATGCTGGACAATCGTTGTTAGAGGTTTGTTGAGGCAAGCTCAGGCGCTCTGCAGCCGTTCACATACCTGACGAACAGCGTAAGGATGACAACTCCACCCATCAGGTTATAGATGAGGAAGAATATAGCGTTAACCTGAGAAGCGTTTGTGGACGGTTGTTGACCTCGACCAGTGATACTAGTGGCAAAATTCAACACGTCAATCCATCCTTCGAGGGACACAGTTTCGAAGAGGATGAGGAGCGAAGCCCGAAAAGTATCGAACGAGAAAGTAGTGGACGGGGAAGGGTTGTCCCAGACGCGAGGAACAAGAAATCCAAATGAATCCCCAGCTGCGTCGATATTATTCGTGTATTCGTAGTTGCAATCAGAAGCACCTTGCGCGTTACCGTCGTTGCACTCTTGCATCAAGCCCGCGAATATGTTGAGTCCCCACACAGCGTAAGGTATCATGTAGAGTATGGCCAGCAGAGCAGCATCGAAAATCCGTGCCGCGCCCGAGATTATTAGTGATTGAAAAGTGCTGCGCATGTTCTCGATGAGGGTGATGAGGCGAAGGGCTCTGAGAGCCTTCAGGGAGCGAGTAAAACGACTGAGCCCGCCGATAAAAATGAGGCCTGTGGTCAGATTGACTAGTATTCCCGCAAGTACGATCAGATCCAGGACGTTCCATATCGAGCGTACGTAGGCGTTCGGGGTAAAGACAAACCCGTCGGCCACCACCTTGACAAGGAATTCGACAAGAAGAGTCAACCCAAGAGCGGTCTCCGCGATGTCAAACCAGGACCCGCGGATGCGGCCGTATTGCAAATAATAGTTTCGACGGTAGACGGGGGATGCCACGCCTTCGACAACAATGCCAGCGATCACTGCCAGGAGGAGAAAAAGCTGGAACATGGGATGCGCGAAAGGAGACGGTGGCAAACCGAATATCCTTTCCCCGTTGGCCGGTTGTACTAACCTCTGGCAGAGACGCCTGAGAATGTTCTTCTGAGAGAAGACCCAGAATGTCTTGTCGTAAGTGGGATGATCCCGTATGAAATCTGCCTTCATGGCCCTACGCTCGTATCTGGCCTCACTGATGCCCTCCGCTGCAGCGGTCTCGGGATTGACAACGGCCAACAACTCACTAAATGGAAAAGCTGATCAGATTGCGCCTAACCAGACATGCCCACCAAAGAACATACAGATGGCGATCCGTGTCATCATCAATGGCGCTCCCATTGATCATGGACTGCCGTCGAGGACCTCGTAGATTACTCAGGGGCACTGCCTGGGTGTCGGGTTTCCCAACGAAGAGCCCTTGTAAGATTGATATGAACTTGGTTCGCCAATAGTTCCCAGACCGTCCTGGCCGTTGAGAGGGTAATTCCTGCTTGCAGAGTTACATATCGTCAGGCTACAAAATCTCAAATGAAGGCGTACATCTGGATGCTGCTCTTCTTCGATCGGAAGGCTATGGTCCTGTACCAATGACTTCTGCATAGGAAGAACTAGGTGGGAAGGTAGGTTGTCGACTTTGATCGTCTTAGGACTTGGACGCAACCATCTGTATGGGTTGAGGCGGCGAACCCACCCCGCACGAGCCGGCTCTGGCTGTTGCATTGCCCAGTAATTCGAAGCTTGTTTGCCCTTCTTACTTTCCTCCGCGACATCAAAGTTCTCATTGATGACGGCAATGAACATCTGGAAAACAATGACTGTTAAGAAGTCAGCACTCATCTTCGAAGGTGTATATCACACCCACAGTTCGCGAAGAGCATCCAAGCAGTCACGAACAAGGCGACCACAACCGATTGTCCCAGAGGTATCTCAGCCTCAGTGGAGTCGTAGAGAACGTCCGTCCAATTCTCTGACGAGAACACCTGGTACACCGCAAGGAACGACGTGAAGATCTGACCGAAATTCATGGATATATCAGAGGTCATATCACCGCGCAGCAATTGTACGGCGATGAGAGCAGCGACATAGTTCATCAGGAGGAGAAATAAGGTCATGTTGGCTAAACCGTACATGTTACCGAAAACAGCGAGCTATCAAAGAAGAGTAATCAATGGTGGTCATCTTACAAACAGCGACACACGTACGAGAAGGGGCCGCATTCGAGGAACCTCCAAGATAACTCTGTAGAACCTCAAGATTTGGAAGATGGTTAACCAAGGATAGACGGCCGAATCGTGCACCGCCGGGATCTGAATCACAGTCGAGCCAATAGCGAGCACAGTATCCAGCCAATTCTGCCCGCTGGAGAAGAATGCACGCCAATCGGGCAGCTCCGCGAGGATCCGGATAACAATCTCGATGTCGAATACAACGGTAAGAGCGAGTTCACCTTTATCCAGAACTTGCTGGTGCGTCTGACCAACGGTGGTAGTCCGTGTGGCCTGCAGAACGAGGGACGCGAGGGCCAATGCGACCCAGCACCATCTGATGTATTCGTAAACATCCTTGAGAATATTCCGCTTTGACGCCCGTCTTGCATCTGCCATGGACCAGTCGTCGTCTTGTTCGCCGACCACGGGGCCAAGCCTGGTTACGCAGACCGATGTCAGTAAATATATGATAACGAGTAAACGAATACGTACGGTGCGGCTCCGAAGGCGCTCTTCTTGGTGTTAGCCCGGATAGCTGAGAAGGTGTTGGTAATGACAGCGACAAACAAGTTGATTAACCAAAAGTTGAGCACGACTATGCAAACGATGAAGAAGAAACATGAAGCAAAGTATTCCGAATCGATGACGGAGTACATCAACGGTGACCACTGTCAATATACGGCGTGAGTGAGACGAGAGCTTTGCTAAAACATGAGAACGCACGCCGTTTGCAGAAGCAACAATTATGACTTGCAGTACAGCATTATAGAACGTGTCGAAGTTCTCAATGCCACCTTCGGGATTATCTCCCTCCTGTTATCGGATGAGTGACAGGGAAGAAGGGCCATCCGTGGAACACAGACCTTGCAAACCTGGCCCAACGGGCACACGTACCCCTTTGCTCTCCCAGTCTCGCCGTTCGCTTGTATGAACCCAGTGACATTCAGAGAGACGGGATCGATGTATGCACCGCATGCCTGGCCCAGATTGATTTCATCTGAGACACCGGGAACCGCCAGGAGATAACAAGAGCGTTTGAAGGACCCTGCGAAAGTCTCCACCCCGACAATTCTGTGAGAATGAATTCAGCAAGATCAATCAGCAAGGTGAGTAACCAGGGATTACAATCATCCTCCAACTTACGAGAAGAATGCCATCGCGAAAATAACAAAATAAGCGACTCCGGCAAGCAGTGGTCGTGCGGTCTTGAGAGAACGCATGATCGTCTGGACATCAAACGACGAGATCAGTCCCTGGTAAAATATCCTCCTCGACAGAAACATGCACTAACCGTAGTACCTGATGTTACAGCAAGAAGCCGTGCCGTCCTGAGCACGCTTATTGCTCTGAAAATACCAATGTGATGAGACCCTCTCTCCACACCGGTTGTAGCCAAGGCAAAGGTGATCCAGAATCCCAGAACAGCTAGGAAGTCAATTCTTCCCCAGCTATGCCTGAGGTACGGCACATTCCGCCTAATTACGTCGTGTTCTTGGTTCACATTGAGCGTGAACGGGAGGGTAAGGGTGTCAGGGCGCGTCCGGTCGGAACGCAGGAATGTCGAAAGGAAATTGGGTTCGGACGGGTTGCGAATGTGAGCATGCAAGGTTTGCGCTTGCGATAGAGATTTCTCGTGCATGGGAGTTGTCGATCGCGCCGTATCAGACCTCGGGCGAGGGGTTCTAGGGGTATCTTGAGTGGTTGATTTTGGTGGGTATGTGAACGAATGATGTGCAAGTGCAAATGGGCGTATAAAGTTGGAGTGAATGCGCTGGAGACGTTGAGTGATGGAATTGCCGCGATGGAGGGGTTGAGGTTGCGATAATGAATATGCTACTGTGCTAGGACCGTTGGGAGCAGAGGCGGAGATACTGCTATCTGTCGGTGGGGAAAAGGTTGATGTGAATAACGAGGAAACAGACACTTCAGGGTCCAAGAGAAGGCCGGATACACATATTCGAGCAAAGGCCTCCAGTCTGTACAATAAAAAGACACGTAAGGAACAGAGGTCAGCGGAAATGATTGGAACATACGTGAAGATGATGAAGAGACCAAATAGGGCGTAGTCCTCCCAAGAGTGGAAATAACCCTTGACAGGGGTAGGGGACCCAGGGTTGTCGCTCGTTCCCGAGACAACGAGGGTTCGCGACGCTTGAATCGTGAGCACTATAGCGTTCACGATAATTAGCACAAGAACGGACGGTTCCGTCCATCTAACACAGGTCAGCATCACAAAGGGTCACACAGCAAGCCTTTACGCACGGGGATATAAGGAAACGGAACATTGCTAGGCGAACTGGATTCCTTGCCTTCAAGAACCCGAGTGTTCGTCCCCTAAGTGGCAGAGTCTGTTTCAGGTAGTCCTCCATCCTTAACCGATCCTCTGTATCTTCTTCTTTGCTCTTTACTTTCCCAATATCATCATCCTCTAGGTCCGCTAGGCGCACTCGGTCTTCCGCGCCCATGCCCGAGAAATTGACAACTCGTAGAGAGACACGGCGGAGGCTGCGCGATACCCCACCCAGCGTTGTCCCTGCTCGCTTTAGAGGGGACGGACTTGCACTGTACCGTAATGTTTTTCGCCTCGTGCGATGGGCCGCACTTCCCAATCTCTCCGCGTCCGCGTCCTCACTGGCGTCCCAATTACTTGAAGCTCCCTGCCGAGCCATATTGGCAGTAAGATGCGCTTCGTCATCTTCGCGAGCCCCGTCCACGGTCGACTCAGATCCGCCGGAGTAGCTTCGATAGTTAGGGATCAGAGACACGGTCGATGGCCCGGACTGCGATGTGGAGTATGTGCTCGAGTATGTGTTACCGTAACGCGTGCCCGCACTGCCGATAGGATAGTCGTGCCCCAGGCGTGGCAGTTCTTCCGTGGGTGAGGTAAAAGGGTCGTCATCATGCCCACTGTCGTACATGACTCTTCCTTTCCCCGCGCTGTTAGAGTTGGACGCTCCGTCCTCGAGCGAAGGTAAATCAAGACGTAGCGGATCCTGCCCAGGCTCTACCCTGCCCCAACTTGTCCTCCGCCTTGCAAACGAGCCCCTGCTATCGGACGGGTCCAAAGCTGGCGAAATCGGGCTTGCGTTAGCGAGACCAGTGGGTGTTCCACCGAGATCTACTGCCGAGGATGTAGAGGAGTTCCTGCTCGGAGTTGCTGGTCTACTTCGCGAGGGACTTGGAGGAACGTCCATTTACAGCCAGCACGAAGACACGTATTGAGCGTTGCAAACGCGCTTAACAGCGCACTGAACAAGCCCTGGCCCTCTAGAGTGGTAGCTTCGATGGCAACGATGGCGGTGAAGTCCTGCTTACGGCCTCAACAAACCGAATAGATTGTTTATTTTTAGTTTATTTTTGGACCAACGTAGAATATTCGTCCCAAAATTAGGATTGCTCTCTATGCTTCATTGTCTATCAGTCCTTCGAAGGCACGCAGGCATTAAAGGACTTCTAGCTGTGCTTGAGCTCTCTTTCGACTATCCTCGACGTTCAAATGGCTGGAGCAGCACCTTCTGCGGTGCTTTTAGCGAACGCGATCCCGATATCTCAGGGTGCTGAAGCTGCAAGTCTGGTCGCATCTTCTACCTAGATCATTACCTTGACTTCCGCCAACGATGTCGATAGAAAGTCTACAAGGCGAACTTGCACGAATCTTCGACGTCTGGATCGATTCCGGTGTTCCTCAAGCACAGATTCCATAAACAATATCGGCACCCGACCTTGGATACATCTTTGACTCGAGCCCGCATCGCGGGTGAAGCTCGGACGATACTCAAATGCCTCAGGTCTACCTACGCTCTATACTTAAGAACGCACCCTAACGTATGGTATGACTTGTAGAAGTGGTGTCCGCGTTCCGGGTATACGCTTGGTTGACGCGGCGGAAGGCGTCATTGGCTTTGAGTGGATCGATGGCAAATCAGTGAGAGCACTGCTAGGTGGAGGCGCCGAAGGCGAAGAGGAATCCGAATGGAGCGAGGATCTGTCGCAGGATGAGCCTATCGCTGAGGAGACGGTGCATGAGCTTCAGTCTTTCAATGGCCTAACACCAGGTACGGGGCTTGGCATCTCTGAATTTTCAGTCAAACCCAGTCTGCGTACTTCAGCCGCTCTAATGAGTATGATCGGGGAGGAGATCGGAACTATGCACCTGGCCGACGTGATACACGGAGACTTAACGACATCTAACATGATGCTGCGACTCACCTCACCTGGGATTTCACCTTCTGTCGAGCTCGTGGGTCTATCAAAACACTGGCCCACCCTATTCACTTATTCCATGCTAGCTCCTGGTAGACTTCGGTCTCGCATACACTTCTACTTTGGTGGAAGACAAGGCAGTTGATCTCTACGTGCTTGAGCGCGCCTTCGCATCTACACATCCTGACTCAGAGCCCCTGTTTGCGACAGTGTTAGAGGCCTATGGAAAGAAACTGGGCAAAGAGTGGACTGGTATAAAGCGTCGATTAGATGATGGTGAGTACCAGTCGTATTCCAAAGGATGGTAAATACTGAATACCCGTCCCCGACCGTAGTGCGATTGCGAGGTCGCAAGCGAAGTATGGTCGGATGACATACGGGGAAGACGTGACAATTTTGAGGTGCGTCCCTTCTAACACTACTGTCTTAAGGTTAGGGTCAGACTGCTCACCTTACATAGAGTGTAACATAATGCCAGTGCGAACAAATTAACAGCAAAGTGTGGATGTAATAAATGGACAATCCTTGTGCGAGCACTGTAGCTACAGCATTCTCCTCAGATTGCAGACCCTCCAGTAACCGTCAAGGTATCACTCACAACTCATGACCACGCAGAGCTACTCCGCATTTTCTGTCAACTCCTTATTCAGCCCTTCCCTCTTCATGCAGTTCTCGAACTTGAAGCTCTGCGCGAGCTTGTCCAGTTCATCCTCACTCATCCCCGTGAAATGCTCTGCCCATTCCTTCACCAGGTACTCTCCCAAAAGCATGGTGCGCGCCAGCCTCGTGACGCGCCCTTCCAGACCCCAGATGGGCGGGTACAAGTTGCGTTGCTTCTCATTCGGTACGCCCTTTTCAATCAGCTCCACCAGGGGATCGTATAGGTGGCGGACGTGGCGGTCATCAGCACCCCATGCGTCGACGGCGAGCCGCCATTTCTTCTGCAAGAACTTCTCGAATAACCGCATGTAGGGCGTGTCTTGCGAGACAAACACCATGCCCTGGAACCCTATATCCTTGTACAGCCAAATAGACCAGCTCAATCGGTCCTTAAGTCGCATGTCAATTATGATGAGAGACTTTCCGGAATATACTGACCTTCTTGTAGAGCTCTAGCTGGTAGCGCAGGACTTTCATCCGCCTACCATTGATTTCCTCCCATTCATTGCCTTCAAAGTCTTTCCTCGCATAGACTGGGCCCCACTCCCCATTCCACACACACAAGCCGCGCTCGTCCATCCAAGAGCGCTTCCGCTGATACGTCTTCCTAATACTGTCTCGCTGCACTTCAGACCCTTCGTACGGCTCCGGTGCTTTCGGGAACCCGTACACCGCATAGTCGTGTATCGCATACGCGGAATTGGGCCACCTGTCCTTCGCGTCCTCCGGGAACGCCGAGAAGTCGATGGCGTACGTGTTCCCGTCGAAGAACACGATGTGGTTTGGGTCCTCTTTGCGTATCGCGGTGTAAACGCGGTCGTAAAAGTCGATCAGCCGGGTGTGCTTCTCGTCGGAGGGCTCATTCAGTGGGTTGTAGCCGGCGATCCAGGGGTTATCCCTGTAGTGCTTGGCTACCTCACCCCATAGCCAGATCAACCTGTCTTGGAAATCCTTGTGAGTCCAGAAGGTCGGGAGGTGCATCCCCGAGTCGCAGTGCCAGCCGCCGTTCTGGCCGCCGGGTGCACTGTGCATGTCGATGATGGTGTAGATCTGTTGCTTCGCGCAGAGCGAGATAACGCGGTCGAGGTGCTTGAATCCTTCGGGCTTCAGGACGCGTGGGTTCATGTCGTCCTCAAAATGCCGGTAGGAGATGGCAATGCGGATGCAATTGAGGGAGAGGGATTTGAAGAACTGGGCGTCCGGCTCGGTGAAGAAATATTCGAGGAACTACCAGACCTCCGCAATTAGAAATCATACCGCGGGGTGGAGTGAAAGGAACGGTGCGCACCTTATCGAAGAAGAATTCTGATTTTTGGCGGCCTATGACTTCTGCTAGTGCGTCTCGGACCTGGTACTCGACTGAAGGATAACCAGTTATGAAATTCTCCATCCTATGGGCAGGTCAAGGTGAGGCTAGGGTCGCTAGCTTCAAGACTCACAGCATCCATCCGCC
Source organism: Gloeophyllum trabeum ATCC 11539 (assembly GCF_000344685.1). Classification (NCBI taxonomy): domain Eukaryota; kingdom Fungi; phylum Basidiomycota; class Agaricomycetes; order Gloeophyllales; family Gloeophyllaceae; genus Gloeophyllum; species Gloeophyllum trabeum. The sequence goes on along the minus strand of NW_006920420.1, from coordinate 749,151 downwards.
TAGCCCGGCGCCGCGCAGGATAATCTCCTTTCCATCGCCATCGACGATTTTAGTGCCCTCGACCTTAAGATATGACATCGCCTGGAATGACAGTAGGGGGACCTGCTGCAACCACTATCGTGCACTTCGTATATGTATCTCGTCGACCGGTCCGGGGCGTCAGGCGCACTGCCGAATATACCCCGTTCTCTGTTGGACCAGCTATGACAAGGTGCGGAATTGGAATCAGACTGGTCATGTGCGACCGTTTCGCCAGAACTGCTGAAGTAGATTTGAACACCTTGTTCAGCGACTGATATCAAGCGATAGGGCCAGCTTCAGTGTGGTCGCACTGGCGGTATAATTAGACTATCCGCCTTTCTGCCGCTGGATAAACCGCGAACGAGCCTTCGCGTCGCTCTATGTAAGTTAATCTATTCCATGTAGTGGGTACAGCGGCTAGGGATCTTCTAGTAGGGAACGCTCGGGCTGCGTCTAATACATTGGCACGCAATGACAGTGCCAAAAAAACCGCTGGCTCCGTTCCCCTGCCAATGTCGGCGCTGCGGAGTCAAGTCAAGAAGTTGACTACCAGCAGGCATGTCACTCGCTGCCGTCTTCGCTCATGTCACGAAGGGAGTGAAGGCAGGGGTAGAGCACGATGTCGGTCAACTGCCCGGAACATCCGTCGGACGTGCGGTTCACCCTAGTGAAGAACGTATAGGCACGTCAGTATTATATCTTCTTCCAGGATCAGCGAGTACTTACGGGCCCCTTTGAACTTGCCGAGATATCTGTATGTTGTTGTCAGCCGCGTGTATCAACTGAGAAGACAGTGCGACTCACCTTGACTCTCTATGGGCCCAGCGCCGGCATTCCGGCACAACCACACGGCGCGTCTTACATGGATCGCCCTCCCCACTTACGTGCCATTCCGAGCCGCAGAGCGCATTGGCTCCCGGCAGCACACTGGGGGTTTTATGGGTTGCCCCTGTCGCAGGGTAGTACGCGGATCACCCTACCAGAGGGCTGCCCTATTTACGGAAGGTAGACCGGCGCGACTACCAATGACGCTCTTGTCTCAGCCGGCGCTCTCATCAGCCGATGAGGAGAGGGACGCACCCGTGTGGTGTGACTGACGAGCAGAGGTCTTGAAAGTCGCCTATCCAGTAGGTCTTGATCCACAGCCAGCAAGAGAATAGGTCTTGATCCATAGCCAGCTAGGAACCTGTGGGGATGTCTACCTACGTGCCTACCTACCGTGGTCAGTGAATCCAGCACCAGTCCCACGTACCTGTCATGAACACCACTGTCCATAGATCCCTTACCCAATTCGACGCCAGCGTGGACCGGTCCAGCGGTATACGAGCGAAGCGAGTGCGAGGTGAAATGTCGAAGGTAGATGGTGGTGGGAGGGAGTGAAGGCGCGCCTTGGGGGTTAGAACAGGAGAGAGGGTCTTATATACCCTCGCGAACGGCGGTTGACATTGTAATCTCAACCGTGTCTGAGGTGATGTCTGGAGGGGTGGCTGACTTGGACAGTGTGCGAATGACGGTGATACCCTTTTGGGTAACACCATTACCGCATCGAGATATGTCGCCTGTTCAGCATGTCAATTCAGACAGTTCTAGTTCAACGCTTGAAATGACCGGTAGGCCGACCAGGCATATTTAAAAAGCCCTGTAAGGGTAATCCGATAACCGCCGAATTCAACAATCGTGGTCGAAATCGACCGCCATCATCGCAGCCATATTTCAGGTCAGAATCGAGCATCCTGTAGTGGGCAGCACGCTTGGAGATGATGTAGACTTGCAGGCATCGTAATGGCTTTCAGGAAAGCAGACAAAAGCCTATGATCTACGCAATACATCAATTAGAACAGATGTAGCCTGAACATACATCGAAGTAAAGTAACCAACCGAGCCTGGATTACACACTCAAAAGTCCTCCTCCATTACTTCACATCGCTCAGCGACCCATTAGCAGCCCTTTTTATTCCCTTCACCATAGCCTCTACCTTCTTCCTATTTTCCTGCTCCCTCTTCCTCGCTCTCCGTTCATTGTCCTCCTCCCCATCCTCCTCCTCATCTTCGACCTGCCTTTCCACCATGAACTCCGCCACGAACCGGGCGATGCCTACTTCGCCCACCTCGCTCAGCGCACGCGTGCCCCAGCGCCATTCGATGGCGGCGTTGTCTTCGCCCGCTTGTGTCGCCGGCGCGCGTCCGCGCTTGCCGCCCTTCTGCGCGTTTTCGCCCACGCGCTGTCGGTCGAGGTAGCCCTGACGGACGAGCTGGGAGAGATAGGTATCAATCGGGAGAGTCTTGTGTGTGGAGGTGGGGGTGAAGTTGACGGGTGCGTTTGGAGGGAGGCGGAGTTTCTTCAAGTAGGCCCGGAGGGCCACTTGATTCAGCGTGTCAATAGTAGTTCAAGAGCATAGACAATATGGATGCGTACTATCATTGAGTGATTTCCCGTGCACGAGGATCAGGGCCAGGACCACGTAGAGGATGCCAATGGCCTGCAGCTGGTCAGCACTGCTCCAGGAAATAATGCTCCCATATGTCCGGTACGTCTCCTCGTCATCGTCATTATCGGGAATGTCCACGATCTCTTCCTCGATAATGGCAGCATCCGTAATTGCGGCGAGCTCAATCAGGTTGCTGTCGAGTACGGAGCGCAAGATATAGGTCTTCGATCCAGCAGCCGCAGCTGTAATGCAAGATGTCAATACTACCGTCGGAGAAGGAGTCCAGAGGGACGCGCCTTTCTTTTTCAAGCCCGTGCGCTCTTCCCCATCTGCCTCCGCGTTCTCCTCCTGATCCAGCCCCGCTCGGGAACGAAGCTCTACGAGTTCCATGCCGAACGTCTTTCTCAAGATCTTCTGCGCCTGTTCCATCACCACGTTAAACGAACGCGTGTTGGATCCCAGGACTATAAAAAATGGTCAGGCACTATTCCATCAGGAAGCGGCATTCAGCATTCACCTTTCTTACTGATCTCCTCTCTCCTAAGCGGCACCCTCCTATGTTCCGTGAAAAGCGCCAACCTCACGAGGTCATTGGCTTTCCTGTATATCTCCTATATCATCGCCTTGAGACACCTACAGCATCTTCCGAAGACGGTGAATACGTACGCTCTCCCCTTTATCTCGGTGGAGGTCCTCGTCTATCTCCATTTCCTCGTTCCCATTCTCGTCTCCTTCCTCGGCACTTGCGGCTGAGTCTTCCTCATCGCGTGGAGTGTCTCTTCCCCTACGGGGGCGCTGAGGCTGGCTGGGCTGCGAGGCTCTTTGCGAACGGGAGGGACCTGCGCGTGCCATGCTCGATGATGATGGGTGCAATAATGGGCGACGCGCTCGGACGCGTCCTGGCTAATTTCACATTGTCACGTTATCAAGCCCCCGAAAACCTCGTAACAAATAACTGATGGACCCAGTAATTCTACAGGCCACTCGACAACTTGGAATAGAGCTATAACTTCAGAAATCTTCGAGTCTCTGCTTCCACAGAACCCCGCAGACTTGACTCTCCTTCCGTTTGTCGCAGACAGTTCCGGGGAAAGCCTTTGATAGGCCGAAGTATTCGAGGTCCTTCCAGGCCACCACAGACGGGTCATCTATAGCCTTAGGCGCTCTCACTGCACTCACCCGTATCGCGCAGTTTCTCTTCAAACTGCATCCCATACCTATTCTTCAATCTCACTACTGAACAGGAGTAACGAATATGGCTCCGAGAATAGGCAGAATCGGCGACTGGAACAGCTCCGACAACAGTGCCCCCAACTCAAGGTACTTGCCCCGGCACTCGCAGATCAGCTGAGATCAGGGCAATGTACTCACTCATGCACAGACCACAGAGCCGTACATCGGGCGGCCCTCGCATCGCGACCTTACGCGACGTTGGCAGTGGAGGGGGAGCGCCGCCGCCGATGATGGGCGGGGGGATGGGCGGGCCGCTGGGGCCTGGCCCGGCGGGAGGCGCGCTTGGTGGCGAGGACGAAGACGATGAGGACCAGGGTCCGGTCGATTGGTATGCTGGTGGAGAGAGGAGGTGAGTTGATTCTATGTATCTATAATTCCCGCTGCTCATGGGACGGACAGTGGGATCTCGGTGCAGAACCCGGACAGGGCTGGAGGTGGAATCCCAGGTGGAGACGCCGTGCGGAATATTCTGAGGAGGGCTTTTGAGTGCGTGTTCCTAAAAAAAAAACCCATTCGTATGCTCTTACGCGTGCTGCACAGAGGAGGACAGACACCCAGCATTGGCATGGGCGGTGCAGGACCTTCGCGGCCCACTACTTTCGTCGGCGGAGGCCACACTCTGGGAAGCGACGAGATCGAGAGCCAGTACATCCCCGACCCCGACGCGCCTCCCCAGGACGGTATGTTCATTCTCTCGTACGCGTATTCGATACTTGAACTGGACCCGCGGTATAGTGACCGAGACGGCAATCCGCCACCTCACCTTCTGGCGAGACGGGTTCAGCGTCGAAGACGGCGAGCTCCGCCGCTACGACAACCCCGAGGAAGCGCGTCTCCTCGCCCAGATCGAAGCTGGGTACGTCACGTCTTGACTCCTCCGTTCCCACCATTCTTCTGACCCCACTGACAGCCTCGCCCCGCCGCATGTCCTGAACGTCCTCCCCGGCCAGCCCGTCGAGCTCCGCGTCGCGCGGCGCATCAACGAAGACTACCAGCCGCCGCCCAAGCGCCCCGGTGTCCCCTTCACAGGTTCGGGCCACCGGCTCGGCTCGCCCATCCCGTCGCTCGTGCCCCTCGCGGAAGGATCGTCCACGTCGAATATGCCTGGGGGCTTCCCAGCCGCTAGTGGAAGCACTGCGGCGAGTGGGAGTGCCGCTGCGGGCCCGGACCGCGAGCCGCAGAGTATACAGACGCGATTTGAGGTCGACCAGACTAAGCCGACGACGAGTGTGCTGATTCGGTTGGCGGATGGGACTAGGTGTGTCTTGGTTTTTGTGGTCAGTGCAAGGGTCGGGTTTGCTGATTGATACACTGTTTTAGGCTTGTGGCGAGGATGAACTTGACGCACACGGTCAAGGACATCAGGAACTTCATCAACGCGTCAGTAACCTCTAATTCTACACCCACGTACCCATCACTGATCACGCGTTATTTCAGATCCCGGCCGGAGAATAACGCGCGTCCGTACACGATCGGCACGACGTTCCCGAATCGCGTGCTAGATGATGACTCCCAGACCCTAGAGCAGGCGGGTCTAGTCAATAGCGTCGTGGTTCAGCGTTGGGTATAGACGTCGACAACAGCCAGTGATATATTCTTGTATTATTTAAATCCCATCACATGGGTGATGTCTTCCAAGCAATGCATATGCGGGGTTGGAACGCCCGATGTATCACAGATAGACCATGGACGCGCTTTGCCAGATCATCATGAACGTTCGAACAAATCTACTGTGGCTTGATTGTTATTGAACTTATCATGATGAGACATAACCATTTATGGGAATCCCATTTCCTTTCGTGGATTTGTTGCAAATTCCAGTCTGCGCCCGTATGGCGTGAAGCTCAAGCTACAGGTGGGAGTCTTCTCCTATGAGATAATAGCAGTAGGTTGTCCTTGGACTGTCCGTAGAATCTGAAGAGCATCTTCAATCGTTTTGTTTTGATTTTTTTTTCGTTATGCTTGGATATGTATCCAGCTCGCATCGGAAGCTTCCGTTCGATCACCGTGCAGGTCCTTGCCGAGCTTCTACGTGTGGCTTGAAGCTTGTCCTCACTCTTCCACCTACCGCTGTGACCTGGCTCGCTGCTCGAGGTGGCACTGACACCGTAGACTTGACGCGTTTACATCTTTCTCTACGATGACGGCGACGATGGACTCATCAGCCAGCTTTGCCGCATCTCGTCAGTTATTTCCCGTGCCCGCCACACTGTTCTAATCACCCCATTGAAGGCCCAATCAAGAGGCTGCCTAACAAGAGGAGACGGCTGCTATCAAATACTGGCATAACTCATGAAGAACGTTTGGGAGGTCCGGAAGCTGAAGCTGGACACGAAGCGATCAGGCCGGGCAAGCCGCTCGCATGCAACTCGTGCCACCGGTCCCTCAATACTCGCGGATGCCCCTTAATTATATGTGCCAGGTTCCCCTCGCTCTTTGTCTCTCTATTGATGGAGTCTGATGGTGATGCGCAGGTGCCATGCCCCGACATGTACGATATGCTCCCGCACATGCAACGCGTGCCCGCCGTCTTCTCTGCCACCCACTCCTAGCCTCACCTACTCGCCTACGCCGCCGGTAACGCCTGACCGATCTCCCCGGCGGGCAGCACTCTCTTTAAGCAGCGTGCATATGAACGGGAACAATGAGACCACCCCGACGGCCGGACGACGAAGGAAAGCCCGAGACGACGAAGAGGAAGACTGGCCCGAGGACCGGAGTAAGTTTGATAAAGGCCACGAAGAAACTCTAGTGCCTGGTTGTGGAAGGATGGTATGCCGAAGTTGCTGCTTGGAGGATTCGATGAGGTTGGTTGACTGTCCCTCTCGTTCGAGCGATTCTGATTTGCTCTGCTTCTCTAGTAACACGACCACATGCCGCGATTGCTACAGCCAGCACTAATTGGCTCATGCAACGATGGGCGTTGCTTTCAGCTACTTTCAAACCCACTGTTTTCAGTAACCTTGTCCTGGTATCTCTTGTCCTGAAACGTTGTCGCTCTTTATTGCTATGCAATGAAATTCTCCATTCCGTTGCAACTTTGTATAATATACTGCTGCCTTCAGTACACTGTACCTCACAATCTCTTGGAGTGGAAACCGAGACCGTAGCTAGATTACACTAAACTATAAGTTCTGCATATGAACGACGGTGCATCACTTTAAATAAGCCTACGCGCAGCGGGTATGATAAATGCGACGATGATATACCTAGAAATGCGGAGAATAAGACCAGACGAATATGAGGTAGTACATACGTCTATATACGGGGGTTGTCGGGTTGTCAGATCTGCAAACACGGACGCGAGACCAGCAGCAGAGAATGTGTATAGTCTGTGAAGACTGTGATATCAGGTAGACATGTACCAAAGAGCCAAGGAGACTGAGGTGAGCTTAAGGAATAAACAATACAACAAGAAATGCGAAAAGATAGATAGTGCAAAACACAGCGGCCGGCACCTCAATTTTGGAACTTCGCCCGCAGCGCCGGGTCCAGCTTCGGCACTGGCGGCGGCTTGGGCTTCTCCCTCCCGGTATCCTCGTACAGCGCCTCCACGCGCTGTAGGAACCGCTGCCTTGCGTCCCAGCTTTTGTCCTCGTTCAAGAAGCTGCCCCGGCTCGTCCGATCTCCGTCCGTATACATCGAATACCGCAGGTCCTCCCCGTTCTCCATCATATACATGGTACTCCGTCCAGCGGTCTTGTCGTCTTCGGGGTAGTACGACTTGTCGTCGTCATCCTCCACATCCTCGTCCTCGATCTCCCCGTACTCCTCCTCGTCCTCAGGCTCGTACCCGTACCCCGGGTCACGACCCACGATGATCCTCGGCTGCGGCGACGAATTGCCATGGCTATTCGGCGAACGTAAGCGTGGCGAGAGCGCGCTGCCAATTCTCCCGGCAGGGATACTCGGCTCCATCTGCTGCGCACGCTCCTGCCTCGCACTGTCCTGGAACCTCGAGATTACCTCATCCAACTCCGCACGATCATCCCACTCCGCATCGTCCGCCTCGCTCGCCTGCTCAACATTGATACTGACACCCGCCATAACGTCCGGCGCCCTCGACACATCGGGACGCGTGCGCGCCATCGTTGACGGCGACCGCACGAGCGGCCCCGGCCGTTCGTCGAGGTACCTCAAGCCGTCCTCGCTCAGATTATGCCCGCGCCTCAGCCGTTCCGACGGCCGGTTCTGGTAGTAACCCAGCGCCGACGAGGAGCGCACCGTCGGCGACTTCGTCCGCTGGATAAGCTCCGCGGACTCTTCGGGGGGCAGCAGCGGCTGCACGGGAAAGGGCGACGTACGCCCGCGCTGCGCGCCTGAGTACATCGGGGACGTGCTGCGCGACGTGGAGGGCGATTGCGCTTCGAAATCGAGGAAGGACGAAGGGGGGCCAGCCTTGGGGACTTTGATCTCGATCTTGGGTACGCTGGGGCCGTTCTGGTGCTGCGGAACGTCCGGCAGGGGACCGCTGGGAGGCGGGCTTGGGGGAGGCAGGTCATAATGGGCGAGGGCATTCGGTCGCTCAAGACCCGCGGGACTAGGCTGCGGCGACGGGTTGGTGTATTCGTTACCAGGTACGGATGGTACGAGAGAGTAGTCGGTGGGAGCGGGAGACACTGGCAGGAGATTGGCGTTCGGGTTAGACTTGTTTGGTGTAGCACCAGGTGTCACAAATATATACTCCGAATTGAGGGACAGGGAGGGTGAGTGACTGGCTGCTGCTGACCCAGACGGAGTAGACAGGTTCAGGGGTGTCGGTCGTCTTGAGCCTGTGTCGCCAGGAGACACGCCACCAGAAGGCATTGGAGATATCGCCCTCGAGTTCGGTAAAGATATAGTAGGTAGAGTAGTCTCCGCTCCGGAGAAATTGGACGGTGACCGGCCAAAATTAAACCGGCTCTTATTGCTTTCCGCTTTACTTGGACTGCTGAGAGCATCGCGTTGGGACTCGTGAGAGCCTGTACCGCGCTCACTCGAGCGGTCAAAGGATCCAGAGTGGCCAAAGCTTGCATTTTCCCGGCTGTTTGATTCCCTCGTACTCGACCCGCTGCTGTGGGAGGGTACCTTCTTAAGGTGAGCACCCGAGTCTGGCGTCTCCCTAGATAACGGCGTATCGCTCCTACTGTTCGACTCGCTGGGCCTCTGGAACCGGCCGGCGATGGGCAGGTTAGGTGGGAAGTCCGGGAGGGCTGGGACGGGCGGGGGGGTCTCCGACGATGGTGAACCTCTGGAGTTCGAGTTCGAGCCGGACTTGCCCGCGTTCCTGCTGAAGAATGACTTCTTCCGCTTGGCAGAGGCCTCGGACAAGTACCCGCTCGCGTCTGTGTCTTCCGCCTGAGCCGCCGCTGCCTCCTTCGCCTTTTTTTCTTTCTTCTTCTTCCGACTGCGGGTAAAATCAGAGAGATAGCCCCCGTCGCTTTCCTCGCCATCCTCCTTGTCCTTCTTCTTCTTGCTCTTCTTCTTACCGGAGTCCGTGCCCGCCCCGTCTGTTTCGTAGCCCTCTCCTCCACCCTTTACCTCCTTCTTGCTCTTCTTCTTCTTAATCTTACCCTTGCTACCTGAGTCCGTCGCGGCACCATCCGTCTCGTAACCATCTTCACGCTTTGATTTAGACTTTCCCAATCTATATCTAAGAAAACCGGAATTTGACTGAGGAACAGGTGGGAGGGCCTGTGCACTACTGGGGTTATCGGGAGTGGGCGGGGGGCGGGTAAGATCGAACGCAATAGTCCTCCCAGGAGGCTTAATGGTTGATGGAGCATCTGGCTTATAGGCATCAAGCCGCGGGTAGACAAAGCCCCCGCGGCCGTTCTGAGGAGTGAAAACCCCTTCATCCGACGTGGCTGTCGAAGCAGACGTCAAAGCAGGGGACATGGTAGACTAGTGACCTTTATTAGGTAGTCCCAAAAAGGTACATAAACACGCTCACCTCCTCTTCTTCGTCCTCCTCGTCGATTCCATTGAACATCCAGTTGGTAACGGTCTTATTTCGGCCTACCCCCAGTTCCAGGGCCGTATTCAGAATGGAGGCCCTGACCATGTTAGAGTCACGGTTCCCATTGGCATTGCTCTTGACGGTCGCGACGGACTCAGAACTTTGCGCCGTGCGCAAATGAGGTGGGATCGCCGCCATGGCTGTCCAAAGCTAAGAAACGCTCAGGCCCAGCCCAAGCTGACCGAAAGGCGAAAGAGGGTCGAGGACAAAGAATGCAGGGTGCGTATGCAAAGTTAAGCAAGAAATTTCATGAAAGGAACGTGTACCCAGGCCAGCAAACAAAGGCTACAGATGAGGGGTAGGGGGATCAATCAGACGTCGGCTACCTCCGTATTTGACGTCTCACGCAAGTCGATTGCTCCGGCGGCAATTATTTTGCTTCTTCGTCCAGTTGGCAAGGCGATTCGGAGCCTTGTTGTCTGTTTCTATGGCTTGTGTACATTAGTCCACTATGAATACACGACGCTCCCGCGAGGCCGCTCTACGAAGGATTCCATGAATGTACTGAAGACTTGAACACGCCTCTTCTATTCATGTGCAGTAGCCGTTGGTCGCTGCAGAAAACAAAACCCACCGCTGCAGGACGAGCCGTGTACGAGTTCTACGAGGGGTTCGTTCCGTGCCAGCACGCAACCCCAAAGGTTAACGTCTCTTCATAGACACCCTGCAGGACCTTCTAGCGGTCGATACTCTCAGAGGACAACCCAAAGGAAGGCAAATGTACCGTGCTTCAATGCAGGAGGCGTAGAACGGTGTCGGTACAACGTCGGTCTTTATCTTACGCGTTTCCCTTGAACTTATGAAAAAGCCGGCTCCAATGCTCGAACGCAAGGCCACGTACAGTTGAGCAGCTTGAGCTAGCTTGAGCTCGAGTGCGAGCTCGTCCTTTCGTAGATAATCATACATAGTATCCAGTTGCAGGGACGCGAGCTCTGCGTCCGCCTCGTTCGCGGCTCCGCACGTCCACCTGCTGTGCCACTCGACGCCGGTTGGAACCATCGCCCCAAACGACTCGTACTCAGGACTTAGCGTTCTCCGTTCTACGTCCGTATAACGTGTCATATCCAAATGCGGTAATACCCATACCATACACGGTATGCAGTCAGCCACCTCTCTTCGCCCGGCTTACCTCAGACGCGGTTGAGATTACAATGTCAACCGCCGTTCGCGAGGGTATATAAGACCCTCTCTCCTGTCCTAACCCGCAAGGCGCGCCTTCACTCCCTCCCACCACCATCTACCTGCGACATTTCACCTCGCACTCGCTTCGCTCGTATACCGCTGGACCGGTGCACGCTGGCGTCGAATTGGGTAAGGGATCTATGGACAGTGGTGTTCATGACAGGTACGTGGGACTGGTGCTGGATTCACTGACCACGGTAGGTAGACACGTAGGTAGACATCCCCAAAGGTTCCTAGCTGGCTATGGATCAAGACCTATTCTCTTGCTGGCTGTGGATCAAGACCTACTAGATAGGCGACTTTCAAGACCTCTGCTCGTCAGTCACACCACGCGGGTGCGTCCCTCTCCTCACCGGCTGATGAGAGCACCGGCTGACAAGAGCCTCATTGGTAGTCGCGCCGGTCTACCTTCCGTAAATAGGGCAGCCCTCTGGTAGGGTGATCCGCGTACTACCCTGCGACAGGGGCAACCCATAAAACCCCCAGTGTGCTGCCGGGAGCCAATGCGCTCTGCGGCACGGAATGGCACGTAAGTGGGGAGGGCGATCCATGTAAGACGCGCCGTGTGGTTGTGCCGGAATGCCGGCGCTGGGCCCATAGAGAGTCAAGGTGAGTCATACTGTCTGCTCAGTTTATACAGACGGCTGACAATAATGTACAGATGTCTTGGCAAGATCAAGAGGGCCCGTAAGTATTCATCGTTTGATCCCAGTGAATATGGTACTGACATGCCTATACATTTTCAGTAGGTGAACGGCACGTCGGGGAACATCTTGCAAGCACTTGTCATACATCTCATACATTGTCTCCTATCACTGCCTTCGCTCCCTTCGGGTCAGAGCGAAGGCCGATGCAAGCGGTGTCTGACGTGTAGACACAGCGTGTAGTTGCCTACTGACGGATGATTTCAGCTTAATCTGCTTACCGGAGTATATATATATTGCAACTGTATCAGAAGTTCTGCTTCCATAAGTCTGACTCAGTCGGAGTCAGTCCAATGTCCATGAAGTTCGTCTTCAACGTGTACAGTACAGGCAAAGACGCGTTTGTCACGCGTGACCCAAAACGCGTCCTTCACGTGCACCCCATATGCATATCACCGATGTAATGGGCTCGCTCTGAATCTGAAGCCTTTCTGACGAACCCTCATCGCACTCCTTGTATCTCGCTGGAGAGATTAGAAGGACCCATCAGTACTGCTAGAAGTATCTAATGATGCTCGCTTCAGGATCCCACTTGTCTAAGTCGATACCCACTCGGTCTTCAACGATATCTCGTAGAAGCAAAGTCCAGAACTTTGCATCCTCCTCTCTTTTGTCAAACCATTACCAGACGTTAGACGTGCCACATAATGCTACAAAGAGTCAAATAAAGGTGAGCCGCGGTTAGTGTTGATGAGGGAAAGGAAATGGTCTTATGGTCAGTCAACTGGCCTGGTAGACTAGCTTCTACAAGGTGAGTGTCTATATCACTGTAGCGAATGGAAGCGGATCTTAAGCTTCACTTTACACGGCAGATGAGCAAGCAACACCATCCAGACGTGTCCGATGACCCGATGTCAAAGGCTAAGTTCCAAGCAGCGAGCGAGGCGTACTCTATCTTGGGGGACGATAGGAAGCGGTACGTCCGCAGCCATTGTATTCACAGTCCTTCTCTCACCTAATAAATACGCGGCATAGTCGCGCCTATGACCGAGAATTAGCCACAGGCTCCAGCTCAGTCCGCCGCTCACATAGTCACGCGCCAGGCCACGAATACCCGTACTCCCAAGCCGCCTACGAAGGCCGCAGGCGCGGTGCATCCTACGCCTGGGAGCGCCAACACCCCCACCAATCACATACATACACCCACCAAACCCACTCCGCTTACAACCGGCCCCCACCAGGCTACCGCGCGCACGGCACCGGCCCCAACCCCTACACCTATGCTCACAATAGCCACGCCCAGGCGCAGTACCCGCACAACCCGTTCGCGTCGCCGTACGTGCGCCGCGCGACGGGGACGAAGAAGGGCGAGAAGGACTGGCAGACGGCGGAGGACCGCGCGCGGAACGTTTCGGGCTTTTGGCGGGCTGTGCAGGTATTCGGGATTGTCATGATCGTCGCTACTGTCGGTGGCGGTTTCACGGCGAGTGCAACATAGGTTGTATTTTGCAGATAGGGAGGCACCTCGTCAGCCGACAGTTGATCGCCTCACCCTAATTCCCGCTCTTAAGTTGATCTGGCAGGTCGACTGCGTCTTCGTTAATGGAGATACCAGTCTCTATATCGCCAGGAACCCGCATGTTCTATCGGGACCACTTGGACAACAGTACCCGCATGCCCCATCTCCACGCTTCATGACTTCATCGACAGTTGTTGGGCGATCAGGCGAGGTTACGCAGATTGTGGCCGGTTTCGTGGATGAATTTGTGATGGATCGCTGGTCATGTCAGGGGGAGGTAATTTAGACGTCCTTCGTATTACAAAGTTGAAAGTATCAACAAGAGCCGCGAGTGGTTAGCTCAGTTTCAGAGGCAGTATCGGCGTCTCTTGCTGGGCGGGAAAAGGGGGGATATATTGGATCGTGGATCAAAGTTTGGTGCAACGCACTGACAGATGAACATATATGCAGTGGAAACGCGGCGGTGTGATTGAATGAATATCGCTTGTATGTATCATCTGCGGTGTTACGTCCAAATTTACTACACCGACGAGTATTTATCCGTGCATGGTAAGGGGATCCAAAGCAGCTGTCGCTCCTGGTCTGCGACCCGTCATCTGAATGTAACATCGACCTTATTCTGCGAGCTTCTCGGCAATTGACACCTTCAATGGGAGTGTGGGCCCGTTGTTCTCTGTATGCTCCACACGTGGTGTTGTTATGATACCCAGGTCCCATGTTATGCTCTTCTTCTCGACGGGCTCGAAGCGGAAGGATTCTATTAGCGTCATCAATACCTCCTCTGCGTTATCGGGAGCCAGAAGCGTCAGTACATTGGCCTTCAGAATGATGCACACGTACTCGTTTCCAGCAAGGAGAACTTGAAGCCACTGCAACGATGTGTCAGGACTGGGAAGAGGTAGCCAGATGCGAAAACTTACATGCAACCACGAATGCCTCCGGAGAAAGTCATCCTTTTGCCACACATTAACGAAGGACGTATTTCTTCATGGCAGTGACACGTACATATTCGAGTAGACTCCGGGCGACTTCGAATCAGTGGCGCCAGGCGGCGTGAGCCTCAGCCATCGCTCCGGCTTCCATTCGTATGCATCCTCCCCCCATACAGTCTTGTCCCGGTTAAATGACAGCACGCTGGCGATGATCCTGGTGTCCTTCGCAAGTGGAATTTGGTCAATCATAATACCGTCGATGCCCCTGACCGGAGTCGATAACGGAAGAACAGTATCCTTGGTGGTCCTGGTAGCAAAGACATGGGTGTCAGTGAGACGGCGATAGTTGAAGGAGATTCACCTTCGTTCGAGCGTCGTGACGGGGGGATGCCTATAAACAGTATTGAAATACATATACGTACCGGTCAATGATTCTACGTACAACCTCAGGGTTTCGCGACAGACGGCGTCCAGGTATGGCAGTTTGTCCAGAACGTCGTAGTCGAGCTCTCCCTTTGCGCGAGCCTCCCGCACCTCTTGCCTAAGCTTTGCCTGTACATCGGGATTCAAAGCGAGGAGATACAACATGCGGGACAACGCAGAGGAGGTCGTGTCCATGGCTGCAAAAATTAAGGTACTGTAGTGATACCAGTGTAAGTATTCTGCGGAAGGGAGCGTAGGAGTAATTAACTGTACGTCATCTGTCCAAGGACTTGGGAGAGCGGTAGCCGTTCTTCTTCAGATGCCATCATATTTGCCCTCACTGTTAACAAGCTCAGTAAACGTAACAATGATAGCCTCGATCCTCACATAGTAGCGTTATGATGTCTTTCCCTTGGCCCACCTCTTTGGCCAAAGCTTCGTCGCCTTTTGAGAGAGCGGCAACCTTGGTCTGGTAGATATTCAGGGATGTCTTCCACATAATGTCGATCATCTCCTTGATGCGACGTATCTTCTTATTGGGAGTTATCTCCACCATAAACCTACGGAAGCGTGGGGAACCAATCTTCATCAGGTAAGGCAGGATAGGCAGCACGACAGCGAATTCGAAAACGTGTGGGCTGCAAACTGCGTGGTTAGCATGTCCATCGCCCCTGTACAGCATGGACACCCACAAGAGCGACTTTACAGCTGAACCATATTCATCGACAGTACCTTCCTGCATGATTTTGAAACTATACCCAAGTCCGGCCCTCCCGATTAACTCCAGAGCTGTCCGAGTCATCCAATCCAGCATATCAATCTCAGCTTCTCCTCTCTGTACCTTATCCTTGATGACAGCTCGGAGCTACAGGGAATAGTGAGCCTTAGCCACAGTGACGACCAGTTGTGTCCCTCGCCTCTTGCGCAACATCGTGGAATATTGGGCACATTTCACGGAGATGCTTGGCGTTGAATACCGGATTGAGCATCTTGCGCTGTTTCCTGTGGGTCATACCTTAATCTGCTCGTCAGCTTGACCATGACTTGTAGGGTAAATCGGATAACACGCACCGTGTACAGAAAGCAATCCCTCCCCCCAGAGTAAGTAGTTCAGCCTTCAAGTTGTGCTTGAGTCAGTAAACATGGCATCAGACAGAATGAGATGAACGGACGGGTAGAAGAATGCAAACTCATCGTAAATAGGCTCCTCTTTGACCATCATGTGATAAAGGGCGAGAGGATCAGAGATGTATAGCATTTGTTCCTGTCAAATTCAGTGTAAGAAGAGTTTCCATATTTGTTGACGAACACCTTACACCGAGGAGACCTTGGACCTTCGCAACGGCGCCGTACTGATCTAGATGGGCCTGGTGAAAGGACCATGCCTGCGTGTGGTAAAGGTCCTGGAAACTCCCTGAGTGATCGTGATTAAGCCGTGAGCGCCACAACCATCTAGTACGGTCGAACGTCCACCTTTACCTGTGATCGCGGACGACGGTGTAGGTCCGGGGATTTTCCTCAATATACGGTTCGTGAGTCTCTGCTGCAGGTGATATAACGCGACCAGAACAATGGAGGCTACGAGCCCCCACTGAATGATAGCAAAGATCATGACTCAGAAGCTCAGCAGAGTCTGCAAGTTGTGACAGCAGAAGCGTCCTTCGTCTTCATATATGGGACGGCCTCGCCGAATATTTTGAATACCTAAGCTACATCTCTATCCCCGGAGTTAGATCGAGTCCGTAGGTTCTCGTATCCCGCCAAGCAATCCTGCGTGGTTCGAAATAACGGCTTCCAGCCAATCTGCTTGGAGGTAATGCGGGGTGGGCGCAACCTCAACCGTTTGAGGAAAATTGACATGACCGTGTATGTACCAGTGAGGGGCAGCGATGGCCTCCAAAGTTCAATTGTTCAGCTTCGGAAGGTTGGGAGTAAGCAGAATTATGTATGTGACAGAGCAGCTCCTGACATACCTGCCCTGCTTCTTCGAAGCAAGCGAGTGCTGGGGGAAAAGCCGACGGCATTTTTGCCCATGCTATATGGCCTACCGGCTCAGATTGCTTCCTGCAGTTACACCTGCTGTGTCGTGTTCGCTGCGCTTGTGTGACAATGCGTCCGCCGTTTGTGTGGCTCCTCGTCGTGTACCGGTAGATTCGCTGAGCATAATGAGGTGATACCGGAGTTATGATGCAAACGGGTCAGTAGATCACCGGTAGAGGCCTTTGACAACTTGAATTAGCCTCATATTCGCCCCGCCATGCCTATAGAGGATTCCGGTTAGCACTATCATGACTTTTCGGTTCCATAGTCGTCTCGTTCATTGATCCTGATACCAAGGACTCGGAGATCACCCAATCCTGAGAAGAGGTGTACTATGATAATGCGGTCCCAGCAAGTAACCTGCATCATATCATATCAACAGCCACGCACCTCCCAGGTAGTGGCCAATGCCGGCCTGAGACCACGCCATGTCAAACGCTACTAACCCAGACATCGTAGGAGCGTGGTCAACATACTTCGGTACTCCAGGTTGTTTTTGGACAATTGGAGCATCACCACGTAACACATTCCTAGGGAGGTCAGCCATAGAGTCCCGCTTCCGGTCTTCCATACGCAGGCGTAGGCACGACTGGCGTATAACGCCACGACCCTGTAGAAGTTGGTATAAAACTGGCCGAAACGCCGAAGGATTGGTGCGAAGTCTGTTTTCAGGTTCAGCCAATCAAGTGCCCGGACGAATGGAGGATTAGACCCCAGTATCGCTGCACTGGTTCGTACACTAATAAGATACCTCACGCCATCTAGGTAATACAGTCCCGATAAAGTATATTGGGCTGGCCCATTTTGGAACAACGCTCACTGCTTCTCAGGTTTTCATCAGGACCACACGAGGCTAGCCATGAATACTCGATGAAGTGGTGCAGCCAGTACTGGTTCGACGGAGTGCGCGAACCGCTTGATGAATTGGCTGAACATCATGCACCATGCCAGTCTCCCAGCTAAGAATACCAAAATGACTCGCCACATACCTCACGGACATCTTCGAGATAGAACACCGGTTTTCGTTTTGAACGCTTTGGCCCTAGGCCTCCATGGTTCCGAGTGCCTGCTGGCCCGCCCGTGGACAGTTCTTCGACAAGCGAGCGGGTTGGCATCCTCTTCAATGCGTGAAGGATATATATGGGTAGCGCGAGATATTCTTCGAAATCGGTGTAAGTACAAAGGGAATGAGGCCGAGCTCAGTGCACCCGCAAACAATACCCTGTTCGCCGACTCACGAGGTACAAGCGGTTGCTTCCCATGTAACCCTCAATCCGCAAACATGAATAGGATCTCTGCGCATATTATAGTGAGCCAAAGCAACTTGAGACTCGTACATATCTAACCGGATCTCACTCACGAGTCACATCTCATAATAGGACGTCCTGATTTGTCGTTGTGAAGCATAAGCAGGCCTTCCGGGGCTCCCGCAGCTTCCAGTGCTGAGTGACCCGCTCATACGAGGCATCTGTGCAAGCGGTGTCATTCAGCACTCGTTTTCATGGGGCAAAAAGAAGTGCGCCCGAAGCAACCAGGTTATCTCGGTTACCTGGTCACGCCTGAGTGTGGAGGCCGCAGAAAAAGGTATGGCCGGCTTGTGAACGAGGTGTAAGACGAGAGGAACCCTGAGGAACCACGTACAGAATAACAATGCTAAACGGTACGGCCCAGACCGCCCCGTAGATACAGTAATTGCCAACGGCTGAGTCCGGTTTTCAGTACTCACTTCAAGGCCAGGGTGAGCAGTACCGGGTAAACAAGACTGCAGAACACGAACACACTATGGCCTGGCCTCTCTCACATGTACAGATAGTTACAGCGGAGCCAAACAGATGGAACTAGGTCTGAATCTGAAGACGAGGGCGGGCAGTACCAAACACGCGCAAGTCCGCTAACACCCAAGCCCCCAGTGCCTGATATGCGCAGTGTTATGAGAGCGCAGGACGACCCACCCTCGTCTAGGCAGTCATCCACCCCGATCTATGGGGGGAGTCTCCGAGGGTTGAACTACTGATCCTTGTTGGAGATGAGGACTGAATCGACCTTATTCTACATGCCCGGGTGCTGACTCAGACACTCACTGGGAATATTGATACAACGCGCAGTTTGGTCGATAGCTTCACCATACGGTCGCATCGTAATCGTGCAGTCGACACGCCATTGCGAACCAGTGTACGAGGGGCGTAACATAGTCTTGTGTCAAGGCTGCAGCTGTCAGTAGCTTAGAGAGCCTTCGAGTGGCAAGGTTCGTAACAGGTTCGAAAGACTGCGATTGGTTGTGAATGTACTGATGGGAGGCCACATGCGGAAAAATCGCCGTGCCTATGGCCGCGGGAAGGTCGGAGCTTGTAGCAATTCTCGTGGCACAATGAAACCGCAGTCATAAATGTCCTTCTGGTACGTAGTCCAATATGACAATCATACTGGAGCCTCCACCAGAATCCTGGATCCGCTAGACAGATCGCACGTCTCACCTACTCGCGCCTGGTCATCACTTCAGTCCATCTGAACAGGGCATGGAGCCTGTTCCCCGGTCAATCTGGCAA
Organism: Gloeophyllum trabeum ATCC 11539; assembly: GCF_000344685.1. Taxonomy (NCBI): domain Eukaryota; kingdom Fungi; phylum Basidiomycota; class Agaricomycetes; order Gloeophyllales; family Gloeophyllaceae; genus Gloeophyllum; species Gloeophyllum trabeum. The sequence continues at coordinate 730,184 of NW_006920420.1, read as the reverse complement.
GTGATACCTTCAAGGGTAATTCTGGTGACTTGCTGTCCGAGCCTTCCGGCCGCGGTACTGCTATGAAGCTCATATCCCATGTGATGGCCTTATCCTCAGGCTGCTGGAAGCGAAATGATTCAACTAGCGACGCTATAACCACCTCTGCATTGCAAGAAGCCAGAGCTATCAGCCGACCGGCCTTCGGATGGAGGTCCGTACGTACTCATTTCCAGCAAGGAGAACTTAAACCCGCTGTTGGACACATCAGGATGGGGAACGGGAAAGACGCGCGGGAGAACTCACATGCAACCGCGAGGGCCTCCGGAGAACGTCATACTGCAAATACCACTGAATGGAGAAGAGTCTGTCTGACGACAATGCCACTTACATATTCGAGTAGACGCCAGGTATCTTGGCATCCGTTACACTAGGAGGCAAGGGCTTTAGCCATCGCTCCGGTTTCCATTCATAGGCATCCTCGCCCCATATAGCCTTGTTCCTATTGAGGGAAAACAAGCTAAGAATGAGGTTGGAACCCTTGGGAAGAGGTATTTGATCGATGGTACTGCCGTCGACACCTGTAATTGGAATCGATAATGGAAGGACAGTATCCCTGACAGTCCTGATAGCAAGGACACGGACATCAATTAAGGTGAGATCGGGGAGCAAAGAGGTTTTACCTTCGCTCGAGCTTAGTGACAGGGGGATGTCTATGTGCAACCTTCAGATCATGTGGGGTTCCGAATACACCTGCACGTACAGTCTGAGCGTTTCTCGGCATATGGCATCCAGGAATGGCAGTTGGTCCAGAACGTCGAACATGAGCTCTTCCTTTGCAAGAGTATCCCGCACCTCTTGTCTCAGTCGATCTTGAACCTCAGGATTGGAAGCTAAAAGATACATAATGCGAGACAATGCAGAGGAAGTCGTATCCATAGCTGCAAATATCAGAGTGCTTGAACAGCAAATGTAAGTAGATATTCTGGGAAGGACTGGACTGGTAGGTAAGGGTACCTCATCTGGCCAAGAACTTGGGAGAGCGGCAGCCGTGTCTCTTCAGACGCCGATAGATTTTCCTTTACTGACAACAAGCTCAGTACGGGTCGCCTTAAAAGAGGACCATCCTCACGTAAGAGGCTCATGATGTCCCTTCCTTCGCCAACCTGCTTCGACAAAGCTTCGTCACCTTTCGCGAGGACCTCCACTTTGGTCTGGTATATATGCTTGGATGTCTTCTCCATGATATCGATCTTCTCCTTGAGACTTTGAACCTTCTGATTTGAAACCTTCTCTACAAGAAACCTTCGGAAACGAGGAGGACCAATCTTCATCAAGTACGGAAGTAAAGGCAGTAGTAAGGCAAAATCAAAGAGGGTGGGGCTGCAGAATCGCTGGTTAGCACTCGCATCTGTAACATGCTGATCGATACCCACAAGAGTGACTTCACAGCAGACCCATATTCATCGACAGTGCCTTCCCGCATGATATTGAAGCTGTAGCCAAGTCCGGCCCTTCCGATTAACTCCAGAGCCGTCCGGGTCATCCAATCCAGCATATCAATCTCAGTCTCCCCCCTCAAGACCTTGCTTTCTATGACACTACAAAGCTAATCAAGTAGTCAGTCTCGCTCACAGATATAATTCGTTCTCCTGCTAACCTCTTTTGTGACATCGTGAAATATGGGCACCAAGTTCCGAAGATGCTTAGTGCTGAATACTGGATTCAGCATTTTACGCTGTTTTCTGTGGGCCTGGCCTTGATACGCGAGTTAACGAGACTGAAAAGGCAAAATGTACGGGAGAACAAGCACCATGCACGGAAAGTACTCCCTCACCCCACATCAAGTAGTTTAGTCTTCCCTCCGGTCAGGACACAAAACATTAAACTGAAGAAAAGGACGAACGGATAGAAGAACTTGGGCTCCTCGTAAATGGGCTGTTCTTTGATGATGATGTGATAGAGGGCGAGAGGGTCAGAGATATACAGAATTTGTTGCTGTCAAGATCATTATGAGAAGCTCTGCCGGATGCTCTGTGAAACGTCATACACCGAGATATCCGGAGACGTTCACCGCAGAGCCATACTGCTCCAGAAGGCGGTGATGATAGTCCCATCCATTCGCGTCGTATAACTGCTTGAGGTTCCCTAGATCATAGAGACATGACCACCGGATCACTCAGCAGTCGAACGATGCATTTTACCTGTGACCAAGGACGGTGATGGGGGTCCAGGGACGTTCTTCAGGTGCCGACCCGTACGCCATCGTGGCAGATAATAAAGTACAGTCAGAACAAAAGACGCGAGGATCGCATACTGGACAAGCGCAACGGCCATGGTGCAAAGCTAACGACAATTGCTGACAGAACCTCTCTTCAGAGCCCAATATATATATATATATATGCGAGCGGACCCGAACGAAGCTCCTGAACTGTATGCGTCTCCATAAGGGTCTAACCTTCAGAATCACAACGCACAACTTACGTTCTCAGGCTCTACCAAGGAATCGACATGAGCCCATTCCACGGCTCTCTGTCTCCATTTCGATCCAGTTTGTATGTGAATAACGGCAAATGTCGCGCTGCGTGCAGTACTCGTGGGATACAGAACCTGGTAGGCACAAAGTACGTGAGTGCGAGAGGACGTCCAAGAATCCCGTTATTCACCTTCGGGAGGTTAGAGAGTAAGCAGAAATCTGGTCAGCGGCAGAAAGGGCCGCTATTGATATACCTACGCAACTGAGAGGAAAACCGGGTATTCCCAGGATAGGAACCGACTAGCGACATACGCAGCAGAGTTATCGGGTCAACAAGCGAATGAGGCCCATACATTGCCAGATCCCATGCCGTGACGACGGTGTGGATGAAGCGTCACGTACGAGTGGATGCTGTCGACCCGAGGCTCTTGACGGGGAGATGCCTTATCTCCGCCCAGCCCGGCAATAGAGGATTACAATACAGCATTGTCGAGGCTTCGCGGGCTCATTGGACGTCTGTTTGCGGGTCCTGTTCAGATCGCTCTATGATGAGATGACGCGTACGCAATCACTACAGTTTATTCACGGAACTATAGGCCACGCAAGGCACAGTCCCGCGGCGTTCGTAGGGATTATCAAATCGGCAGTCACGCACCTCTCCTGCCACGGTACATGTCATGAGCAACCAATTCCACCCCAAATATACCGACTCTGAGTATCGTTAGTGGCGATTGTTTGGTGCAATACTCGCGATAGGGCATGGGGGATAGACGGCATCTGTAATAGTCCACTACCTTACTAGCTAAGTCGAGATATCGACCGCCAGGTGGGAAATATGCTCGTCTTGATCTATGTAGAATGTCCTGACGTAGAGATTGCAACGGATTTAAAGATCGGACCAGAACGAAGAGAGAGCTCACTTTATCGGCACTAGACACGCCACGATAGTTGGCCTGATTGTATTCTAAACCGCTCAACTTACTAGACTCAAAAACTCCGTGGATGTCTTATACGCACTGGCGAACGGACTTCAAGCCGGCTTGTCCAACACACATTTCGCTACTCCTGCGTCGTCACGTCTCCAAAGACTCTGTCAGGCCAGGTTCCTGGGCTTCAATATGCAGGCACGCGGGAAGGGCGCGCATACATACAGCCCTGCGATCGTCCAGAAGTCAAAGGACGGCGAGAGCTTACCGGGAGGTCCCAGCGGCCACCGCTGCTGGATCGTGAAATCATGAACTCGGCCCTGCCAGAGCTGATCCTGGCTCGGGACACGTCACACTATCGGCTACAAGATTGAGCCCGTCGAAGCGGCGTCCCACCATTCTCTGCTCTGCGACGGTAGCTCGTGCAATCCTGAGATGCGCCGGAAGCCACGATCAGCTCGGTGGCACGCATGCACTACCAGCAAACAAGTTATATTTGCCACGGCGGGATCTCACTCACGTCCCCAAGATAGAACGTCCTCGTTATCCATGTTAAGCGCAAGCATAGCCGCCTTTCCCCGCCGCTTCTGAGAAGGTTCTTTGACGGCGGGAGCGGCTTCCATGCGCGGGGGAGGGGAAGTGTGGGGTAGCGCGAGATACTCGGGCGAAGCGAGTAGGCTCGTTGCGCCCTGCGCAGCCGCCCAAGGAAGACCCCCGCCCGCAAGTAGTACACCGCAACCCACACTTGCGATCCACAATCATGATCACGGGGACGGGATGTCTACACAAGTCAGGGTAAAGCAACGCGACAGAAGGTACGGACAACGCACTGCGTAACAAACTGGATAGATTCGACCGGATGTGACTCATCGGCCGTCCTTGTTCGTCTCTCTTGGGGGACCATAAGCATAACCAAGAGCGCGCCTCCTCCGAGCCTTCCGCGGCTCCGAGTGCCGAGTGACCCGTTCGCAGACACTTCTCGTGCAAGCGCTGTCACTCAGCACCCGCTTCGACGCGGGGAGCGAAGTGCGGGGCAACGCGGGAAGCTCGGCGGAACGCTGAGCAGGGCTGCATCGCAGGGACTCAACGTTACCGCGGCACGACGCTGAGATGGACGAGATGGTAGAACGGAAAACGCGGCACGAAGGAGCAGAGCAGCCGGGGGCGCGGGAACACCCACATCCCCCGAGCCGCTCGACACAGATTGCAAGGGACAGCCCCCCCCCCGCCCCTCCGTCGGAGTTGGGCACCGCATACATCGAGCTCCCGCATGATGCATGATCCTCGGTCGCAGCGCTACACGACGAAAGCAAGCGCCGACCCAACCAGAGCCCGTGTAAACTCGGATTCGACCCTGCTCGGGCTCGTCGTCCCTCTGCTCTCAGCCCTGGCCCGTCGACTGAGTCGGAGGACCGATCTTCTGCTGGCGGCTCCGGATCCTCCAGGGCGAGATCGGGCATGGTACGCAACATCGAGTCAAGAGCAAGCAAGGGGGTAGGACGAGGGCAGTCCGAAGACACAAAGTTGAATTTAAAAGGAGCCCTCGAGGCTCAAGTGCCACACATCAACCACCGGCCCGGCGCTTCCGCCGGCGCCCTCCTACCCAAATCCAACATGATTGCCCCAAAGCAACGAGCAGACACTCGGTCAGACAGGATCGCGAACAAGTAGCATTAAACGGCAAGTACACATCTACGTCAGTACCGTCAGTATTATAGCATCATACAAATACGCCCGAAATACATCATCAAACCAACACCGCTGAATCAAACACCTCGTCGCCTGAACGTATCAATCGTCATGAATCATGATCACCTCCCCCCCTCCTCAGCCTTCTCCACCCTCGTCTCCTCCAACGCCCCGCTCGCGAGCGGCTTCTGCCCCTCCGCCGCGCGGCTCTGCCCAATCAGATCCTTCCTATCCACATACCCGGGCGGCGCCCACCGGCGACTCGTCCACGGCTTACAATTCGGGTCCGCGTACATCTGGTCGACCGCCTCGAGCGAGATGTCCGACGACTCGTACAGGAAGAGGAACACGACGAGCGCGCCGAGGAGGTTGCACGCTGCGTTTCGGAGGGAGGGGGCGGGGGTTAGGAAGGGAGAAGGAATGAAGGAGAGAAAGAGAGACGACGCACCTCCGAAAACGTACCCGTACCGGTACCCGATCGCCCGCGTGATAAACGGCGTGAAGAACGCGATCAGGAAATTCCACAGCCAGTTGCTCGCAGTGGCCAGCGCGCCTTGTTTGGCCCTGCTCCGCGTCGGGAACGTCTCGCCGATGAGGATCCAGATGCCCGGCGCCCACGTCATGGCGTAGCCGAGGATGAACAGGCACGCGGAGACGATCATGACTGTTGAAGGGGGTTAGTGGGGCAAGGCAGGACGGAGGGAGACGCTTACGTTTGCCGATGCCTTCGTTTTGCGGGTCGCCGGCGGTTCCTGCGGAGGCAAAGACGAAGAGCCAGATGGCCTGCCACACGCCGCCGATAATCAGCGGGAACCGCCGTCCGAACTACCATCGCATTTCCATCAACCGCAGCTCCTCACAGCAGAAGACAAGATCCACTCACCCGCTCCATGACATACAGCCCGCCAAACGTACACCCAAAATTCACCGCGCCCAGAATAATCTGCGTGACGAACGAATCCTGGATGCCGACAGACTGGAACACCGTCGCACCATAGTAGAAAAAGTAGTTCGCGCCCGTGAGCTGCTGCAAACTCTGCAGCGCCATGCCCAGCAGCGTGCGGTACCCCGTCTTCTGCCCGTCGCCAAAGCGGAAGCACTCCAGCCACCCACCCCTGATCTTCCGCTCATACTCCTCCATGCTCCTAATCTCCTCCAGCTCCTTCTGCACGAGCATATGGTTGGGCGCGTCCGCCCTAGAAACACCCCGGACGCGCGCGAGCGAGATCATGGCGTCGTCGTAGCGCTCGTGCCGCGCGAGCCACCGCGGCGACTCGGGCATGAAGAGGATGCCGGTGGAGAGGACGAGCGGCCAGGCGATGCCGATGCCGACGACGGTGCGCCAGGAGCCGGAGCCGGCGATCTCGCGCGCGCCGATGGAGACGCAGTACGCGACGAGGATGCCGAAGGTGATGAACAGCTGGTACGTCGCAGTGAGCGTCCCGCGGATCTGCGGGGGCGCGGTTTCCGCTTGGTACTGCGGCCCGGTGAGTATCTACACTGATTGAGTGGGAAAGAGGGGGAGGGGGGGCTTACCATGGGGACGGCGGCGGAGAGCGCGCCGACGCCAAAGCCGGAGACGAGGCGGCCGATGGCGAACTGCACCCAGGAGCTGAAGGCGCATATCTGGATGATGACGCCGACGATGAAGACGCCGCACTCGCTGACCATCGCGTACCGCCTTCCCAGAAAGTCAGCGGTGGGGGCGCCGACGAGGGCGCCGACGAGGGTGCCGATGGAGAGGAGGGCGACGATGAGGCCCTCGCGGACGGTGGAGAACTTGCAGGTGTCGGCGACGCCGGGGGTGGAGCACTGGGCGAAGCGGAGGAGGAAGTCGGGCATGAGGAGGATGTCGGAGATCTGGCCGGTGTCGTAGCCGAAGATGAAGCCGCCCATGGACGCGACGAGCGCGAGCGACACGGCGACGGGCCCGATGGGGACGCCTTGGATGTAGAACAGCGCGCCCATTCTGGTCGAGGAAAAGACAAGGGGGTCCTGTGCAAGGTGTCGACGCAGGAAAATTTGCAGTGTTTTATACAGGGGGTGACGTCATGGCAGAGCAGACGAGCGATCATCAAGGGTTTGTCATCGCAGCATCAGTCGCCTGGGGTGGGTAAACCTACTGGCTCTGCACGCCGAACAGCCGCGACTCTGGTCTGGTCTCTCATTCCTGAATACATCCTAATACATCGCATCGACCTTGTGATGCACCGCAGCCCGGCCTGTCTCTCGAGTCTTGAGGGAGGTGGTGGTGGTAGGGAGTCGGGACTCTGAGAAGCCTCCCGATCTCCAGATCTCTTCACATTCCGTCACATTCCAGAATAGGAAGCTTGGCAACGATGCCGACGGATCCGATCCGGTTCCCCACGGTGCCCCGGACCTTGCGTCGACCTGATACAGGGGAAGCCACTGACCAATCCTCTGCGGTCAGTCAGTGTCCTCACCTCTCACAGGAACACCGGCAACTCACCACACCAGCGCCCCCGTGACCCCCTCGTCAACGCCACCGCCACTGACAGCGCAACCGCCCCCGTCCACGATCCTGCTGGTCACCTGCGCACCGTTCTGCCTCCGCTGCACAGGATGCCCCTCGTAAATCGGGATCCACCGCCCATCGAGATTCCAGGGGCAGACACGAATCACGGGGGCTTGGGCTGGCTTCGCTGGGCTTGAATCGCATAATGTCATTCGTTTATCACATAACTCCCGCCCGCCCCCTTTGTCGACGCAAGCCTCTCTCGGTTGCTTTGTTTTTGCAACGAGGAGGTACCCGAGACAAGCTGGCCACTTGGACAAAGGGCGCCCCACTTCCCGGACCAGGACGGGCTGGTCCGCGTCGCCTAACGGTATAAAGGGCAAGCCCACCAGTCCTCCATCACATACCTCCCTACCCCGCCCGTCGACGAAAGCCGCTCTGAGTTGGTACATTTGTATGCTCGTACAATGACAACCACCTCAGATCGGCTTCCGTACGACCCGGTATCGTTCAACCCCGAGCCCTTACCGTCGACAGAACCCCCTCTTAGGCAGGTATCTGACGCCGTATTCATCAACACCTGACTAAGAGCAGCTCCCGTACGGCATCCGATCATTCGTGTGCTCGTGTAATAGACGACCCACCGAGATTGCTCCCCGACGCTGCTATCGTTCACAATGCCCCCTCGACGGCGACTGTCCGTTATTGACCGCCCATGCGATGAAGACCCCACCGCACGACGTACCGGAAGGCGCGGCGCCCGGTCCTCTGCGGACGAGTATGAAGTGCATATATGCGCGCCCATGCTCAGCGGAGGTCCCAGCGTACCTGCCTTCCTCCGCGCCACCTTCATGTTCACTGGGCTCGAACATCTTCCCATCCACCTCGACGAAAGCCGTTCTGGTTGTTTATATCATCGGCCGTGCAACGACCCGTCCTCCCGAGTGCGGTGGCCGGGGCTCTCCGCCCGCCCGCCCGCCCGCCACCTCCATCCACCCGCACCTGGGACGCGGTGCACGGGACACGGGACACGGACACCGCACTCCCCGGTCCGAAGGCAGCGATGAGTAAGTCGCAAGCCCTTGCCCTACTCACCGTACACCACGCACCGCTAACCCGGCATCCGCACGCGCCGTTCATCGCGTGAAGGACCGTACGCGTCCTCTCTTCCCGGCCGACTTCATCATCTTCCCCCGCACATGAACAAACATCACAATGAATATACGCACTGGCACTCCGTCCAGGCACCACGCCCGCTTCTGAGCTGCTGGATCCTCCACCCCAAGTCGCCGGCGCGCGCGCGGGTATTGGTCACCGCGCCGGCCGGGTCGTGTCCTCTTGCTGCTCGCCGCCAACGCCGGCGTGTGTCGTAGCCTCTGCGAGTTGCCAGTTCCCATCGGCGCTATTCCGGGATAGCGTCCGAGTGCGCAGTCCGAGCCCGTAGATAGATAGTTGTGTTCGGGCCTGGGCGGGGCGGTGTGTGCGTTGTCGACTTGATCAGCTTCACCGGCTGATGCCAACGAATCACAAGAGGAAGCACTCACCCGGCCCGACGAGATAATGTACGCACGATGTTCACGGAGGAGACATTGCATGTAAGCAGCTTATCAGACACTCCATGTCACGACCGCTGCTGCTAAGTATGACATGACATTACTAACCTAACCGCGGCGCATTGTCGGTGGATGCGGTGATTGACTGCGTACGCCCACTGGCGTTCGTGGGGTATGCTTCGCAACCTAGTAAGCACCGTTATGCCCGTGTGTTCGAGTTCCTGCGGACATGGCCCGGGTATGGGGAGTGTCAATACGCGGGGTGTCATCGAAGGCGGGCGCTTGCTCACCTCATGGGTCTGCAAGGTCAAAGCATCTCACTGCACGTAGACTAGACCAAATCAAAAGGCAGCAAGGAAAGCGACACCAGGACGTACCTCAAACAGATGGAGATAGACGAAGACAGCAAGCAGGCACCCCGGGAGAGGTTGGTTTGTAGATCGTTTATCATTACTCGCATAAGAATACATTTAAGCTAATCGAGCAGTGAGGCGGAAACAAATACATCGGTATCTATTGCTCTTCATCCGACAGTCCACTGCCTGGCCGCCCAGCCCAGCGTCATCATCCTCAATACTTTTCCTTTCGTCACATTTGAAATGAAGAGTCAAGTCATGAAACAAGCATCAACCCAGCCGCCTTACACCCCCCCCCTATGCGGCCTTGCTCGGCCCAGCAGGGTCCTCCTTGACCGCCTGCTCGTGGTGCGCGCTCTCCGCGCCGCTCTTCACGATCTTGCGCCCGCCCGGCGCGAGGTACAGCTGGTCCGTCGTCGGCACGCCCTCGCGCTTGAGGCTGTCGGGCGTCCAGCTCGCGCTCGTGATCGGGTTCACGTGCAGCACGTACATCGTGTCGATCTCCTCCAGGCTGCGGTTCTTCGTCTCGATCATGAAGAAGTACACGATGAAGAAGAGGCCCGCGCAGCAGCACGCGAAGACGAGCCCGTAGAAGTAGTCGATCGCGTCCGTGATGAAGGTGCTGAAGAAGGAGATGAGGAAGTTGAACAGCCAGTTCGCGGCGGTCGCGAGGGCCGTCGCGGACGCCCTGTACCGCGCGGGGTAGAGCTCCGTCACGCTCGCCCAGACCATCGGCCCCCAGGTGGTCGCGAAGCCGACGATGAAGAGACAGGTGAAGACGATCATCACGTTGCCCGCCGTGGCGTTCTTCGTGCCGTCGGGGTTCGGCAGCTTGTAGTGCCCGACGAACGCGTAGATGAACAGGCAGACGCACATCCACGCCGCGCCCGCCATCAGCGACTTGCGCCGCCCGCAGTGCTCGATGATCCACAGGCCGGGGAACGTCGCCGCGACGTTGACCGTGCCGAGGATGATGGACGTCACGAACGAGTTCTGCAGGCCCGTCGCCGCGAAGATGGTCGTGCCGTAGTAAAAGAAGAAGTTCGCGCCGGTGAGCTGCTGCCCCGCCTGGAGCACCATGCCGAGCACCGTGCGGTAGAGCATGCGCGGGCCCGTGAAGATCTCGTACCACGGGTGGTCCCCGCCCGCGCGCTCCGCCTGCAGCTTCTCCTCGATGTCGGCGATCTCCTGGTTGATCAGGTCGCTGTACGGGTCGCACCCGTTAAGACGGGCCATGTTGCGCCGGCACTCGTCGACGCGGCCGACGCGGTATGCCCACCGCGGGGATTCGGGGAGGAAGGGGACAGAGACGCCGAGAAGGATGGCCCATAGGGCGGAGAGCCCGTTGGGGATACGCCATTGCGCCGAGTTGTGGTAGGCGCCCTCGGTGCCGTAGCAGACCTGTTGAGCGGCAAATGGGTTAGTGGCTGTTTGAGCGGTGACATGGACGAAAGACTGACCATGTAAGCCGTCCAGATACCGAGCGTGATGAACAACTGGTATGACGAGACGGCGGCGCCGCGGATGGCCTTGGGTATGGACTCTGACTGGTACATGGGTACGCAGGTCGACAGCGAACCAATACCGAGACCGGCGGTAAACCTGCCCATGGCGAACTGCACCCACACCTTGTTGGACGTGATCTCGATGATGACGCCGATGATGTAGAAGAAGGCCCAGAAGGATATCGTGTACTTGCGTCCGAACCTGTCCGCCATCGGGGCGGAAATGAAGCAGCCGAGGAGGGTGCCGATGGAGAGGAGGCCGACGATGGTGCCCTCGCGGGCAGCGCTGAACTTGCCATTCTCGCCGAAGCGGTCGATAAAGTCGCTCATCTGGACGAAGCCTGAAATTTGCCCGGACTCGTAGCCGAACATGAAGCCGCCGATGGAGGCGACGGCGCCGAGGACGATGGCGACGAGGGGGACGCGGGTTTTGGCGGGGGCATTGGCGGGGAGGAGGTCGGTATGGGAGCGGTTGGTCGGGGTCGAGTGGGCGGGGGTGTGTGTCGGGGTGTGCTCGATAAGACCCTTTTCGTTGGTGAGGGGGTCGTGGGGGGCTTGGGCGGGGCCCGAGGACTTCTTGAACAGCCCCATGAGGAGTTGGTTAGATTAGTGGGGGAGTGGGTGTGTCGGTTGATTGACGGCCTGCTCTGGATGCGAAGAGTCGTATTTTATACGCTTCGAGGGTGCTTCCCGCGAAGGGGCATTCCGTGCCGACTGCGACCGATGGATGCACCCTCGACCGCATCGTCTGCATGGCACTGCGAGCTTCGGCACCGCACCGAGGCAACGCCGAGAGGCCTCTCGATGACCCTCGGGCCAACGGGGCCTCGCGATTGCGTGCAATTTGCAGATCGCAGCCTGGAATAGGAACCTGCGACGTGCAAAACATACAAGACCCAGACCCCGATCGGTTTTTCCGAAGTCACTCCGGCTCCCGGGCCTCATTCCGACAGGGGTGGCTGAATTCGAGGGTAGGCGTCAGCCTTTGTCAGCATTGCAACGACTGGGCTGATCTTTGTCCACCGTCGATTCTGCGGCAGAAACTGACGAGGAGAACGCTTTCAGCACCCGCAGGCCGACATTAACGATGTACTGAATGCCATCACTCCCGACATTACTGAACGCCATCAATCCCGACGCCCTCGTGACCCGAGTCTCACCGCCACCGTTAATGCCCTTGCCTTGTTTAGCAGCACTGCGGTCAGCTGAGCACTGTTTTGCCTCCGTTGCACAGGATCCTGTCGTGTATCGCGATACTTTAGATTGTCCTCGACATCAAAGATCGACGACAGCGACCAGGGACTGACAGAGGTCACAAGACACGACGTCGACCGTCGCTGGGCTTGAATTCGTCCTCATCTCTCAACAGCGTCTTTGAGTGAACCGTGACGACGACGATCCCCTGATGGCAAGCGCTGTCCTAGGTTGGTCATTCGGTTTACGACGAAGACGAGTAACCAGCCGTATAGTGCTCAGTGCATGTGATATCGATATCCAGTAATCCTCGCCTTCGATGTAAGAGTCTCATGTCGTTCACCCGCAAACTGGAAACAATCTCTTATGGAAGACGTTGCGACCCCTTCGTCTTGTGGTTGCTGAGCTCAGCTCTACAAATATTGATAACAGCCACTGGCTCGTATGCCGGGCAAACGACTCGTCCCCAAGGTCAGTATAGTACCTGGTCAACGCCCATTCAACCTCCCTCAAGCCGACCATTACCATTACTTCGTCCCCGAAATAAGCTCGCCTTCGAAGCGCATGCACACAACATCCGGCGGGATTCGCTTTCGCGCATCCTCCCGCACGTTCTAAGACGTGCCTGGGCTGCGAGCTTCAAGTTAGAACAGACGCGATCCCCAAGAGTTCTCCCTCCCACCCCGCACGTCTTCTCCTCCCCCATGCGCACAGCGAATACAGAAGACGGGACCTGCGGGGATCCCCGCATTGGGTGGTCGATGACGATGGGTCGCGGTTCTGTCTATCTTGGTGAGCGCGATGTCACGTTCCAAATAATCCTGATTGAACTTGCCCTCTTAGTAGCGTATATCTCACTAAGCTGCATCGCGTAACTACGGACAAGGCTCCAGATGCTTGAATCCAACGCCTGCGGCGGGTATCAAGCGTCCATGTCAGTGCGCGCGAGACGAAGAAATCGCTGGCACGTAACCTGAGGCCGGACGAGCCAGCCCCTTCTGCGACCCGGGAAAGCAGGCTCCTACGTCCCCTTCATCCCCAGAGCATGCACAATCAGACTATCTGCGTTACGTTGACCATGGTCCCTTGCCATCGACTAGCAAATGTCGGCGGATCCTCGGGCGCGGTGACGACAGTGCTCACCTTTCCAGTTGAAACGACCCGACCTTCTAACTTATACTTGTCAACACTTAAGGCTAGGTTGTACCGAGGACCGTTACAGCCGCCTGCCCCTGTGAGTCATGGGAACACGCGATGTTGTGTGAATACTGGCTGATAGATTGCTTGTCCTTGTCGTCATACAGGTCTACAGTGTACACAGAGGGACTGTATACCTACTCTCTGACCTCTCCATGCCCAGAAAACTGTAAGGCGCGCTCCCCTGCCAGCGCGCCGCTCCAGACGATACATCAGCACGAACGATGGTCACCAGGAAGACCACTAATATGAATAGCCCTGATAGGCATTAAGCACTCGTCCGCCCGGGTCAGCGCGCAGAAGGAATGTAAGCTCAAGTCTTCCTCAGCCTTCCGCGATATCTGATATCGATGCCCCCACCGCCGGCTTCCGCCTTCTCCAACGCGGGGTGCGGGGCGGGGAATGCGCGCCATTTGGGGACGATCGTCGCGAAGCGGGGTTATGTTGGGGAAGGGGAGGGGGGATATTCCTGATATAGCTCGATATATCGCAGTTCATCGTTCATTAATTTCGCTCGTAGTTGACGTTGTGCGGGATAGGAGGATACATACGTACGTACGTAAGCGCAGTTAATGTCGGGGCTGGGGATATGAAGGGGATCGTCATTAACGTCTTTGGATGGGGAACTGGTACGTATACATATGCACACTTAATCGGTGGGCGGAAGAGAAGGGATGCGGATTTCAGGAGGTCGAGGCATGTGCAGCCCGAATTCTGAATTCACTCTGGACTGAATCCACAGGCTGCGAGCATGGGATGTCGGTCCGGGCTTGGACGCGTGTTACTGGTTATTCGTAAATCGACGGGATGCAAGCGAGACACACTGCAGTGACGCCACAGAGAAGCCTGGCTGCAGTCCCACGTCCAGGCTCACTGGGCACCGGCGGAGGGATGCTGGCCCACATCTACCTCGTGCTCAAGTGCATAGTCTGTAGATTCATAGGCCCAGGTCAGTTCGAGGGACCTGTAATATCCCCTTACCACAGCGATATCCTGACATACTTGCGCTCACCGCCCAATCAGAGTGCGGGCGACCCACTCGGAGGTGCAATCGTTATCAACCTAAAAGCGCATGCATATGGTGCAATGCTGCCAGGTCGATCGAGGCCTCCTCCGTCGATTTCCCAAGGTGATATTTCCACCAATGACGAGTTGTGATATGAGGCTTTACCGCCGATCCATGATGGCCTGCACCTTCTCCCTGCCACCCTCCTCCCAATCATCCCAGCAAAGGCTGTACAGCACCGTATCCCTCGCCAAATCGTCCTCCCCGCCCCTCCCCCGCGGCTGCTCCTTCCCATTCCCCACCTTCCCCCTCCTCCGTCCGTCCTCGAACCTCTGCGCCCACCTCAGCACGCCCTCCTTCCGGAACCCGAGCCTCTCCGCCGTGCGCTGGCTCGCTGTATTCATCGTGCTCGTCGTCCATTGCACCCTTCTCAGCCCGAGCCCCCCAGCCGCGGGTAGATCGAGCGCGTAATGCAGCATCAGCCCGACGAGGTTCGAGGTGACGTGCGTGCGCTGGAAGGGTGGCAGCACGATCACCCAGCCGATCTCCGTCGAGAGGTGCGTCGGGTTCGTGCCCATGTATGTGACGGCGCCGGCGAGCGCGCCCTCGGGGTCGACCGGCGTCGCGGGGCGCGTCTTGTCGATGACCGCGAGGAGGATCATACCCGGGTCGCGCTGGACGAGGCCTTGGACGAAGGTTGAGGTGTACTCCTGCTCTGACATGAAGGGGCCTCGCGAGAGATGTGCCCATATCTCTGGGTAGGGCGCAGCGCCCTTCACGAACTCAGCGGCATGGACCGATGGCTACAAGAGTGGTTGGATCAGTAACGACCACTGTCCACCGAGATTGATAACTGGTACGTGCGATGAAAGGAGTTAGCTTCAGACGATCATTCGATAGCTCCCGGATGGGGAAGCAGAAATTCAGGTTCTCCTGGGATGTCGTTAAGGACATTCTGTGCCGTCTAACTAGTGAAGGGTTAGTAGGTTCGAACTTGTTGGTCCAAGCCAGAAAGTGGATTCAACGATAGACGAGTCACATTGTTTCCTAACGCTCCTATCCGAGTCATCATAGAGCACTACACTAATGCAGTAAGGCTCACCTGATTCAAATCAAAGGCATGATGGTTCTATTTGGGTTCTATGCCAATGGCGGCACGGAATGGGTTGGGACGGAGGTCTGCTGTCGTGAGTGCGCGATTGGGCCAATAATCGGGTACCGGGTCCGCTTGGGTACAGATCCGGACATCACGACAATTCATACACTTAATATGAGGCGCCATAGTTGTTAGCTATAGAGCACTGTACAGCAGTTCCATCCGCCAATGGCCATGTGCGGATGCGCTTGAGTTATGAAGTGCATAGAGCGTGTTATCCCCTTGCGTCAGCCTCGAGGAAGAAGGCGATGGAGAACAAACTTCAACAAAGTGCACATGCAACAGATCTGGAGTAACGCCGAAACCGAACTTCAACCAGCGACCGCACACACCGCGTTTTCAGTCACGGATCCTCCGAACATCCATGATTTACCGCCCATGAACGGGGGGTTTCAAACAATGGAAGTACGACATGACCTATTAATGAGTTGTATGGGCCTGTCTTGAAACAGCCAGAAAACGACACAATAACGGGTATGCTCCAGGAGACGCTGCATGTGTAAATACTAGTCTAGAATACGGATGAGTTACCTTCTATGATTCCTTCTCAGCCGTCTCCAGAGCACCCGGCTCCATAACACTGATCCCCATCTCCTCCGCTGCGCATCGTTACCATCGTCAGCTCTAATCCTGACCAAACCGGTTAACTAATCTCTCTTACCTGCAATCTGCTTAACGGGGCCCGTGAACCACTTCCTCGCACTAATAATCCAGAATCCGAAGCTATACGCAGAGACGATGCCCACTGCGACAATGGCGTAGTTGAGCGTCTCCGAGTTCACGGGGTTCTCCTGCGGGAGAATGAACACGATCGAGATGAAGGCGATCCACGCCACCGCGGTGCAGGCGACGGGGTACGAGAACCTGCCGAGATGGAAGGGCCCTCGGACGAATTGCTTGCGGTATATCACCCTGAGGGCAATCGGGATGGCTGTCATCGACATCCCTTAATGTGAGGGCTACTGCATATGAGAGAGATTGCGTACCGTAGGAGATGTATAGACCGATTGTGGCGATACTCGTAGCGGCCGAGAAAGCCACGGAGCTCCCCAAGCTAGGCAGGCCCAGGATGAAGCTGAGCGTGCACGCGAGCCACACTAAAGAGACCAGGTCAGACCAGGCTTCTCATACATATTCCACACACAAGCTTGATACCTGTGCGAATCGGGGACTTCCGCTTGGGATCCACTTTGTGGAAGAACCTTGAAATGGCGCCGTCGCGGGAGAAGGCGTACATCATCCGGGAATTCGAGGTCACAGAGAAGGTTCTACAATGAGACCTGGATTTAGGGACCGCTGCATTTCTTACCAGAGACGGACTCACCCGCAGAAATACATGCACCCGATAACAATAACCTGCAACAAGGTAAGCTCTCCGAAGTAGGGGCGAAGAGCAGCGCATGCTCACCATTAATACAATCGCACCCTTCTCCCCGACCGTGTCCAGGAAGATTTGGGTTACGGGTTCCCCCGTAGGCGAGGCTAACGTAGCATCCAGATCCTGAATAGAAAACAGCAGACCGAGAATGAGGAACCACCCCAGCACGGCGGAAACGCCGATAGCCATGATAATTCCTATGGATCCAGACATGGCCGCGTTGTGGGTCTCTTCTGTCATCTAGATGAAAGATAGATTTGGCGCCTGCATCATCACTCCCGTAGCCCACTCACGTGTGCGCTGGCATCAAACCCAGTCAACGTATACTGCGCCATCAGAATTCCAATGATTGCGACATACGCCGGGCTCGCGCGCTGCGACCACCCCACGCCGTCCACGCCCGTTCCATCCAGGAACGTGGCAAACACGAACTTTGCCGACTGGTGCGTCGGTGCGGCCGCGAGCACGGCGATGACGACCGCGACGGTGCCCACGGCGTGCCACCACACGGAGATGTTATTGAGGTACTTGAGGAGGTGCACGCCGAAGGTGTTGATGAGCCCCTGCGTGACAAGGACGGCGGCGTAGATCCCAATTGTGGTCTTTTCATTGGGCACGAAGGAGGTGCCGAGGGTGCAAGCGGTGGAGATGAATGTCGCACATCCAAAACTACAGGGGGGAAGGGGCATGAGCGGAATGGTATGATTATTGGCGATGTAAAGTATACCTGATACCTGTTGTCACCGCTACTTGTCCGAGCAAGTTGAACCAGCCGGTAATCCACGAAGCGAAGGCGGCGTCTTTGCGTGGGGAAAGCATTGCTGCCCAGAAGTAAGGGCCCCCACTGGTAGGATGGGCGCTGCAGACCTCTGAGAACGTGTGCCTCAGAAGATGTTCTGACATTTGACTGATTGACGTTTCATACCAGCCATAGCAAGTCCGACGGTCATAGTGAAAATAGCTGTCGTATCCGTGTCATTGTTAAAGTCAGCGTGTGCATACAATCAACCTGCTCACCGACAACAATCCATCCCCACACCATGGGACCAGGTCCTCCTGTGTTCTGGTGTTAAGTCAGGTCAGACAGTCAGAGAACGATTGCATTTGTTGAGGCACGGCTGCCCACGTCTTGGGCCACAAACATGGGCATGCTACACAGACCTGGCTGGGGAGTTCAAGTGACCCTACGTCCATTGCGGTAGACAGTTTCAGACTTGGGAGTCCCGTCAAACTCCTCAGCAAGGTCTGAAAGCACGCGATCATAGCTATCCGGGGGGTATGCGGCCGTAGACGAGCTTGAGATCAAAATGCATGATCCTCACCAATCCATACAAGAACAAGGACGGGACACCAGTCATAATACTAATGATCGAGAATGATACACCGAAGTTCTACTCTCCTTAACGTGAGCCTCGTCTGTTTAGCGTCAGAGGACTGTCACTGACTTGGACCAGACTCAAGTCCCGTCTACGTTGCAGGTCAGCCTTGACATAACATGAAAATAAAGACCATTGCACATACTTTAATTCCTGCTTGTATCCCATCCTCGCCAATTCCGCCTCGTCGCTCTCCATTGCCACCGGTGCTGCTCTGGCCTGAGCACGCACCTTAGCATCCTTCTCGCTGCTGTGTGTATCAGACATGATTGTCGACGATGCCCGCCTGCTGCTAGGCTACCCGCAGACGACGAGGGCAAGAAAGAAGCGTCAAAACTGTCAGGAATCTGGGTCCCATGATAAGTATGGGTGGAAGGGAGACGCGAAGATAAGAGTGGCGTTGTCAATCACGAGCGGTTATCTAGCCGAGTACCTTGGCTGTGTGATGGCTTCCGCGCGCAATGGCAATGGCATTGGGCCGTAACACTCCCGATGCAATTCGCAATAATAAACATACAAGAACATAAAGACAGCACTAGCTACAATCGAGCGACTTTCAGCATTCCACCCATATCAGCCGCATCCAAGGATATCGAATATCAAAAACATGAACAGTTTCGCGGAGAACGACCACTATTGCTGGTGGCGTCCGACTTCCGAAGAAAATCATCAACGGTCAATTTCACTCCCTCCGGGGGGGGGGGGGGGTTTAGAAGATGAATATCCATAGAATCCTCGCGAGTATAACAGTTTGAAGCATCGAGTTCCCGGAATGGACAGGCGGTTCGCTCAGAGCGTAAAAACCGTGACATCGCCCATATCACCCTCCGAAAGGGCAGTCGACTGTCAGTATCAACACACGTGAGACAGCTGGAGAAACGGAGACCAGCTAACTCACCTTGAGCCCTATCAAGCGCTCTTCATCGATCATAAAGCCGCTGTATCCCCAATGACCAGACCCCAGACCCCCTGGGGGCACACGCATCGTCCGCGTCACCGTGCGGTACGGCAGGGTCGTCTCCACCGGGTCCTTGAAGACGGCGTCGCAAACGACCTGCGAGGGTTCCAGGTTGAGGCTTGTCTCGATCACGTCTCCGTTGAGCTCAGCTGGTTCCTCGGAAATGTATGAGTTCATTTCTGACTCCACAGTGCGAGTTGGAGCGGGAATATATGGAGCGGGAGGCGACGAGACACCATTCGGATCAGAGTCTGATTGGGATGAAACCCTGGGAGCTGGACCCGCTTCTCCTAGTTGTTCGTCCCCGTCAAGATACGACGGTCGAGGGAGATATGCCCGGACATTGAAGTCGAGGAGTCGGATTCGCTGGACCAGGCCAGCATTGGGTAGATTACCGTCAGGCACCCGTTCTGGCGGACAGACGACTCGTGTTCCATAAACGTATCTGCAAGGACAGTGTTAGACAGTGGGATTAGTGCCCACAGCAATAAACAACCACTAACCTCAACCAATGGAACTCCCATAAACTTGCAGTGATCCTGGTCGCCTCGCGCCCCCACTCCGACCAGCTCAGTACTTTCTTTCCCGTCGGACCCCACTCTTCTTTCCTCTTCTTCACCAGATCCAAAAACGTCTTGTTGTTGACGTACATGATATACCGGAAGACCCGATTATCGGCGTGGTACCGCATCGTCATGACGTGCATGCGCTGGTTGTACGTGTCGGTGTAGAAGGGGACGCTGGTGCGCGGGGGGTTGGCGAGATACGGCCCTGCGGCGAGATTTGAGTTACGCGTGATCGCAACCACTGGGCTAGGACAGACCTGTATGGGTGGAGAAATTCACCAAGGGTACCGTGGGCTGTAGAGGTGGCAGCTGTAGCTGTGCAATATGCGTCGGGGTTGTAAGCGGCCCGGATCCTCTCGTATCCGCTGATGTCGAGCCTTCGTTGACATGGTAGCTATTCAGTCCAGCGGCATTATCTGTGATAACAGGACCTGGGGCGGAGGGCATCTCATCGCCGACGGTGAACGTGAAGACCTCGATGGACCCGGGAGAACCCGTGTATGTCATCATGTATGCGCGGGGCGAGAGGAAGGCGAAGTCCCATGCTGAGGGCGAGAGTTCCGGTTCGGTTTGATACTGAAGAAGTGAGGGTTAAGTTCTGATTGGAAGTTGAATCGCAGTCGAAGGAGGACTTACAACGCAGACACGACCGTCTTTCCAACTCCAGATGAGCAGCCCGGGCCCCTCGGCCCAGAAAAACAACCCTACCACGTCGTCCACGATCTGAATGAATGCGTTACCTGTTCAGTGTCAAATGTGGTCCAAGGCGTGTCAGTATGTCTTTCCACGAAGGACATTCGAGCGTGTAGTAAAGACAAGCAACGGACCCTCACCAATTCTGAATGGCGTGACATGGCGGAAGATAGGGCAAGTCGTCTCCGGATGCGGTTCGTTAGTCGAAATCGTTCGCAAGTGGATCTGTACCAAGGCATGTGGGGAAGTGAGAGTGGGACTATGGGAAGGCTAAATCAGCAAAGGAACTGGGCGTTCGTGAGCTAAATCGAGCATACCCATCATCATGTTCGATCAACGCGATCAAATCTTGAGTAGGATCAATAGCGAAGTCCCTGGTGGCGATCCCGATGTCAGGCCTGACGAGAGTCGACGTGGACGGGTGGTAGTCTGTACTGGACTCAGTCCCATATGTCTGGTGATCTAGGAGAAGTAGATGTACCGGGATCTGAGCAATGACCTCCATTGTCCAGGCTGCCGCGAGGAAATTCCACAGGCCCCTTCGAAGTCGGCAGCCAACTGAACAAAAAGTGCCTGCTGCCCGGTGCGAGCATCAGGCCGCCCGCGGGCATACTCTTTGCGAAGACACCGCCGACCAGCTCATACGCCTGGCAAGGTCCTGGGATGGATACATTGACAGTATTCTTCCATTGCAGATATCTGAAAGCCTCGCGACGCGTCCGAAGGGCAGCCAGCGCGGCGTGGAAGGGCACCGAAGTCCATGACGGGGTGGGAAGGAGCCCATCGTATGCGAGCTCTAACTGATATCGGACTTCTGCGGTTTGAGTGAGACCTTGCAGGGTCTTGCATGTCTACCAGAGCTTTCTTGTCAGAGTAATGAGCGGCAGTATATGTACGAACTGTGTGCTTACGGCTAGACACTGGAGAATAGACCTCCAGTCCAGGCTGCGAAGGATGAGAACGATGAGCTCCGGCGGCAAGTCCAAGATTCTGAAGGGCATTTCTTCCGAGACTTGCATATCGTGTCGAAGAATCGTAGTATATGTGTCCCAGTGAGAGCGAGCTTATAAAGACTTCACGTCGCCGAAGACGTCGCACACGACGACGAAGGATCGGAATTTACCGACCTTCATCGGACTCGGATTCATCAGACGCAGCTGACTTGCCGCCGGTAACGAAGCTTATCCTCTCCGTGACCTCAGTACGATGGCCGCTTCAGAGACGCAGCTCTATGTGGACAAGCATGTCGCATACATCAAGTCCTTGGGAGATGTACGCTCTTCCTCGAAGTCTCGATAGTTTATAACCGACTCTCCCCAGAACAAGGATGACCTGACATACCATATGACGGCGCACCTGCGCATGAACGCGATCTACTGGGGTCTGACTGCGTTATGTATAATGGGACACAAAGAGGCTCTGGACAGGGAGGAGATGATTGACTTTGTGATGAGCTGCTGGGACGACGAGGCAGGTTTGGTTCTTCTGTCGTTCATAGTGCTGTTTCAGTCACTGAACGCCCCTTCTACTCCTTTGTAATATAGGAGGCTTTGGCGCCCATCCCGACCATGACGCCCATCTCCTCGCGACTACGAGTGCCATCCAGATCCTAGTCACCCATGACGCGCTAGATCGCGTGGATAAAGCGAGAGTTGCTAGGTGCAAGTAACGGTTTATGACTCTTCCAAGACTGGGTCTCATCCGTGATGCCAGTTATTCTATCACTCCAACAACCGTCTGGTGTCTTTGCTGGCGACTCTTTCGGCGAGATCGACACGCGATTTTCCTACTGCGCTGTCAACTCGCTATCGCTCCTTGGTTGCTTGTCCGACTTGGACGTGGAGAAGACAGTCTCATATATCCGTGCGTGCAGAAACTATGACGGAGGCTTCGGAAACTGCATCGGCGCTGAGACCCATGCGGGTCAAGGTAGACAACCGTTTTGTTGCCCTTCTGAACGCTTAACGGTCGCTGTCTAGTGTTCGTGTGCGTCGCCGCACTGGCGATATTAGATCGGCTGGACGAGGTGGACCACGAGACATTGGGATGGTGGTTGGCAGAACGCCAGCTTCCAAATGGCGGACTGAATGGCAGGCCAGAAAAGCTTGAGGATGTCAGTTGCAGCGAATTTCCGTAGACTTGGACTAACGAGCATGTGGCTGGACAACATAGGTCTGTTACAGTTTCTGGTGCTTATCAGCGATGTCTATACTGGATAAGCTGTCGTGGATCGACTCGGACAAGCTGATTTCCTTCGTCTTATCTGCCCAAGTGAGTTCACTCTATTCTGTTGCATATACGTATCCTGTATGCTTAAGCGAATATACGCAGGATTCCGAAGGTGGAGGGATCGCTGATAGGCCGGGAGATATGGTGGATGTTTTCCACACTCATTTCGGCATTGCTGGTAAGTCCACGCCTTTTGTTAACCTCCGCGACTGACATGTATGAGCACAGGTCTATCCTTACTGGGATATCCGGGGTTAATCGACCTCGATCCTGTGTATTGCATGCCTGCACACATAATAGAAGCGATGGGCTTACGGAAGGGGTGGAAAGCCTTGCCCCGTAGGAAAACGTGATTCTCTGGTACTTATCTCCACCCGGTCTCTTTACAGTTCGTACTGGTATCTGCAATCCATAAATTCGCTCCTGTAAATATCTATAAGATCAATGTATTTAATTCTCCAACTTGTACACTATAACCTGCTCCCTCTTCGTCCTATAGCTATAGGGCAACACCAGTTGGTACAGTAAATCGTGAGTCCTAAAATAGACGCCGGAGATATCCGGCCCGATGTGGGACCCACAAAATGTTTAATCGAAGTGCACGCTCATCCTGTTGTCGACGTCGTCTCGAACGACGACGTGGTTTACAACCATATGCCTCCTTTCAACACGCCCCATCGAACGAAGGTGTCTCAAGAAACGTGTGGTGAAAGGGGCGCAAGACAATAGCCTGATATCCGCCACAGAGGCTGCGCGTTGGCCACACCACTTGAAAGGCCTTTGTTGTGGCTAACCTATAAGAGGCGCGGTTCATTGCCACAATCCCCGTTTTGGACTTCAACTACAACCACCCTTCGCCTTCGCCATTGTGGCCTCCTTTACAGCTTCGCCAGTTGGGTCTCTACTGCGACTCTCCGCAACCTAAGAATCCTTCATCATCAGAAACATATACACAAATCAAGATGTCGAACGTCAACAAACCCAGAAGCCTCCAGCGTACCGCCACATTTGAATCGCTCAGCCCCCAGATGAAGTCGGTTGGAAGCGAAGGCCCGGCACTCGCTGGTCCTTCGTCGCACACACCACCCGCTGAGCCAGCGACCGCAAGGAATCGATTCGGCCAGCCCATCGTACGCAGAATGCGTCACATTTTACTGCTTCCTCTGTGCTGACCTTTCTTCGTGTAGCCACCAGGCCGCGAGCTTATCCGGACCACGCGGTCCCTTCTGCTACCACCATTACCCCCAGCATCGTCGGGCAGGCCCTCAAACCACATCACAACCCGACTCCCCTACGTGGTCAGTCACACTCCGAGTTCCCCCGGAGACCAAGACGAGAACGAAGACGCGCACTCCGAGGCGGACACGGAGCCCCTCGGGTACGACCCCAACGCTCCGACCCCGGACGAATGGGTCGAGCGGGTGAAGTCCCTAGGAATCAAGATACGCGATTTCGCGTACGAGAGAAGTGTGACGGTAGATAGGAAGGGGAAGGGCAAAGCGAGGGAGGATGGGCCTATGGACGTGGATGCGCCCGAGCCCTCGCCGTCACGGAAGAGAGCACGGGCGGATAGTGAGGCTCGGGATGAAGACGCCAGGGATGCGCGCGTGCAAGCATCTGTGAGCGGCATGGTGCATGTGGTTTCATGGCGCTGACGTGTGCTCTTAGAGATCGACGAACGGTACGAGCGATCGGCCGCCATCCACACCTACCGAGCCCGCTAGAAACTCACAAGATATCGTGCGTCCAACGTTTCCCTCGAGCCTTTCTCAAAACGTGTACTAATCTAAGTAAGTCAACTTCCAGCCTTCCATATCGCCCGCCTACGAAGGCGGATCGCCGCTCAAACGGCGCAAGGTGATGACTACGCCACATCAAGACCACCAGACTGCCGCCGCTTCCCCTTCGGCATCGAAAGGGTCGTCTGAATTCAGAGTCCTGCAACCTACGAAGCCCAGTGCACGTCGCGAGGCACCGCCTCTGACGCCCTCAGAACTGTTCGAGCAACACGGCGCCAAGGTCCGCGACTTCGCGTACGAGGACCACCGCCGCTCTCCCGAAACGTGGTTCGCGAAGGACGACGTCCTCCAATACCACTCCTACATGCACGACAAGCAGCGGGTAAGAGAGGGACATCCCCTGCAAATCCGCACTCCAACCATCGGGCTCCCTGGCAAGCTCATGTGGCGGCTCGTCGACTCCGGGCTAATTGATCTCGAAGTCGAGCGGCGGAGGTGGGATAAATGGGACTTATTGTCCTATGAGGATTATTTGAAGAGGGAGGGCGGGCCATACCCGTATCGGCTCGTGTGGGCAGAGGCACCGAACAACAGCTTCACCGCAATGGTGCTGGGGAAGCGGACAAGGGATCCAGATGAGCAAAGGGAAGGGAGGGAAGAGAGATTGGAGGGGGATGAGACCCCGGCGAAGAGACGAAGGGTGTCTTTGAAGTGGCTGCAGACGCTGGGACTCGGACACCTTCAAGCTGGGGAGGCAGAACTTGAACGAGGGAGGACACGGTTCAGAGAGGAATGAGTGTGCTGCCGTTTTCCCATCTGCCAACACCACGTTCCGTACTTGATCGCCTTGTCTATCCCCTCCTCCCTCACTGTTGGCCTGCCGCTGACTTTGCGAGGTAGAAACATTCAGAACTCTGTTGTATCAATAGGTTTATCTGTCTCGTTGTAGCATTAGAATCGTCAACCATATTTACGAGAAAGATGCTCTCATTATTTATTCGTGATCCTGTTTTCCCTTGTCCAGACAGGCAGCTATTAGCATCTTTGTCACTGTGGCACGGAGAACCCTAACCTTTCGTCCGGAAAAGGAGTACCCCATTCTTGTTTCGTCACCTTCGTACTTCAACAGCCTCGATCACACTCTCTGCTTCTTCGTGACGATACCAGCGCCATTACATCAGTAGTCGGACTACTGCTAGGGCTAATTACAGACCATGGTATATAAGACCCTCCTGTGTTCGCTCGACGACATCTCTTTCCCCTCCGGCCGCCATGTCACTGCCTATGTCTGCGCATCTGGGGCGGGGCCAGTACGTTGTCGCTATCGCTGGTGCGACGGGCCAACTAGGTGCGTGCATATTGTATACGCTCAAATTCAGGAAGAGGGCTAAATCACGTCGCAGGGATGACGGTATCCGAAACATTCCTCGACAAGAAGTACAAGCCCTTCTTCTCTTCAGTTGTCTGCTTCACCCGCGACCCGAAATCAGAGAAGTCCAAGGCACTCGCAGCGAAAGGAGCAGTTCTCCGCAAAGTAGACATCGCCTCTCCGCACTCTTCCGAAAGCGATATTGTCGAGACACTGCAAGGGGTGGCGGCAGATATTGTCGTCAGTTCCTTGGGGATCAACGACGCTGACGCCGCGAATAAGCTCGTACGAGCTGCTGTCCAGGCTGGAGTGAAGGCGTACTTTCCGAGTGAATTTGGAGGGTAAGTCGTCTTTATGGGAATCCACCTTGCATGCTCACATTCGCGTCGCCTCAGAGACCATTGGAAGAACGACTTCCCGGGCTTTGAACACGAGGAATGGGTGCATAAGAAGAAGCATATGTCTTACGCGCGGGAATATGCCAAAGATAAATTGAGAATTATCTCCGTTTACAACGGAATGCTGCTCGAAGATACCATTGGGGTACGTTCCCTTTCCTGTCGCGTTCTACAGGAATCTTATAGCACTCGGATTGGGGTATATGCTCACCTTAGCCGTGGTGTGCGTAAGCACCGCTTGCTGCCCTCCGTCTGAACTAAGTGCACCTCACAGTCGGCTTCGATACCGAAGGAGGCATATACACCTGTATCGGGCCCAAAGCCGTACCGTTTGCCCTTACCTCGAAGGCTGACATAGGGCGGAGCCTTGTTTACCTCTCTCTGTTGTGCATGTCCTCCACAAATGGCGCAGTGCCCGACGAGGTCCACCTGGCAGGGAGCCTCGCGAGTGTGGAAGACATTGCCAACGCAGTAATGAAAGAGAGCGGGAAGAAGATAGAGATCAAGGAGATTGATCTCGGCGAGTTTAAGGAGCTTACGAAGAAGGACATGGAGAAAGGCAAACTGGATAATCCGGCGTCGCATATCCGGCGGGTGTTCTCCGCGTGTCACGACGATAGCCTCTGACTCTTGCGACCAGCATCCTGATTGGCGAGGGCAAGATGAACTGGGAGAAGAACGACAACGATCTCGTAAACCCAGGACAGAAGAATTGGAAGTGGAAGACTATGCAAGATTATATCAAGGAGATGAAAGGAGAACCTTGCCGTGACTTACTGAACGGAGAGGTCAGACGTTTGTCTCGCATAATGCCTGCCGGAATTGACATCCCTAGAGAGACAGCATCACGCCTCTTAGCATGCGTCTGATGTTTATGGACCTGATGTAGAATTCGAGACTCGGAATTACTAGAATCGTCAATATCTTCACGGAGTGACTCGTAGATAATGCCAGCACGGTATCGATTTTATGTACCGCGGACAAGGCCTGCTCTCCCTGAGCAGAATGTCAGACATAAACCAACCCACCCACAAACGTAGAAAATGCTTTTGATTCTGAAGCTCACGAATGCCGACTTGCTTCTGTGGCTCAAACGGCTCGAATGTGGCTCACGGATCACTCACGCACGTGGATTGCCACGCGGATTTGGTTCCGTTAGGTTCAGCAGGAACAACTTGAAAGGCGCTGCAAGAAGAGGATTCCTAATAATACTAGGAGCAATCACTTGACGGTAACGGTCTAAGGTCGATTGCATACCCACTCACTTGATCTTTGCTTTGTTCTCCCACAATCCACTACGGAGCCGCGTGAGTAGTAATTGTGGTCTATATGACTCCATTGTTCCTTCTTGACAACGCCGCTGAGTGTAAACGATATCTCTAGGATGTCACGCATATATATCCCTGGACAGCCTCGGGCTTCCCCAGGCTATAATTATAAGCCTTTGTATGCGGAACCCGCCCCTCGTTTGCGACTGTACCCTCCAGTAACAAGCTTGAACATCATTCTCTCGCGATCCAGGAGTGGCGTCAGGTCCGGCGTGACGCCTGGACTACCCGCAAAGTGAAGGTGCCCAAATTAGCGTATTGAAGCACGCGCCTGTTGTATCAAGTTGCCTGTCCAGACAATGCCTTCGACGACTATGCAGCAGAAACCGAGAAAGTCCTTCCGGTTCCTCGATGGAGTGGACATGAGACCACCCTGGCTCCAGTCGGTATCTTCGCTCGCCTGCTCATGCTACTTTACTAACGAGCCGTAGGGACGTCAAGCAGGAACCTGCAGATACCGTACCTCCGAAACCCAGGAAATCTTTCCGGGTCATAGATGGAGAAGACATGAAGCCACCTTGGATTGCGTAAGTATAATAATACGCGTCTGTTCATATGCCACAATTCCACCTTGCCGACGGGGTTTGGGTTTAGGAACAAGCCCATTGTGTCCGTCGTGGAATCTCCACCGGTGCGTCATGGAAAACCGAAGATACCCAAGCTTAAGGTCGTTCCTATCGAGAAGCCTCCTGTATCAGATAACAATACCGCGGACAGGGAGAGTACCCTCGCAGATAACCTGTCGATACTTGCCGACGACCCGAAAGCACTCCTCCCGGACGTGATCACGCACCACGATGAGTATAAAGTATTGAAAGAACTGGAGACAGTGCCTGGTTTTGCGCCGCACGTCAAGCTTCTCCCACATCAAACCATTGCAAGGCAATGGATGGCCCATCGAGAGAGAGAGAACAGACGAGGTGGCATAGTTGCGGATGACATGGGGTAATTCCGTTTGGTCAGTGGTCAGGGCTAAGATTCGGCTGACGGAGATACTTGACAGTCTCGGAAAGACCGTGCAGGCTTTGGTAAGGGTTGTTGAAGGTCGTGCAACCACTAGCGACCGTAAGGAGGGATGGTCCGGTGCCACTCTGTACGCGTAACTTTCCTTCGTGACTAGTCAGAGCTCCTAATAATACCTCCCATCAGAATTGTGTGTCCCGCTGCCCTGATACGACAGTGGGCTCGAGAATCCGCAAAGTTTGCGCCCGGTCTCCGAGTCCTGAACCATCATGATAGCAAGAGAACATCCGGTGCGGTAGCAGTTCATGGGCTCTATACTCGGCACTGACACTATATTCCAACAGAGCCGAGAATATTAACGAACGCTGACATTGTGATTACGACATATGGTATAGTCAAAAGCGAGTACAATGCGTACGAAGCGGGGGAATTGAGGAGTGCCTTGTTCAACGTTCCCTGGCTCAGAATTATTCTCGGTACGTCATTCCTCCCAAAGTTAGTTGATGTAAGCTGGAAGATTGTGTGTCTCAAGACGAGGCGCACGAGATCAGAAATCGCAAAACTGCGGGCGCCGAAGCGTGTTGGGAGCTCATGGGGAAGTACAAGTGGTGCTTGACCGGTACTCCCATGTATGTAGCGTGATTTGATTGCTTCACAAAGGGGCCTGATCATTTGGCAGACAGAATAAGGTGGAAGATCTTTATCCGCTCTTAAATTTTATCGACGTCCGTCCGTTGAATGATTGGGATATCTTCAATGAGAGGATTGCAAACCCCGTCAAGAGGGGGATTGACATTACCGCCATGAAGAGGCTACATGTGAGCATTCGGTCCTCGCTGCCAGCAGCGTAACAAAAAATTACTGGGAATCATCTAGGTCGTCCTCAACGGGGTCCTCATGCGCAGAAGGAAGGACACTATGCTCAACGGAACTGTCATAGTCAAACTCCCGCCCCGCAACGTGCATCTCGTCCTCTGCCGCTTCACTAAAGAGGAACGGGAGTTCTACCGAGTTGTGGAAGAATGGATCGTCAATCAAGTCTGGGAGCTCGTGGAGATCGGCGAGGTGCAGTCACGGTATATTAACGTGTTGACCTGGCTCTTGCGATTGAGACAAGGTACGATGATGTCTACGTGGGTCTGGCTGCAGCTGATGACTACGCTAGCATGCGACCATCCTCGGCTCTTCCATAGGCCAGACGAGGATGAGACGGAGACCAATGTTAAGGATGCGAAAAACGAAGTTGATTCGGCCGAGTTCACAGTATTGCCACACCGCTGGCAAAGACCTATTCTGCCCTCCGGGTAAGCTCGCCTATATGCATTACTCCCCCATTCCTCCAGTGGCTTATGATCACACAAGCGCCCGAGCAAGCTCCAAGGCTCGGGGCGCGCGGATGCCTACAGCACTACACTTTCCGCCCGGCTCGGACTCCGCCAAGGTTCGAGAGATACTCAAGATACTATGGGGAATCCACAAGCAGTCGGGCGGCGAAGACAAGACAATAGTCTATTCGCAGTGGACTGGCATGCTAGACCTGATCGGCGAATTCCTGGCCAAGGATGGTATGAAGTTTGTCCGCTGTAAGGTTCAGTTCCGTCTACGTCCCCCATGAGACTGAGGTGCTCGTAGACGACGGAGGCCTGAAGATATCACAGCGAGATAAAGTACTGGACACTCTTGAGCGGGACACGAGCGTAACCGTAGCGCTAGTGTCGCTCAAGGCCGGCGGAGTCGGTGGGTTGTTTCAGGCTTCTACTGATGGTATAAGGCATTGATCTAGACAACGTCGGAAGGCTTGAATCTGACGATGTGCAACAACGTGATTCTCACTGACCCTTGGTGGAACCCCGCCTCTGAAGTGAGTCTTTAGGGATTGCTTCATGCGCAATCACTCAACAAGCGTTTAGGACCAAGCATTCGACCGTGTTCACAGGCTGGGTCAAGAAAGACCTGTTACGGTCTACAAGTTGACGACGGAAAACACTATAGAAGGTCGAATCCTTGAGGTGAGCTTGTACTCTGACATTGAATATGGCGCCGCTCCTTACTGGAGTTCCAGCTACAGGCCAAGAAGCGCGCCGTCGCTGTAGCCGCTCTTAGCGGCGAGAGGATCAAGAGTCAGAAGATGACACTGGAAGAATTACTGGCGCTCTTCGGAATACGGCCACAGTAGACTGAGGAGAAGACTCGGTGTCGCGTCAAAGCCTATGGTGCGAGGAGGTAGCGTGAATTGTGTAAGACTAATGTATGCGCACGACGAATGAGAGCAATCAGACGGGAATTGGGTGATGAGGAAACTGTATCCCCGTTCACAGCATTCGAAGGGGCGCCTGTGAGCCATGAGATGGACATGGGGAAAATGTCAAGTATAGAGCGCAGCAGGAAAACCGATAAGAATGTCGTTTCCTAGACATTACAAATGAAGAGGCGGAAGCCAAGTACCATACGAGTTTGCGTAACAGATGGGAAAAGGGCCGGACGAGACGATCTAAGACCGCAGTGGACGGTAACAAACCAGTATTAGAAGGGAAATAAACATTAGACTACATAGATAGGACGACGACAGCGGCGGTAGCATCGCTCACACTACACTTCCGTATTATCACCCGCTTCGCAGGGGTCAACGCCCATTACGAGCTAGGCGTTCTTCCCTCTAGCAATAGTGCTGATGCTTCCATGCGCTAAGTGCGCAGATGCCAGGATCATTGGGCTGGGTGGTACTTTCGTGCGTCGAGCGAAGGGGGAGGTGCCAGGTTCTCCTTCGGAACCACCGCCCTTGCGATTCTGCGAACTGCCAGCTCCATCTATCTCCCTAGAGCCTCATTGGCTGTTGGGGGTTCGCGATGAATTTGGATGCTGGGGAGGGAGAGGAGGGAGAAGCTAGGCATGTTTTTAGCCCTGGCGTCCGTGTCCAGCTACAAACATTGGAGACTTTTCCCAAGACATTATATCTCGAGCCATTACAGATTCCCTAGTCGATGGGTCGATGCAACCAGAACAAAGCTAGTAGGTGTGTCTGAGACGAGTCCACGCCGCGGGTTGCACTCAAAACGGATATTTTCGGTTGCAGTCGTCGCGTATGGCAGTCAATCCATTTATGAAAACTCCGCAAGCATTTTCGTATGATGACATGGCTACTTGTCGTCGCCCATTTTACAATAACTGAATTTGATAAGAACTGCAAGTGCACTCGGTATTTGGACGTAGGAATACTCGCTCGGTGACGGTCCGATTCGAGGGATGCCCGGAAGAAGCTTCGGAATCTCTTAAATTCTCACGCCCCACTCTATCCGAAACGGGATGAAAGGGCTGTGACGATAGCGTGACTGAAGTCGCGGTGTCGGCACACGGAGAGTAGACGCCCAAGACAAGATAGGTGTAAAGTTGTGAGATTGAGCGAGCTCTCTAGTACAACGACTTGTACAAGCTCTTTTATACCTCTAGCGTCTAGCGATTCTACGGGATGAATAGATCAAGATAGAAAATAAAGAGTGCACTCCAGGTGCCTCTTTTACTTGTACTCTCTTTCAGCCGTCTCGGCAGCCACACGGCCCCGAAAGCACGTTCCTCGGTCTAGTGAACCGGACGCTCACAGGGCCTTGGCTCAACTTTGAATGCTGAGCTTGATAGAGCTACGGGGAGAATTTGCCAGTCCTGATGGTAGCCAGCTGCACCTGGCACTCAGCTATTAACATTGACTTGGCTGTATGTACGCTGGGAGTTGTTCAACTCCCCCATATAGGGTGAAAACTGTACTGCACAAGATCGAGAGTACTTGGTGGAGAAAGGCTAATGAGTAATCTCACGGACGCCAGTGCAGGCGCAGAGGGACGTCGAAGATCTAGTTATAGTACACCTTCGTACACCTTTGCTGTATGCATTGCCCTACATGTGGCGTGTGCTATTGTCGGACGATTCTAACGATATTTACATCAAGGCGAGCAAAATATATGCCAACGCAAATCACTGCGTTTCCTGCAGATTATCCACCGGTCAAGACCCCTAAGATATTAGATCTAGTTTCATTATCCAGTAGACTGTCCTGTATAAGATACTTTGGATACCGGTCGGGAAACTGCGCCAGTTGAGCATTGCAATCCATCCTTAAGATACTCAGACTAGTTGATCTGTTCATTTCTATCTACGGTCCGGATATCTCCGATATGTTGTATCCTCGCCGTGCGTTGGCTACGCTTTCTATCTCATGTTAAATATGCAACCTCACTGACTTAGCCATCGACTAGCTAGGTAACACCTGTACATATATCTAGGGTGACAGACTTGCATCAAGATGACTCCCAACCCCTTGCAAGTCCGCCACGATATCAGCAGAAATGCCGAAGACCAACAGCTTCCGACCTCCTCATCCCAGCTTCCCCCACAGCGTCCACCTAGAAAACCCGCCCCCCACCCCACCCCGAGCGTGGGCCAGGTGACTTGTGGCTGAAGGCGAGCGCGATTTCGCAGCTCGAACCAGTCAGTCCTTTCTCGCAGAAGTCAGACGTCGGATGTAAGCACGTCTTCTGCGAGCTTTTCATGCATCGCATCGATGTAAGTATTCATTCATTCTCTCGGAGACGTGCGCTGACGTATATCAGGATCCGGATGCCAACCCATACTTTACCGATCAAGACATGCAGTATCTCTACGCTGCCGTGTCCGTGCCTGTCGACTCCGGCATACCGTTCGAACACTACAGGTATGCTCCAGCATCAGAGCTATAATATGGACCAAGGTCGATATATTGCGCACAATCTTTGGCGGTTGTAGGTACAATCGACGCGACGGTCGCCGGACAGGCATCGGTAGCGGGAATACCATATTTAGCTACTACATGTATATATTGGGACATTATGTAATTGTTGGCTTGCGCCTTATATGGAGTGAGTGTCGGCCGGGGGGATATTCTATGCAGCGCAAGATTGTCGATACGATTGACCGTTCCAGCATCGGACATGTAACCTAGCTTTCCATGGGATAGATACGGATAGGCAAACTCGTATGTCTATTCAAGTTCTGGCTAGGCTGGCAGTCCAATCTCTGGATAGGAAGGGATAAGTGTACATTCCATGAGCTATCTGACACCGAGCTAC
>NW_006920420.1:694723-696558 GCF_000344685.1 Gloeophyllum trabeum ATCC 11539 | reverse complement strand
CTGTCGACTCCGGCATACCGTTCGAACACTACAGGTATGCTCCAGCATCAGAGCTATAATATGGACCAAGGTCGATATATTGCGCACAATCTTTGGCGGTTGTAGGTACAATCGACGCGACGGTCGCCGGACAGGCATCGGTAGCGGGAATACCATATTTAGCTACTACATGTATATATTGGGACATTATGTAATTGTTGGCTTGCGCCTTATATGGAGTGAGTGTCGGCCGGGGGGATATTCTATGCAGCGCAAGATTGTCGATACGATTGACCGTTCCAGCATCGGACATGTAACCTAGCTTTCCATGGGATAGATACGGATAGGCAAACTCGTATGTCTATTCAAGTTCTGGCTAGGCTGGCAGTCCAATCTCTGGATAGGAAGGGATAAGTGTACATTCCATGAGCTATCTGACACCGAGCTACTCCAGCAGTCTTGCATACTGGATAGATTCATGCAGCTTACTTATCTATATGCCTATCCGCGGGTTAGATAAAGAGCAGCAAACGCAGTGAATGGTGTTCAACTTGGTCTAGGAAGGGAGAGAGAACCGCATGACAGCTCTGACATAAAGAACTGAGCATTGGATAGACGCTGTGGCTCGGTTTGCTCATAGCAGGGCAACTGCCAACAACGTACCATGTTGTGGTGAAGGCTAATCGAGAACAGCGACGAAATGCGTCGACTATGACGCAGGAGGGGAGAAAGGTATATTATAACAGCTAATTATGTACTGACACTTTATGAAGTGATTAGACCGATAGTGAAACCGGACTTCGCAGCAGGAGTCCACATAATCGGAAGATCACAGTGGGATTGAGCTGTTTCTCATCGGGAGGAGCACAGCCAGAGATATCCCCCAGAGGCGTAGCAGAGGCCTGTGGCGAGGGAGAGATCACAAGAAGGACAGGATCCGGGGTTACCGGCACTTGCCGAAGGACCCATTATCAGTCACCATCGCTTTGTTCAGGAGGTGTGGCTCACTCGTTGCTCTTTACCGACAGTCAACTTCTACAACCACTTACGCATCACAACTTCTCTCAGATGTCGCCACTTGCTGAAATCTCTGTGGCAGGTGTCGAAGCCGCGCACATTGACGCGTCCCAGCTTGAGTCGTCGCCACCAAAGGCATCAAAAGGCGTCATCTGACGACGCCACTGCGACGAACCACTGCCGTACAGAAGAGGAGCGATGAATACTGAACGGCGGCGAAGCCGCGCCTGTGTCGCGCTTCGTAGGGTTCTTCAAGCAGGTAGAGTGTCGATTATTTACGTGTCCACTGCTGTTCACTAAGGATAAATAGGGGAAGTCACGGTTGGCGTTTTAAGGCCGTTTTAGCGTCCGTTTTGCATTTCGTTGTCGACCTCTAAAACGCATCGTAAACCGAAATCAACCGTGACCACCCCACATAAAATCCGTTTTGTGGGCCGTTCAACGCTTCGTTCAAGCACGCGTTTACACAACGTTTACAGCCACTGACTGTAGGCGGAGTTCCAATGTAGAGCCGTGATTCCTCTTTAAGGTACAGCACTCTTTAAGTTGAGATGGTTTTAAACACTTGGTATATACTACAGAAGGACACTGTCACTTCCCAGCACAAACTAGACACTCGGGAGGGGACATAAGTTCTCCAAGGCTTCAGTTAAGCCTAGATATGGCAAGAGGATTTGCGACTCCGAGCTTACCTAAGACTGAAATGCCGAGAGATGCCGAGCTAAAACGAAAACCGTGTTCGCGATTTGTGCAAAACGGCTCCAGAGCCGTTTTGCAGAAACGAGGCTAAAAACGGATTTCGTGTTCGAGGCTAAAAACGGTCCTTAAAACGAGCACCG
>NW_006920420.1:607911-694703 GCF_000344685.1 Gloeophyllum trabeum ATCC 11539 | reverse complement strand
CGATTATTTACGTGTCCACTGCTGTTCACTAAGGATAAATAGGGGAAGTCACGGTTGGCGTTTTAAGGCCGTTTTAGCGTCCGTTTTGCATTTCGTTGTCGACCTCTAAAACGCATCGTAAACCGAAATCAACCGTGACCACCCCACATAAAATCCGTTTTGTGGGCCGTTCAACGCTTCGTTCAAGCACGCGTTTACACAACGTTTACAGCCACTGACTGTAGGCGGAGTTCCAATGTAGAGCCGTGATTCCTCTTTAAGGTACAGCACTCTTTAAGTTGAGATGGTTTTAAACACTTGGTATATACTACAGAAGGACACTGTCACTTCCCAGCACAAACTAGACACTCGGGAGGGGACATAAGTTCTCCAAGGCTTCAGTTAAGCCTAGATATGGCAAGAGGATTTGCGACTCCGAGCTTACCTAAGACTGAAATGCCGAGAGATGCCGAGCTAAAACGAAAACCGTGTTCGCGATTTGTGCAAAACGGCTCCAGAGCCGTTTTGCAGAAACGAGGCTAAAACGGATTTCGTGTTCGAGGCTAAAACGGTCCTTAAAACGAGCACCGTGACTTCCCCTAATTGGTTATAAGCCGTGCCGCGAAGCAACAACAATTCATAGAACCAACCTGAACAACGATCAGCGAGGCCAAGTCCGCGAGGTCGATCCCAATGGCACCAAGGATGACGCCGTGTCCTCAACAGTCTCTTCAAAGCACGCATGCCACCGTGACCGATATACCGGCCTCGAGTGCAGAGCCAGGGCATTCGTTGTGCCACTCACGCCACAGGAATGGTCTCGAATGTTCCGTGAAATCCACAGTCTGCCGGACACGTCCGCGTCGAAGCCAAGGATGTCATTCGCAGCCCTCAACAGGTTCGAAAACTCAAGCAGGCCTTCGCACCTGAGACGGCGGCGGAGGTTTACGGCGGGCCCGCCGCAGCCGATGACGACAATTGTTCGACCGTCATCCCCGACGAGTACAGCTCCAAGGGCTCCGACGAAGTCCCTACTCCCCCGGGGGGTGATGTTGGGTTCAACATGCAGATGCTGAAGGGCTCCTACTGGCCTGTCCTCACGCCCGGCGAGGTCACCGATGACACCGCCGAGCAGATTCAGGATCATTTCACAGTGCTCGAGAGCCACGGGAAGACGTCCATGCCGCCTTTAGCTTGACACCATGTCCACCCGTACAAGATGCCCCGTCCTGGGAGATGGACCATTCGCGTCGGGAGGGGCCAGCTACTGGTGAACGAGGGGGGATGGTGGAAAACAATGAGGACGGATGAGGAGGGGTGGTGGGTTATTCTGGAATGAGACCTCGTAGAATTGAACTACTTTGACTGGGGTTCGGTTACTTGGAGAGACTGAGTATTGAGGGGTTGTCTTGAGTATCTGAACTCTGCTTGTGTTGTTCCGTATTTTTGGCCACGTACATAACATTGCACCTGGGGACTGTTCGGAACGTGCTCTGCCTCCCGAAGGCACATACTGGGGGTCCATAATCGATAAGGAAGGTCTGTGCTTCGGTAGCTGCCCTCGTGCGAATATCGAAGTCAGCAGTCACCCCGCGGCTTTAGCCACATCTTTAACCGCCCGGCAAAGGACCCTTGTCGTTCTTGGCAGGATCCATATCAGTTCTTCGGTCTGCCCGCGACTGTGTCTTACTCTCTTTTCTTTACCGACAATCACCTTCCAGCACAATCACTTCACTCAGATGTCACCGCTTGCGGACACCCCAATGGTCGATGCCGAAGCCGCCCCGGTGGATGCGCCTGAGCTGGTGTCGTCGCCACCGAAAGCATCGTCTGGCGACGCGACTGCGATGTGCCACTCCCGTACAGAAGAGGAGCGACGATTGTTGAATGGCGAAGCCGCGCCCACGTCGCGCTTTGCGACATTCTTCAAGCAGGTAAATAGTGGAAGTTTTACGCATCTGCTGCTTTCCACTAAAGAGAGATTGGTCATAAGCCGAGCTCTGAAGCCAGAAAAATAACCAACCAGAAGAATGACCTGGAAGACCAAGTACGCAGGATCGAATCCAAGCCAACCATGGATGGCACAACGCTCTCAACACCATCTATTCAAAGCAAGCACGCCGCCGTCACCGATATACCGGCCTTCAAGTGCAAGGGGCTCGTTGCGCCACTCACACCCAAGGAATGGTTTCGGATGTTCCATGAGATACACAGCATGCCAGAACATGAAACATCCAAGCCGGATCCAAGGATATCGTTTGCAGCTCTCAACGCGTTCGAAATGCTCAAGCAGGCGTTCGCGACTAACACGATGGCGGGGGTTTACGGCGGGTCCGCCGCAGTCGACGACGACTATTGTTCAACCGTCGTCCCCGACGAGCGCAGCTCTGAGGACTCCAGCAGCACCCCTACTCCTCCCGACGGTGAGCTAAATTCGATATGCAGTCCTACTGGCCCTTCCCCGCGCCCGGCGAGCTCGCCGAGTACTCTGCCGAGCAGACTCAGGAACATTTGACCGTGCTCGAGAGCCAGGGGAAGACGACCATCCCGCCGCCTTTAGCTCGACGCAACGTCCATCCGTACAAGATGGCCCGTCCTGGTAGGCAGGCTGTTCGCGTCAGAAGGGGGAACTACTGGTGAACGAGGGGAGTCGGTGGAAGGAAATGCAGATGGATAATGAGGGTTGTGGGTTGTTCTTGGAATGAGATCATCGAGTAGTATAATGCTTTCACTAGTCATGCGGTTTGTTGAAACGATTGGGTATTGAAGAGCTATCGAATGAGCGGGCAAGCGGCCTCAGATATGCAATCCCTGCTAATCCTGTTCTATAATTTTGGCACCCGTGATTATCATTTCACCCTGGAACTGCTCACGACGTGCTCTGCATCCCAAGAGCCCTTGCAGAGGGCACAAAATCGATGAGGAAGGGGTTTCTGATTCGGCAGCTGCCGACGTGCGAACATAAAAGGCAGCAGTCACCACGCTACCCGTCGTCCGCGACTTGAACCAGAACTTCAACCTCCCGCAAACGACTCCCATCGCTCCTCTGCTTCTTTGAATAACTTCAAGCACGATGTTGAAAGGACCTTCATCTGGCATCAGAGGCAAGAGGACGCGTCAAACGGCAAGTTACAGCGCAGCAAGCACGCTTGGCACGATACACGAGGAACCGGAACTAAACCACTCTGGTGCCACCGTTCATACGGAGACTGCTCCGTTGCGAGTGATGCGGAATGTGCATTCGGTAGGATCTCGCGACGAGTCCTAAAGATGTTCACTGAAGAAATTTGGTCATTAGTCGTCCACCAAAGCACACAAAATGACCAACCAGAGCTTAGAGCTCCCTGCTCCGGAGCAGTTGCTATACCATCCAAAACCCCGTCGCTGCGACACCCGACTAGCCTGGATTAACGGCACCATGTTCGATCTCGCAGGCCTCCCAAATCCCCGTTCTATTGCGAACTCATCGGACTCGCCTTTTGACTATGCATTGGGGGGATACGATGGAGCCCTGGAACCCAGTGAATCCGAGAGAATGTACTCCGAGCTCTCGTCTATGGAGCAGGCAGAGCGAGCCGTCGAAGAGGCACTGGAGGAGTTGCTGGCCCAGTCCACTGCGCCCGCCTACGCAGAAGCAGCACCTGCGCGCGTGCCCGAGTTCGTGGGCACATCCCCCGCATCCTCCAACGACGAACTGCCGGGTATTATCACACCCGCGAACGGCTGCGCAATGCCCGCATCCGCCAAGTTGAAGTGCGACAACTCGTCGACGGACAACGTCTTCGCCGCCGCACGGGACGCGTCCGAGAGCGGGACCGCATATCCTGCCTCGAGGGAGGACTCGCAGGTTC
This sequence comes from Gloeophyllum trabeum ATCC 11539, assembly GCF_000344685.1. Taxonomy (NCBI): domain Eukaryota; kingdom Fungi; phylum Basidiomycota; class Agaricomycetes; order Gloeophyllales; family Gloeophyllaceae; genus Gloeophyllum; species Gloeophyllum trabeum. The sequence goes on along the minus strand of NW_006920420.1, from coordinate 690,873 downwards.
CTTCCAGCTTGACAACCGTCGGCTCATTGCCCAGAGAGGAAACGGAGCGCCTCTGTGAAGCATGGCGGGCGGCCTTGAGCGGTTTCGACTCCCGGAGCCCGTCGCCCGACATTCCCCACCATAACCCCAGCCCTAGCTACTCGTCGGATAGTCGAGAAAGCACCCCCGAGCGCTCGGACGAGGAGGTGTTGGAGATCGCGATGCGGCTACGGGGTGCCCGATTCCCTCTGACGGACGAGGAGATTAGGTGGCGCCTCGAGCAGCCCCTCGAGGTCTTCCAATCGGCAAACCCTCCCCATGGGCCCGGCACTCCCAACCCCGCGGACAACCGCCCGTATCTGGCAGAGCTGCGCGGCCCCAACGTTCAGACAGGGTCGAGGAGGATGACGTGGACCACGTTTGAAACGCCTACGAGAGATCCGGAGATGATAGATGCCTCCGAGAGAGCGCGAGATAGAGCGCTGTGCGAGGCAATCGTATGCGTCGTTAGGAGTGGGTGAAGAGCAGGCACTGGCCGTTCGGTTGGGTGTCGACATAGAACGTTATCGGGATGGTAGCCAATACACACGGTTTCTTTTATTCTGGGCTTTCCTTCTGTACGACTTGCATAGTCATTGGGCTCCTGTTCATTTCTCCACCTGTTTCGAATCATTTGTATTGCAAGCAAATAAATATTCTGCTCTCCTCCAGAGACGTCTGAGCCTTGGACGAAACCAGGCATTGAGGACGGTTAGCCGAGATCCGGTAGCTGCCGAACGGATACCAGGATAATCGACAAGTCCTATGTTGGTGCCACCGAAAGTCTCCTCATCCATCCTCTGCGTTTCTGAGCGACGCATCCGCTCCCCGCGCAGGTTTCTTGAGAGATACATCCCGCAGTGTCCGTTTGTCAAATCCTGGGACGGCGAAGCCGAATCAGGAACGTCAGCTGTGCCTGGAGCGTCTGTATGTATGCTGATGACCGTGCTCGAAAGCACGACTCTCAGGATACGTACAACGTCTACAGGTGTAACGTGGACGCCTCGAGACCGCTGGAGTATCATACATGAGGTACCCCGCAATTGATAAGGGTCTGGGTGAGTCATTATGTTACTTTCTGCCAAGAAACCACGGCTGAGTTGGATTCCACAGCAACGTTGAAGTCACCCAGGCAGATACAAATCTCCCGCACAGAGAGATATTGAGGAGAACGGATGTGAACCGTCGTTCGACGTACCATGAAAGCTACGAAGATAGCAGCGCAGCAGCGACCCGCGGATGATCCCAGCGTGCATTCGAGATCGGGCCAAGCTAGAGGCAGATAAACCACGACTCTACAGAGAACCTAGTAGACTGTCAGACGAGCAAGAGGATTCCGTTCCTGGTGAGTCGCAGTCGTCTCAATCTCGACCGGATTTACAGAATATCGCAGGCTGCTACGACCGCCCTTCCACGGAGATCAGTGCATCCTACGAGCCAGATCCTCTGCCGTACGGCGTCAAGCTAGTACATCCCCGCCCGCAGACGCGGGAAACACCATGCTGCGGGGTACTCTTGTGGGTCAAGCGACAGGAGAAGGTCCCCAGATTACCGTCGGCCATGAAGGATGATCGCGGGAATCTTTCTCTCGATTCGCCGCCGAATCCTCCCTCGCATCCTTATGTCCAGTCCTCCAGTCCCCATTGTACCTCCATGACCGGCCATTATCTTTTGAAGACAGGGGCCTGCATCGTACGCCTCGCGCGTCGGTCATCTAGTGATGTCGGCGATCCCGCCAGGCTCCGTCTTCATTTATCCGTCTTGGGTCCCATATACCGTCCGCGTCTTTCGATGACCTACGATGTCGGACAGACGTAGGAGGCCGGTGGCGGGTATGTTTCCGGAGTTGTTGTCCATGTCCGGGGCAGGGAAAACAATCCATGGGAGTTCCCCAGCGCTACCTCGAATAACTAGTCAAATTTCATAGACCGACAGACTCGCGAAACCAGAACAAAACCAAGATACGATGGGCCTTGGACGGGTCCACAGAGTAGAGGGAGGAGGCAACGCGGCGTTTACCACGCCGCGGGTTACACTCGTTCAATTCCATCAGAACTAAATTTTCGGGTGCAGTCGCGTATGTCAATTCATACACGCATCTCAGACGATAGATTTCTAGGGTGTTATAACTACTATACATCGAGTCTACAGCACTTAGAAGATAATAACAAGAACGACATAGTAGTTGACCGCAGAAACACTCCCCCCTGCACTCCTTGGAGGATTGAATCTCGTTCGCGGACGTGGCCGAAAGAAGCTTCGGGTTTGTCCGAAATACAGCAGCCCCGATGACCAGCCAGCTTCTCTCTGCTTCTCTGGCCTCAGTGGCCTGTCGCACGGACACGTCCTACCTGAAATGGGACAAAGTACCTTGAACTTCGAACTTGAAAGAGGAGGAACAGACGAGTGCGACGATCTGCCAGTCCTAGGTAACGAGCTGTGGTGGTATACGCTCGTCCTAGTTAAGATAGGCTGGGGATGGCACAGCTCAGGGGAAAGGAGATGATGAAAAGAACCTATTAAGACACCTCTACATCAAACTTGATCTCCAATTTAATGAAGCCATCCTGGCCCAGTGCTTGTGATCCAAATCCCTTAGGCTGACAGTTCTGGAACCTTAGTAGCGTCTCGCTTGGTTGCTGTCTTTGGAACTTCACCCCTTGCGATGTTTTGAAGTCCCGGTATCATTCTCCTCGCTGAGATGGTCTTTTCTATGAGCGCCGTAGCTGGATTCTTTTGGTCATCTCTCGTTCTCCGTCGAGACTTTGGGAACGAAGGACGGCAATACATGTTATTCAAGCTGTCGACCTGACGAGCTTTTGGCGACTACTGGAGGATCTGGGTCAGTTCCCTCTGTCCCATGGGTATAGACTCTCCGACACCAGTGAAGACAGATCCAGGAGAGGTTTTTTACCTATACGGGACCCGTGCTCCGGTCGGCGGCTGTCTATACTTGCCATACAGATGAAGTCGACTGCGTCGCAATGCTCTACTTCTTGCTCCTTTCAGCGCCGTGTAACTCATCGTGCACGTTGGTCACTGACGCTATATCGGTAAGTTTCTTTGTCTTCACCTCTCTTTGAAAGTGCACGTCTCTTACTCCTTGGATAAATTCTCGCCTCTCTTCCCAATCATCCCAATAAATAGACAATATGCCTATGTCTCTCCCAATGCTAGCTCCCTTGGGATCCCCGAACCCTATTCTCCGCCCGTTTCCGACCTTCCCATCGGCTGGCACGACCCTGTCCCATCGTCTGACGGCCTCTTTGGTGGATCGCATCCTTTCGGCCACATGTATAGACGCCTGATTGGCGATATTCGCCTGCCACTGCACTCGCCTAAGACCGAGCCCGACGGGGCTAGGATCGAGGCAACAGCAAAGCAAGAGCGCTGTCGCGCTTTTGGTCACATGGGTTCCTTGCAAAGCTGGAAATGTCAGGGTGAACCCCATCTCCGTCATGAGGTCTGTAGGTGATGTATTCAACAGGCTGATTATCCCTGCTAAGGTTCGGGACAATGGCTGGCTACCATCATGCGCAGGTTGTCTCTTATCTATCACAGCAAACAGTACATTCTCCTTATTTGGACGGACGCGCGACTCCAGGAAGGATGGGGTGAAGTCCACGGCACTGGCAGATTCGAAGGGGTCGAAAGGCAAGTATGCAAGTTCCAGGCTGGATGGTGGACAGTATCATTAACGAATGCGTCACCTCGCTGGGATGGATGTCAGGCATCCTGTCTTGCGCTTGTTGAGCGGAAGGAGGTCGCCCGCCAGCGCTTGTGGGGAATGTCGCCAACGAGTACTGGATGTTGCTGTGCAGGAATATCTGAGCGCAGGCGCAGATAGTTGATGAAGTTGTCCAAGGTCCCTCTCTGACCACGACTTTTGCCTGCTCAAGTCAAAGTGACTACTACCATTGTTACGGTCTTGTCACGTGTGAGTGCGTCAAGCCAGTACTACTGGCGCCCATCTCACAGGGCGAATACATCTGCGGAACCTATTGAATCGACTCTCTGGGTTCCCTCAGCTTGACGCCTAGCTATTGCTTCCACTGACGAGTTGGTTTTCATCATTACATAGACCGGAAATAACCTTGATAATGCTCCCGGAATGTCCCACAGGCTGCCAACTGCACTTGCCTTCTATCGATGCATTCCGGCATGCTACCCCACAACGCAGATAAGGTGAGCCTGGGTCCGCAGATAATAAACCCGACATGATTCATGCTGTCCAGATGCACAACAGCCGTTTACTCCAGGTGCCTGAGAACACCCTATCTTACTCTCAAACCTGCAGATGTCTTGGATTCGTGTGCTGGAGACGCAAGAGTATCGAGAGGGTCGCTGTAAAGATCGTCATCAATGGCTAGATAACGATGACCTGCGCCCTATTCCTGTCAAAGACCGGACGTATACGTGGAGAACGTACTTTTGGTTTTGGCTCTCTGCCAATGCCACCCCCGCCTCGTTCTACGGCGCAACGACAGCGTTAGCAGCGGGCTTGAGCTTGTGGGAGGGTATCGCCTGTCAACTTGGAGGCCAGAGTAAGTGGTCGTGCTGTACTTCTCGCGCGGATAATATGCTGAAGATAATCAGTCATTATTGCAGTTATCCTCTGTTTTAATGGCCGCGCTGGGGCCGTCTATCATATTCCGTACCCTGCCATTGTTCGAGCTAGCTTCGGTGTATGGGGGGGTTATTGGCCTGTGATCAACAGAGTTGTGATGACTCTTGTATGGACCGGTGTCAATGCCGTACAGGGCGGTCAATGCACATATGTAATGCTCCATGCAATATTTCCCTCGATCGCAAGAATCCCTGATGTATTTCCACCCGATGCATCGGCTTTGACGTCTGGTGGTCTTATTGGCTTTGCACTATTCTGGTAGGTAAAAGTGTCCAGTCTTCGTACACCACCCAGAGGGTCTTGGTCTGAAGCCTTTTTCTCTAGGATCTTGACTACCTCTTTCCTTCACATAAGAATTCCCAAGCTGAAGTGGTACATATACGTCAAGCTCTTATTTTTCGTTCTCTGCTGCATCGGGATGTTGGCCTGGACTGTCAAAGAGGCTGGAGGCATTGGGCCCGTTGCACGTCAAAACAGTACTGTATATGGGACTAAGAAGTCCTGGCTTATCGCGCAGTATATCTGGATTTACTGCGCTAACTGTGCCACGTACGCGTCAAACGCCGCCGATTTTATGCGGTATGCCAGGAGACCTAAAGATGCCTTCTGGCCACAACTCATTGGATTTCCCCTGTCAACACTATTGATCGGCTTAGTCGGGAACATCGTCGGGTCAACATCTCAGATTATATTTGGTGACGTTCGTCCTCTTTCAGCCACATTATTCTGCCAGCGTCGCTGACCTACAGCCTCTGTAGCTGATCTGGAATCCGATTACTCTCCTAGATGCCATGCTCACTCGTGATTATACTCCAAGAACCAGAGCGGGCGCCTTCTTTCTCGCCCTTGGGTTTACTTACAGTTCGATATTCTCTTCTATATTTGAGAATTCCATTCCGCCAGGCAACGATCTCGCCGCACTCTGGCCTAGATTTATCACCATCCGTCGAGGCTTCTACCTCGCTGCCGTTATTTCTTACGCAATGTGCCCTTGGTATATCCTCGGGACGGCCTCAAGCTTCGTCAGTTGGCTCGCCTCCTATCAGTTAGTGATTACACTTTGTATGCGTGCGCCACTCACGCCGCTTTGACTCCAGGATCTTCCTTTCTGCTATCACCGGAGTGATGCTCTGCCAGTACTACCTTATCAGTCGCGGCCATTTTCTAATCCCGGATCTCTATACCACCAAGCCGTCTGGACTTTATTGGTATTCTAATGGATGGAACTATCGCGCATACGTTGCCTACTTGATGGGCATTGCACCCAACTTCTACGGCTTCCTCGGCGTATTCGGAGTCAACGTCAGTCTGGGCGCGGAACGGGAATACTACTTCGCCTACCCGATTGGCCTGTTCGTTAGCTTTATGGTATATTGGGGGCTGTGTCTCTTGCATCCACCGCAATGTATGATGAAATCGAAGGAATGGAACGAACCTCCCGACTACGTGGTTTCGGAGGACGACTGGATGACCAACAGAGACGCCTCCAGTCTCGACGATGACAAAGAGAAAGTGGATCTCACGAACGTCGCTGTGAATGTAGTGAGGGAGTAGCACCTTATTGTGTTTATTGTATGGGATACGCACTGTTGGTTGATACCTCTATAGACAAACGTAGCTAAACAAAAACATGTATAAGGAGCATGCGGGATATAAAAGACTGCTGAGCAGCCAAGGCGGTTAGCAGCACTCGTCTGGTCAGCACGCATACAGTAGCCGGTGGCGCAAAGCCCGCCACACCAGTCCGTAGCAGTACTAAACCCACATAGATGACGGGCATCCATGGCCGAGCTCGATACCTATGTAGGCCAACGCGATCCTACGCACAGACCTACCAATCACAAAAGGGGTGCCAGAGACGAAGAACAGGAGCGTGCCATAATGCTCGGGCCAGCAGGTAGAGACGAGGGTGGCGCGAGGTAGACGCCACACGGGGCTGTCCATAGTACCAGTGTTGCAGCGCAAGGACCCCATATTCTAGCTTGCGAATGCACCCTATCACTAGGGCAATGACCATGAGGCGGTCCGGGAAGTCCAAGCGCAGGGGCGCAAGGCCCGGATGATACCCAAAAAGAGAACAAAGGCGACGCTTTGACCAGTGGCGCGCGCATTATAAAAGTCGGTGCCTGCCGGTATTCCAGTTCAATCAGTGCCCACCATTAGACGCGCCTCCATCGTCTTTCCACCTCGACACTCACCACATTTCACAAGCTATCACCATACAACTCTGATACCATGTCGAACATCATCATTGACATCGCGTTCACCTACGCCACTGGCGGTCATCTGTCCTCGCTGCCGCCCGACGCGTCCTCCACCCAGTGGCCCGCCACAGATCCCATGAACCCTGCACTGACGGACGATGATCGCCACGCGATGTACGACACGAACATCACCCCGACGCGCCTAAATGAGCTGTTCGATAAGTTGGATGAAGTATGCTCCCTTTTCAACGCGTCGAGAATAGGTCACTGAAACGATTGGTCATTAGCTGTCCGGGAAAACGAGCAAAATAACCAACCTGCTCCCAGACGAACCCGTCCTACATCATCCTAAACCGCGCCAGGCGCGACCAGGCTGGCTTCTCAACTTCGATGAGCGCGACTGGCTACCCACCCCAACGTCGCCGCTTACCCCCGACTGGCGGGAGGTACCCAACGCAGCGCCACACTTCAACTGCGCGCTCGCAGGGTACGAAGGAGAGCTCGACTACGCTGAATCGCAGCGTATGATGGGGGAGATTACACACTTGCCGACGGCATACGCGACATGGCCACCGGTGATGAAGTTCGATCCCTTCGCGGACTGGGAGGAGGACGACGCGTGGAGCTCATCGTCGAGCGAGGGCCACAGCTCGCCCGCATCGTCTACGGAGGACTTGCTAAGTCTCATCACACCGGCGGGCAGCAACGCCTCCATCACCGCTCCCAAGAAATCCGGATGCGATCGCTCGTCCTCGTTCGTGTCGAGCTCCTCTGACGTCAATGCCCCTACGTCGTTCGCGCAGAGTCAACCGCCCTCGCCCGACGCGCTCTCTGATATGACCCACGAGCTCGCTGCGGAGGCCGTTATGAAGACCAGAGGCGAAGTCTGGCGCAAGCGTACCCCACCCCCGCCTCCACCCGAGCGGGAAGTGATCAAGTCTCGCATCCCCCCTCTTCCAGTCAGAGGGCCCAGAGACCTTCTTCGCCTCCTGGTCTGCGGCGTCTAGACACGTATTGGCATATCGTCACGGCCGTAAACCCTGGCCACCGACGTGACGGCGCAATAGTCTCGAGAGGACCATTTGATGCAGGCGGCTGCAGCTGGGAGCATGTAGGAACGCGGACGCCGTTGAAATGTTAATGTACGAGTATTGGTTCTTATCTGCTTTCTCATTGTACGAGTAGTGCTGGGGAGCGAGGGATGACGTGTTCGGACAATTTTTTCTCATAATTTCTCGGGGTATTGCTTCATTTGTGGAATCGGATTGTTTGTATCGCTTGAATGAAAGTCGCCTGCTTTGCGTCTCGTCATCTTCCAAAGCCTCAGTGAAATGTGGGGTCCGATGACGAAAGATCCTAGAATGGGTGGGACGAAGATCCATCCATCTCCTCGTGTATTGAGACTTTGGATGACGCTATCCGTTATGCTTTACCGCCTAATGGAAGGTGTCATAGTCACGAAAGCAACAAATAGCTAGCCCACCCTTGAAACGGTCCAAAGATGTCCGCTGCAAAAGCTAGCCTTGGAGAGGGCGAAGTAGATGTACGGTACTTCCCTTCATCACAGAGCCCAGTTTTCTGACAGTAGTCCAGCGTCGGTCAAGAGTTCGTGACTGTAGGCAGCTCCAGAAATTAGGGCTGAATACAATTAGCAGATGGATGGAGTCCGCGCAGCAGATACAACAGTGAACAGAGCCGATAGAGTAGGTGGGAGATTCTGCAGCTACTTCAGGCCTGAAGAGTGACGCCTTGAGGAGCCTCTGGTACTTAAACGGAGAGGAGTACTACGGTCCAAGGATGTTGGTACTGGCCGTAAGCTTAGGTCCATTTAAGCACCATGATCCCAGGACCCACAATCGATGGCCAGACGCAGATATGCTCCCCTCAGGCAGACAGGATGTCGACACGAGACGTCAACCTCCCAGAAGAACTCCGCAGTTGGTGAGCAGGATTGCGACAGTATGCCAGACGCCACGCTTGGGTACACGCTGAATCTCTTATAGTAACGCAGAATCGCGATACATACCAGTCCATCCCCCCCTGGGCTCCATGCAAATGCAGGGTGGAAGGTCCTCTAATTCGGCTCTGCAGCAACCTCTCTAGGGAAATCGCCGTTCCGGATCAGAGTGCTCTACGGCAGCCAAAAGGCATTCAAATGAGTATAGTCGTAAGGTCCGCATTCCCAGAACAAGTCTCGACTCTCGAGGGCGATGGTGATCGGGTTGTGCTGCATCTTCGTCAGGGTTATTAGAGGATTCCTATGGCTTTCAGGTTTCCAACATTCCTTCCCTTGCACAAGATTGCAGAACACGATGAATTCAGTGAATCCGTCAGGGCAGGTCCAGTAGACAACAAAGCGGAAAGTAAAAGGACCATTGAGAGGAGTCATATCGAAGAAGCAGCGCAAGGTGTTATCCAATTTAAGCTTTGACTGGAAATGGCAATTGTCTGGATACCAGTGTTGTGCCAGTTCCGAACTAGTGGACGAAAGATTGGAGAACCGTCAACTCGTCAACTAGTTCCGTTTACTTTTGGATAACTTTCCGGCGGAACTGTGGCGCGAGCTTTGCCCGCCAGCAGTCCTCCTCAGTTCCCGTCGAGATGTTGAGTTCCCCGTCCGTTCTGATTGCAGGGATGATGGGTTGCTCTCTATAGTCTTGAACTCATGCGCTTAGCTAAGGTTTTTCACCGTATATGGTAGTGAGTGGGAAAGTTGACCTCCGTGGGCAGGTTGACGAAAAGTCAACGGTTCTTAAACTTTGTAGAACTAGTTGCTTAGTTGACGAAACAACTAAACTAACTGGCGTCAACCGGCCCAACACTGCTGGATACGGCCACCTCGAACCTGCAATCACATTTCTCGCCATTGCCCACAGGCTGTAATCACACCAGACGATATTGGACGATATGGGAATGGTATTCGGTACATGTGCAGAACAGAAAAGCGGGACATGCACTTTACTATTGATGGTACAAGGGAAAAGCGGAAACAAGGGTGAGAGCAAGGACTAAAAGGAGGCGATACCATAAGGATATTAAGTCCAGCGATAATTTACGAGAACTTCCATCTGGGAGTTGCCTTAGTAAGGAAAAACGTGTAATGCAAATACGCGGGTCTTACCTGTTGTTACAGTTTACACAGCTAGGAGAAAACATGTTAGACAAGGCAAAAGACCGGAACTAGTGCTCTCTACTCACGTTACGAAGGTCTGTGGCGAAAAAGGTCAGCATAATGCTAAGTGATAAAGGTATGTGTGGAGACGTACAGTCATAGGTTCATCCGCACTCCGCGTTTGTGCTTGGCGGTAGCGGCACTTCCTCTGTGACAGGAATTCAGACTGTCTATCCAATGTATGTCGCAAAATACATACCTGTTTGCATCTGCCACACTGGAATGCATCCGTCTCTGCCTGCTGTTCCTCCGCACCAAGCGAGTTAAACAGATTTTCCTGTTTGATCTTGTTATCCGCCGCCTTCCTTTCTTCAGAGGCCATTTCCTACCACAACACGCATAAGAGAATACGCAGGACAAAGACAGAGTCGACATACAGCGCTGCTCATAGTGGCAAACTTGGCAACGGGCAGATCTCCAGAGACGACGCTTTCACGCAGTCCTGGGTTGTGCTTGTCCTTGAGGTTTACGAACAGCGAACGTATCTTGCTTTTGTAAGCAGCATTGGCCCCGTTGAATTGCTGTATCACCGCGGCCTCGATCCCCTTTGCCCGTCCGAGGATCTGCTCGCTCGCTGTGGGATACCAGTATCAGTCACTTGACCATACACCGACCCGGGATCATGACTCACGAGCACCAGAATCAATTGCCAGGGCATCGTAGATGATTTCGATGCATTTGTCCCGCGTCTTGTCGCCGGTGACTTCCACCCGAATACCATCGCTCTTCGCCGTACGCTCGGCAAGAGGGCTCTTACGAGCGGACGGGCTCTGAGCTGTTGGGGTGATCGGCGTGGCGGGTGTCATGGAGGCCTTTCTCTCTAACAGGAGCGCAGCATATGTCAGTAAGCAGTGGTTCCGGCGGGATTACTAGAGCGGACGCACCTGGTACCTTGCCATTTGGCGCCCCCTTCGCCGAGCCACCGTTGCTCAGTTTCTCTCGTTCGACCGCCTGCTTCCATTTCTTGACAACCTCCTTCGCCAAGTCGGATACATCTTTGTTACCGTGAGATCGTAGTTTGCCCACAGCTAGACCAGCTTTGCTTTCCTACTCAAACGGATTCGGCGTTCGTCAAATGGCGCTCACACGAATCATAAACAACGCAAACTCACCCGTAACAACGCCTCTGTAATGACCGCCTCCTTCTTGAGAGTCTGCAAGATCCCGAGTGTCTCCTGTAAGGCCCAGAAAAGGCCCAGAAACGTGGAAAATGTCAGAAAACATAAATGAACGGGAGTGACAGGGAGGCAGTAGGGAGGAATGCACTCGTACCTCGTCTGACGATGCACTTTGCAGCTTTTTCACGAGCGTCTTTAACTCTGACGCGCCGGACATCTTTCGTCTATCTACCGGAGCTATCTACGACACTGGCGGGATCGGTAATACCAACGTCTCGCTGACTATCGACGCGTACGAGTCAGCGTTTGAGAGTGCTTGGGAAAGAGCTGCGAGGATGTGGCGGCGCCTGTTGGCCTAAACACGTACAAACACCGCGCTCGCTGTTCACGCCGACGAGCGTGAAGACAGTCCACTCATAGAACTTATCGGACTGTGCTCTCTGCTACCCTAACTCTCGGCTCTGTTCTACACTCCCAAGCAGTCCCGGATACTCCTCGAAACCGACTCCTCAATGTCGACACTCCCTCCTCTAAACCCCCTTCTCAAAAGTTGCGCAAAGCGAACATATGACGTCTTTGCATCATGTCCAGCCGCGGGGATGCAGGAAGAGGAGACAAGGTTAGCATGAATATCAGGTGAGGAGGGACTGCGCTCACTCGAGGTACCTCCGTTGCAGTGCGAGACTAAGACTTTCAGTCAAGATCAACGATGAGTACAAACACTACAAGGAGCTCCCACCAACGCTGCTCGCTCAACAGGGGCCAGTGGGCCCTGCAAGACCAAAGGAGCAGCGGAAGGCTATCACGGCTGGACGTAAGTACTGCTTTCATCTTTGGCAGAGGGACTATGCTTGACCTTTTGGTATAGCCGCTGCAGATACCTCGATGATGATTGCAAAGATCGACAATACCCCCCAGCAAAAGCCGTCCACATTTGCCTCTTCCACGAAGCTCTCGCAAGCACTACAGCTACACAAGACAACACGGACCATCAAGCCCACGTATCATCCACAATGGAAGCTCATGCGTGTCATTTCAGGGCATCTGGGCTGGGTACGGAGTGTGGCAGTGGAACCAGGAAACAAGTGGTTCGCTACGGGCGCTGGCGATCGTGTCATCAAGATTTGGGATCTGGCGTCGGGAGAGCTGAAGTTGTCGCTGACGGGGCATATATCCACCGTACGTGGTCTCGCTGTGTCTTCGCGACACCCATATCTCTTTTCGTGCGGAGAAGACAAAGTGAGTCCCTCCAAGCTTTCGCTTTGCGAGTCCGATCTGATGGGAGTTCCAGATGGTGAAGTGCTGGGACCTTGAACAAAACAAAGTCATCCGGCATTATCACGGACATCTATCAGGTGTATATTCCCTCAGCTTGCACCCGACACTCGATATCCTCGTCACGTCTGGACGAGACGCTTCAGCCCGGGTATGGGATATGCGAACAAAAGCGCAGATTCATGTCCTGGCAGGACACACAGCGACAGTTGCTGACGTGAAATGCCAAGAGTCAGATCCCCAGGTTATCACCGGGAGTATGGACTCCACCGTTCGGTTCGTATTTTTTCTGCTGTAGTCCTCCATTACCTATGATAGACATAACGCCCAATAGTCTATGGGATCTTGCGGCGGGCAAGACCATGACGACACTCACCCACCACAAGAAGTCCGTCCGCGCACTGGCAATCCACCCCACGGAATACTCGTTTGCGTCAGGCTCTGCAGGCGGTAACAACATTAAGAAATGGAAGTGCCCAGACGGCACGTTCGTATTCAACTTCAGCGGACACAATGCCATCATAAACACGCTCTCCGTGAATTCAGAGGGCGTGTTCTTCTCAGGAGGTTCGATATCTAATGTCGGGGATCGAAGCCGTAGTGCTGACGATTTGTACCAGGTGATAATGGGACCTTGACCTTCTGGGATTACAACACGGGTACTCCATTCCAGCACCTCGACGATATTCCTCAGCCTGGTTCCTTGGAAGCCGAAGCGGGCGTTTTCTGCTCGACCTTCGACATGACCGGCACGCGCTTAATCACAGGTGGTGCTGATAAGACCATCAAGGTGCGTTGTGACCATCTTCCATCTCGCGAACACCCTGATATCGAGCTCTATTCCCCAGATTTACGCTGAACAAGCGCAGTAGATTTGTACATCATTCGCCATTTTGTTGTCACCTGTGCTAATACGACCTGTTGCCTTGTTTTCCGTAAACCTGCTATCGGTGTGCGATATTGGTGCAGTGCTATGCCGGCGGTCCGGAGTAGATAACGGGCTACGACTAGAATAGATATCCTCTCACCTTCACCGCAAGGATGGCGTTAGTCAGACTGCCGTCGTCGCTTGCTCGCTGTCTCCTCGGTCTACCGCTGTCCCTATACATTGGGCAGCAGAAATGAGCTCGCCGACACCGCAAGCCGTGCCTACCGGCCGGGACGACGAACGGCAGCCGTTGCTCACACAGTCCGAGCCGCCACCATACGACGTCAACGTTGCAGAGGATGAAGAGACCGCGAACGTCCTGCCAGAGGAGAAGAAACCGAAGTGGTCATGGGGATGGATAGCATGGTACTCCTTCCTGATCATAGGCGGGGTATTCCTCCTTGCCATGTTCATCAAGGGGTTCATCGATGCAGGGGATGTCGACGTGAGTCCTGTCAGATCCTGTTCGTCAAGTGGGGACTGACGTAGGGGAAGTTCGACTTCAAAAAGGCCCTGAAGGACGCCCTGGGCGGAGGCCTCAGCGGGGCGGCTGGTGTGTGGCCACTAGTATGTCTTTACCATGCTCCAGACGCTGACCGGTAGACAGCCATGGTGCTTCAGGTCTTGACCTTGATGGTACGTTCACACCGCCTATCCTTAGCTCTTGTATCTCACCAGATTGATGTAGCCGCTCCGGACGGTAATGAACTACCAGTACAGATACGGTACCACAACTACGACAGCGATCAAGACGCTGTATCATGACGGAGGCTGGACACGATACTACCAGGGGTTGACTGCAGCTTTGGTGCAGGGCCCCGTCGCACGCTTTGGAGACACTGCCGCGAACGTCGGCATCCTCGCTCTGCTTGAGTCAAACAGCTACATGAAGGAGCTGCCGTCGCTGATCAAGACTGTATTTGCGTCGCTCCTGGCTGCGGCGTTCCGTATCATCCTCACTCCCGTCGATACCGTGAAGACGACGCTTCAGGCCCAGGGCAAGCCTGGCATGCAAATCCTGAAGGACAGAGTACGTCGATATTACTGTTTATGTGAGCTCCGAGAATCAATACTCCCCGAAAGATCAAGAAGTATGGAATAACTACGCTATGGTACGGCGCGCTTGCTACCGCCGCCGCTACTTTTGTCGGACATTATCCAGTTCGTATCTCACCATTAACGTACAAACGCACGACTGAGCTGTCTTCCGACTGAAAGTGGTTTGGCACGTACAACTTCCTGCGCGAAAACATCCCCGTCCCGCACGCCCTCTTCTGGCAGCTCGTCCGCCAGGCCTTCATCGGCTTCGTCGCATCTATCGTCTCCGACACCGTGTCGAACTCCCTGCGCGTCGTCAAGACATACCGCCAAGTGAACGACACGCGCATCGGGTACATGGAAGCTGCTGAGGCGGTCATCGCCACCGATGGGTTGAGGGGGCTCTTCGGGCGAGGCTTGAAGACGAGGATTCTGGCGAACGGGTTGCAGGGGCTGATGTTCTCGGTCCTGTGGAAGCTGTTCTTGGATTTGTGAGTGCAGTGCGATCCTCATATTGAATGTGCTCTAATCATTTTGTATTCATAGGTGGAACGACAACACGAAGTAGGAACGGAGTGCAATTTCTGATTTCCTGGATTGGGATTCGCTCCGAGTCTGATGGTTTCATTGCACAATGTCCATATTCATCATCGGTGATTCAGATGTATAATACCTGCTCCTAGGTTGTGTAGTGCTGCTACTCGTAGATATGGGATCTTCTTCTCGCTCTTGGAAGCAATAGCGCGTTTGCCAACACCCGGGTCCCGAGGGCACGACATTATTGATTCCCTTTGTTTGCGTCGCACAAATAACGCGTCCTCGGACGCGTCGCGCGTCTCGCGTCCGACGCAATCATCAATTGTCTTTATATCCGTACCTCCGCTTCTACCATTCACGATGGGCGCCTCAGAAGAAGTCGAAGACGTCAAGCCGAAGATTAACGTTGTGGTCAACTTCGAGGGTACCAGTAAGTGCCAGCGCTGATATTCGTTTGTTGAAGGGCTGTATTTGATGCGAAGGGTGGCGGGCGTGCAGATACGACGGTGAAGCTCAAGGTGAACACTACGTTCAAGAAGGTGTTTGATGCGGTGGAGGTGAGTTGTGCTCATGTATGTCGTTTGTGTGTGTTGCTCATGGATTGTGTAGAAGAAGTTCGGGTTCGCAGAAGGTGCTTTCACACTCGATCCCCTGCTACAAGCGCCCTTAACACCCTCCTACGTGCTGATAGACTCCCTGCGGTTCTTCTATGAGGACAAGCGGCTAAGCAAGGAGGAGACACCAGCAGATGTAAGTTGGAAAAGCTGTAGCCTCACAATTCCGCCGGGGGCTTGATACCGGGTTTTCTAGGTCGGGTTGGAGGATGGGGACATGATTGACGCTCATGTACAGCAGGTACGCATTTCTAGCATGCATGGTGTCCCCCGTTCGCAGCTGATGTCTTGCGTAGCTCGGTGGTGGCTTGATTTGCTAGTATTCCACTAGGCATGGCCCCTGAATATACTGTATTCACTTGGATGGATTGTTGTCTTGTTCTACTTATGCTCTCCTAATTCATAATCTTCTGCTATCTTCGTGATGGCCTGCCTGTTAGTATTCCAGCTGCTACTAGTATCGACGAAGCGCCGCGGCACCCGTACCACCAGGACATCACTCAGCTTCCTTGGCCGCTTTCCGTTTCGCAGCCCATTCCTTTGCTTTGGCACGTCTGGCAGCCTTCATAGCCTCCTCCTTATCAGTGTCTCCTGCCTGTTCTTCCGCGATAGCGCCCGCTGCGTCTGCTTGTGCCTCGCCTATCTCCCGCTTACTAGAGCCGCCACCCCTATCGTCATCACCACCCTTCTCGCTACCCTCATCCTCATCACTATCGCCATACCCCGCCAACCCTCCCAACGCCGGCTTCTCACTCTCCTTCTCTTTCGCTCGTGCTTGCTCCTGCCTGACGCCCGCCTTGACCGTGCGCCACGCTCGTGACCACCTCCCCCTCAAGAACGCAAAGCGCTTGTCCGCGCCGTGGTTCGCAAGGATGCGCATCTCCAGCTGCGCGGGGTTCGGGGAGGTGCTGAGGTGCACCGCGGTGCGCCGCATGAGCTCGCGCTGCGGCGCGTCGGGCTCCTCGTCGCTCCCGCCCCACCTGTCTTCCTCCGGATTCTGCGCGAAGGTGGTGTCGTCTTCCTCGCGGAGTGCCCGGAGACGCTCCTCGCGCGCGGCGTCGATAATGCGCCGTCGTTTCTGGCGGTGGTAGTCTTCGAGCTCGGCGGGGGTGAAGAAGAACGTGTCTTCGGAGTCAGAGGGCAGGTCAGACCAGCCGGAGGTGCTGAGCGTAGGGGACAGTGGCTCCTGTGTGTCCGCAATGCTGGAGGGCAGGGCGTCTAGGAGCAGGCGGGCATCGTATCTGTGATATCATAGACGCTTAGTGATGTCCGTGAGGCGAAGAAGGAATGGGAAACCCAGCATGCCTCTACATCACGGTTTACAGGAGTGCTCGTCAAGGGATGTCAGCACCCGTAGAATAAGATTAGAGCAATAGCATATATTATCGGACGCCCAACAGCGTTACAGGACCGTCGTACAGCTCGCAGTTTCTGAGGAATGTCAACGTACCTGTCCACCCAGATTTCCTGCTGTCTTGCATTCCCCGCTTGTACTTCCTCGTCCTCGTACCTACTGTTACCAGCCCCTCCCCATCGAATGAGACCCTCCCCTGCCTTCACTACTTCACGATCCCCATCTTTCACTCGGACAACCTCGAGTGAGTCAGCTGCTGCCCATGCTTGCGGGCCGCGCACCAAGTCGGCCTCGTACGCCTGGATGAAGAGCGCCGGGTCCGGCTGCGATTCGAGCTCATGCTCGTCGTCGGAATTGTTACCATGCTCGGCGTGTTCTGAGTGCTGGCTCGGCCTGTGTCTCTGGCGAGACTTCGCGGACGCGCGGTGTTTTCGCTTGGACGGCCTTGGGAACATTCGAACTGAGTGGAGACGGACGTCGAGGCAAGGGAGTGTAGGCTGCCGGCGGCGACGGCGGGGAGGTCACTTGACGCGCACAGCTTGACGTGTCCGTGGTACGCGTCTCACTAGTCTGCATCCAGACGCGCGGCACTTGGCACATTAGGCATATTCGGACCCTGTAGTGTCACGTGCACTCATTTAGGACGCGCTCGCTGCAGTGTCGAACGCGAGTATGAGCGCGTTTGAAGCTCTTTCAGGTTGTCCTTTGCCCTCACAATGTGTGTGTAGCCTTATTATGTGTATTCCAGAGCAATAGAGAGGTAAGGGAGACATGAATCCTCATTAACTGCTACATTTCTGCTGTTGCCATGCAGTTTGTGCTGGTATATGATGCTTGCCAATTAAAATATACATTAATTTATCCATACTCTGCTTTAGTCTGGCATATACCCGTCCAATGTGCACCGGGTGCAAGGTGCGAGGGCGCTATGGCTCACAAACACGCCGGGGAGGCAAAAGGATGAGATGGTGTCCAAATTAGGAAGAGCCAGAGGTGCTGAGTCAGCAACTCTTGCCATGGTCCTGTCGCATATTCTGAGTGTTTTGATGTTATAAAAACACATAACTGTACCATTACATGGTATTCAGTTGTAGATGCAGTCAAAAGAGATCCTGGTTATGCATCCAGGCAGCGAAAGTAGAGCAGAGAATAGAGGCAAAGGCCGTGGGACAATTCACGTGATGTTGAAATCGGTGAGCCAGCCAAGGCAGGCGCGACTGGAAGCAGACCGTTATATGCCGACCGCCCTCCACCTGCCTTATAAGGGAGGCAATACGGTCTGACTTCGGGAGACTAGCGTCTCACCGCGTTCTCGTTGGCGTTGCTCTCTCTCTCGTTTACCACGGATTTTCATGTGCGTCTGAACACACTGCGCTCATAATGGATTTTCTGCACGCCCTGCTGGGCCGCATACAGAGCAAGCTTTCGTTCGTTTCGGTACAGCCAATAAATTGGAAGCTATACGTGCAGTCCTTCTCCTGGGGCGTTACACTTTTCGAGTCCTACCTACTGTGAGTGACGTCCTGCAGGTGTCTAGCTTCTTTGCTGGGCGTACGCGAGTGCTAGTATGCCGCGGACGCGGCGGGGTTGCCGCCCTCCGGTCGTACTAGCTCTCGCCTACCTTCCAGCGAATGGACTGACAACGCAACGTGACATGACATGACATGACATACTCATATTTGCGCTTCTTGGCTGATATAGTCTGCGTCAATATCCCCTCTACTCAAAGGCGGCCCCCCCTGCCATCCTTGAAGGCCACTTCGACAAGGACACCTTCGAAAAGTCCCAGAGATATGGGAAGGACAAGGCCAAATTCTCCCTCTTTGCTGGGATCTACAAGCAGGTTATCGACTCGGCCCTAATTCAATTTGGTGCATACGCATGGTCTTGGGATATTGCAGGGAAGATACTTAGCAGGTTTGGATATGGCCCGGCGTACGAGGTACGTTTACTGTGCCACGACAGGAACGGGAACTGCCACTGAACACCGGAGGGCTGTAGATACCACAGTCGATACTGTTCTCTGCGGTGCTCTTTTTCATCTCGTCTCTACCCTCGCTCCCCCTCTCGGTCTACCAAACCTTCGTCCTGGAGGAAAAACACGGCTTCAACAAGACCACCCCTTCCCTGTTCGTCACGGACATGCTCAAGGGATGGGCGCTTGGCTTTGGAATTGGTGCACCCTTCCTCGCCGCCTTCCTGAAAATATTCAAGTGGGCTGGCGACCGCTTCGTCCCGTGGTTGATGGGCTTCCTGTGTGTATTCCGCATACACTGCTGCTGCTTGAGACGCGCTCTGACATGGTGTTAGGCTCGCGTTCCAGCTTAGCATGGTCGTGCTGTACCCGACTGTCATCCAGCCGCTGTTCAACAAGCTTTCGCCGCTCCCCGAGGGCCCGCTGCGCGGCAGGATCGAGTCGATGGCGTCGAAACTGAAGTTCCCGCTCAAGCACCTCTATGAGATCGACGGATCGAAGCGCAGCTCGCATAGTAACGCGTACTTTTTCGGACTGCCCTGGGTAAGTGTATTTGACTCGCGACTATACTTCATGCGCTGATCTTGCGCAGAGTAAGCACATCGTCATCTTTGATACGTTAATCAAGGAAAGCCCGCCGGAAGACATTGAGGCTGTACTAGGCGCGTACCTTCACCATGGACTCCCATCTTACGACTCTGACTTGTTATTCTACAATTTGTAGCGCATGAGCTGGGCCACTGGTACTTCCTGCACCCGTCAAAGCTCCTCCTTATCTCCCAGGCACACATTTTCACAATACTCTCTCTGTTCCCCGCATTCTTGCACGCCCCGCCGGTCCTCCGCTCGTTCGACTTCCCCGAACATGTGGCACGGAACCCGCCTACCATCGTCGCATTCCTCTTATTCCAGGTAAGCGACAGGCGGCTTCGTAGCCTCACTTTGCACTTGTTGTGTTGTCTCGACTAACAAATCTTCCTTGGTCGCGGTGAATGTAGATGATATTGACGCCAATGGAAGCAGTCGTCGGTATCGGCCTGAACTTCATTAGTCGCCAATTTGAGTGGCAGGCCGACCGCTTCGCGACCGAGCTCCCCGCGAAGCTCTTCCAGGACAACGCCGCCGGTAAGCACCCTCCCCGTCCGTAATAGAACTAACTCGGCTTAATCAACGGTACAGGGAAGCTGCAGTTGAGCGAGGAGGAGAAGAAGGAGGTCGAGGACATGGCGGATATGGGCGAGCGGCTCAAGCGCGCGTTGATTACGCTGCACGTAAAGAATTTATCCACTGTTTGGGTGGATTGGCTGTGCGTCTGCCCTCTTGTTCATCGTTCTTCGCTGAGGCATGTTTGACTGATTGAATGTGTTGCGATAGATACTCGGCATACCATCACTCCCACCCGACACTGACGGAAAGGCTGAAGGCTATTGAGGGGATTCAGAAGCGCGCACCCAGGATTGCCGCGGATAGCGCCAAAAAGGAGTTGTAGTGCGTCTTGCTCTGTACTGTGAAAATATATTATATTGCTCTTGTTTTGGGTTTGGTCGGTACGAGGGACTGGTGGAATTGTCGGCTCCGAGTTCCTGTCATGAGGGATCGGCGCAGTTCGCTTCCCTGCCGTGCGGGTGAAGACAAGTTGGAAGATGAGGTACACTTCGGATTGGACGCCTCGGGTTGGGTCAGGTTTGGCTTCATGGGATTTTTTTGTCTCGTTGGGTACTTCCAAGGGCCCAGATAAAAGTGCGATCCAAGTCTGATTTGTTTCTCAATCATTGGTCTTCTCTTCCACAGGCCCTTTATCACTCCATCCACGCTCTTTACTATCGTCGCTCGTTTGCTTCATCATGCGCGTGCAATTCTTACTGCTGGCCTCGTCTTTGGCCGTCGCGTTTGCGGACCCCCAGGCGTGTGTGTGCCCTAGTCCCTCCGACGTCGCCATCCCCATGACTACGTCCACCCTCGTGGTGACTTCTACCTCAGTAGTCGTTTCCGTAGTCACGACGCCTACTGTGCTCCCCAGTCCACCAATCAGCAGTGGCGCTAACGCTCCTACGCCTACATTCGTCCTCACCACCACCGCTCCTACCGGGAGCGCTGGGATTTCCACCTCCCCCGGTTCCGTTTCTTCATCTACGATCTCGGCTAGTGGGGGACCGAGCTCGGTGCCCGCCTCCATTCCCAGTGGGAGCACGTCCATTGGCGATGCAGTCACTGATCCCGTTACTTCCCCGGCATCCACGATCTCGCCAACTACTCCTGTAGTGACGAATGTGGTGACCACGGACACCCCGAGCACCAGCGGGTCCACGAGCACGGGGCCCATTTCCTCGCCCACCGTCACTGACCCGGTCACCACGCCATCCGTTCCCACATCCACACCCATTTCTTCACCCAGTGTAACAGACCCGGTTACCACGCCGGCCGTCCCCACTTCCTCCTCCCCTACGACTACAGATATCATTTCTTCTCCCAGCACAACAGACCCCGTCACTTTACCGGCTGTCTCCACTTCTGGGTCACCCACGACTTCTTTGGCCGCGACGCCGACCGCTGTCCTGCCTGCCGCTCCAGACGCGACCGGGCAATGCAACACCGGATCTCTGCAGTGCTGTCAACAGGTGCAGAACTCTGGGGATCCTGGGATGACCGATGTCCTCAGCTTGGTGGGGATCGTGCTGGAGGGGCTCAACGTGCCCATTGGATTCCAGTGTAGTCCACTCACGGTTGGGGGGCTTGGGGGCGGGGCGACTTGGTGAGTGTGCTTACCTGATGTGATCGATGGGGACGAAGGGCTGACTTGCGTGGGCAGCACCGCGAACCCTGTCTGCTGTGAGGATAACTCGTCTGGTAAGCCGCCTCGTTGAATTGGCTGAGCTTTAACAAGTGCTTATTAATATTTGACACAGGTGGCCTCATCTCGGTTGGCTGCATGCCTATCAGCCTGATCGGCTGAGCTGGATTGTCCGTCTAGACAAACTCAGGTGGGCTCGGGTGTCTCTTCGTTCCATCATCTTCTGACCCCTAGTGACGCAGTATATGCATACACTACAAAAACGACCCTTCGTGCCTACTTCTATGTTGCTTCTTTCCCTGCTTTACTGGTTACATTGTCGGAAATACTAGCCTATAGTTTAATACATCCTCCGTCGTTATTTGACTTGAACACCTATACACGAATATATAGAAATGCTAAGCCTACTATACAAGATTGCTGTCGGGCCACAAGGGCATGGGTTATCGTACGTGAGCGACATGTGGCCAATTCAGGTACATTATCGTGTGGCTCCTAAATAGGTTGAGCGACTATCTGAAAGCACTCTGTTCTGTTTGGCAGTCTGCTCTGTTTGGTGGTCTGCTCTGTTTGGCGGTGATCCATTTCAGCGTGCCTTCATGCAAGTGGAGTGCATTTAACACGACCGCTGACCACTTCGCCTCCCTCACTGCGTCTACCTACCGGAAAGGTTGACCGTTGTCTGAGGAGCGTACCGAATACTTCACCTACGTTCGGTAGGTTTGTATCATCTAGCACCTACCTGGGTCCGACAGGAGAGCCTGAGGCCTACGTTTGGAGGTGCTTTCGAGGTAAGTATCTCGATTCTTGACCAACATCCAATCATAAGAACGAAAGGTTTTGCTTCCGTGGTTCCCGATGGGATCTCGCATCCCGAGCGCTTCTAATCATACGTGTTCGCTTCCATACTGTGGCGTCTGCCAGCGTCCGCTTCATGTCCACCTTGTTCGCCATAATATGTCGTTCCTCATCTAACCCTCCGACCAAAATCTGACAGTGCCGTGAACTACTGTCACCGGATGAATATTTCTCTATTTTGCACTGCCGAAGATCTGGCGGTTGTCAACAAATTTCCCCTTCTATTCGCAACAAGCATCCGAGACATGTCTCCTTTCATCAATTGAAGAAATGGACAGTCCCGCACCAAGCCCGCGATCCTATATAAGTCGCAGTCTGGTTCTGTGAACCCATCGAGAATTTCTCGTTTGCGCCTTCCACTCATCTCGCCCACTCGTCACTCATTGAAACACATTCCTTACCTCTGAATAAAAAACCAAGATGTACTCCATCCTCGTCAAGCTCTTCACACTCTTCTCTCTCCTTGTCTTGGCTTCCGCCAGCCCGCTCTCTGCCCGCCAGGTCGCTGGAGGCCAGTGCAACACCGGCGCGATTCAGTGCTGCCAGCAGGTGCAGACCGCCGGAAGTCCCGACATGACCAACCTCCTAGGGCTCCTGGGCATCGTTGTGGATGGTCTCAACGTGCCCATCGGCTTGCAATGCTCCCCGCTAACCGTTGGCGGCCTCGGCAACGGGGCTACTTGGTAAGTACAATCACCCCTTTTGTTCTCGAAGCGACCACTGACACGACTGTGGTTGTATAGCTCCGCGCAGCCCGTCTGTTGCTCTGATAACTCGTCAGGTATGGGTTTTTCCAGATGTTTTCAGTGGCTGCACTGTTCTGATATCACCGGTTTGACAGGCGGTCTGGTATCCGTGGGGTGTATTCCCATCACCCTCGAATGGTAAACCCATTGTCAATGAAGGGGCATTCCACCCAGAGGTCAGTCGCTGTGGGCTAGTTCCCGTCAGTTGACTTCCTGATCCAACACCCTTTCCTTGCGCACCAGATCACGTCAAGTCACCTCAGGTCCAGGAGCTGACTGAAAGAGATTTTGGATGTTTCCCCAACCGAGTTCCTAAAGTTTCTTCTAATTGGTCTGAGGGCTTTGCTTTCGCTTTCACTTCTTGTCCTCTGAATCGTTTGAATTCTTCCTTCCGTCGTACCGATGTTCGGTTTCTTGTCGTTAAAGCATCGTGTCTACCACTGTGACGTTGATACCTGTTAAAGTATTATAAAATGCAGGGCTCTGAGACGCTACCAAGAGTCCTGTCCAGGATAGCAGCGAGTGTGTGAACTTAGGCTACAGTACCTTGCATAAGAAACTGAACATCGCATTTCCGCGCGCGTTGTTTGTCCGCGCCAAATATACCCTTTTCGGGTATCGGCAAATGTGCGACAAAGACCCATCGAGAGGGAGGGTAGCTAGGCATACAGGTGGGGGCAGAGTGTAATGATTTACAGCCCTTAGTGTAGTAGTAGAATATACATTTCATGCATTCTCTGAAGCCTTTCGAGCCGTCTCGGGGCGTCTGCGAGTCCCTGCCCAACAAACGGTCCCGCGAGAGGCCTTCCGGACCTACCCGAAAAGGGTATATTTGGCGCGAGCAAACAACGCGCGGGGAAACGCGATGTTCAGTTTCTTATGCAAGGCACTGTAGGTCACTTTCCCGATACGCGCCAGTGAAGTCTCCCCTTGCGCCGTTTTAGGCAACGACGTCTACTCGATTTGGTATTGGCGGCACCGTCAGGACGGTACTCCACGTGCATACCGTGTGCGCCGCTGCACGCTCTGTAGTGCTCTCTGCACAATTCAAAGCTTTTGAGGAGGGCGCGACCCTCACCAACTTTAATACTCGTTGCTTAAGAGCCTATATACTGTTTTCTAATGTTAATTTTGGCGGCTGTAAAGGATTACGACACCTGAAGCTGTTTTGGGCCTCATAAGCTAAGAACAGGCTGCTAATTCTATACAGAGAGGTTCCGATTTGAGAAGAAATTCACTCCGCTGTACGGGAGACCATGCAGTGCAATATAGACGCTAATTGGGCTCTTTTCTCTGCTCAAATCAGCTGGGAGAGGTCGAGGATTGCACCGTGTAGTTGCGCATGCCGACGCTCGGCAGATGCCATCCACGCGAGCCTGCCGTTTCTGGCAGAGAAGCCTGCCTTTCTTGGAACGCGCGAGAGCTTTGGAAGACTTCCGCGACGTCGATACCAAAAATGAACAAGCCTCCATTTAAGACAGTTGCTCGTCTACTAAGTCTTATTTAGGAGGCGCAGTATCAAGCCTATGTGAACTGGACTCTGCCAGTGGAAAGCTGCTCATGAACGAACTCGGGAGTCGGAACGAGCTCCCCGCCGCAGCCACGTGGCCGACATCATAACCTCCGGATCCCCCAGTCCTTCCAACTGAAGGTGACTTCCTCGTTTAACACCACTTGCTGGCATCCATGGGCCTCCGAGTACGCCCCTCCTAATCGTGCTTTCAAGAGCCTTTGTATATTGTTCTCGCACTGGCATACTGAAGTGGAGACATGTCGCTTGAGGCTGACAGCGTGTCTGCGGGACAGCATAAGAAACACCTGCGGGGCTGGCTCACATACGCGTTCGCCAGGTTCGTATTCCTATTCCAATCTCTGTATTGATTCATACTCTGACTGTTATGCTCTATTGCAAGTGAGGTGTTCGTAATTGTATCACTGACCCTCTTCCTCCCGATCTGCCTCGAACAATTTGCGCGTGATAATGGGTATATTCTGCCTGACAAGCTGACGAGGTGCTCGTCCAAGGCGTCAAATGCGACAGACACGGACTCTAGAGAGAGATGTGCAGTGAAGCTGGGGTGGGCGTGGATAGATACCGCAAGCTTCAGGTGTGTTCTGAGGACCCCGTGCCTTACAAATATTCGCAACTTTAGCGGAGGTGTAGAGCAATTTATTGTGGACTGACATGATTTCTGAGGACGATACTGCGGGACTGTATGCCGTATTGTCCGCAAGAATCATGTACGTCTGCGACGCTGCATGAGCGTGCCTGCTGCTGGTACTACATGCGCCTGCAAATATTGCACCCTTGCGATTGCGTTTCTTCTTGGATATGGAACGATCGGCCCTGAACAATTGTCTTACGATCATGTATCCTTAGTCTTTACGTCTACTCAATATCGGTCTTCCTACAAGCTATAACAGTTATATCTATCGGCTCGATAGCTAATCATCGTAAGCAGCCCATCCGGATGGACTGTCTTGCACTGAAATAAATATTGTCATCGCAGCGACCCGCAGAAAGACGCTTCTTCTGGGCTTCGCTCTCGGCGGCTCACTTGCTGCTGCACTTTTCCTTGTCCTCCCATCCACATCTCCCGTGTGGTGGGCCTCCGCCCTACTCTCCATCATCGCAAACGTAGGTTTTGGCGCCTCAGTAGTGGCAATGAACGCCTACCTTCCGAGCCTCGCCAAGGGCGAGCCCGAGGTGTGCGAGTCGTTCGCCACGATGCAGGAGTTGCCCACGTCCAGCCTCGCCGCGGTCGTGACGGACCCTGAGGCGCTGGAGTCGTACCCATCTGAAGGTGAGGAAGGGTCGGAGCCGCTCTTCCAATCCGATGTGGTTCAAGCCAAACATGAATATGACGCTTTGCTGTCTTCGGCGACCTCCCGTATCTCGTCGCACGGCATTGCTACAGGTTATGCGGCGGGGATTATCGTGCTCATCCTTACCCTGGTTCCGGTAACGAAGCTGGGCGGGTCGACGTGGGCACTCAGGCTCGCTATTGGCGCGAGCGGTATCTGGTGGTTCATCGGAACAATAATTGCAGGGCTCTGGCTTCCGGGCGGCGAAGCCGAAGAGGAAGGGGCGGTACGATTAGCTACCGACCTCGATGGGGAGGAATTTGTCAGTGTAGATACTACAGCCAAGGGGGCGGTCGTGTGGACTGAGATCATTGACGCGTGGAAGAGGCTGGGCAGAATGCTCAGCTGGCGGGAAGTGAAGAGGTTAAGAAATACTTTCCGATACCTCGTGGCGTGGTTCTTGCTCTCAGATGGTGGGCATTCCGGCGTTCCCCGTTTGTGCATCCGTATTCATTTCTTTGCTAGGCTTCTCAACCATCACCTCCACCGCGATCCTCTTTGGCAAGACTACTCTCCACATGCCCGCGTCCTCCCTGATCCTCATCGGTATCATTACGCCCTTCTCGGGCATCCTCGGTTCTTTGGTTGTCCCAGTTTTGCAACGGCGCTATCATTTCACCAATCTGCGTATACTTGTTACTCTGGTTGTGATAGCGTCCGCTATCCCTGCTTATGGGTGCCTCGGATTTTTGCCAGTGTTCAGGGATGGGAATGTCAAGTTCGGGGGTTTGACGACACCGGGAGAGATGTTCGGGCTGGCTGTGTATTTTGGTGAGTCACGCTTGGTCTGAAAAGGGTTGGACGCGTCTAAGCAGAGCTACACAACTGCAGGTTCGGTTTATGGGTCCTTTCAAAGTTACGCGAGGGCCTTCTATGCAGAGTTGATACCGCCTGGGGAGGAAGCTAGATGGTGAGTAGAGGTATACCTCCATTGTTTTTCGGTCTGACGTCCGTGCTTTATAGGTACGGCCTCTTCTCCATCACAGACAAGGTCCCCACTCTCAGTTTTCCTTCGTTATTCTTAACTGATGATGGATGTAGTCCAGCTCCTTTGTCGGCCCACTTGTCGTTGGCGTCATTGCGGACCTCACGGGCAATATCCGCTATGCATTCTTCTTCCTTGTGTTCATGATCTGGGTTGCGGTACCAATATTGGTGGGTGTAGACGTAGAGAGAGGCGGGAGGGACGCGAAAGACTATACGTACATCGAGCATCGTGACGGGAGTATGACATGAGGTGCTTGTGTCTACATATCGTATGGGGCGGGAAATCTCGACTCCAGAGGTAGCTGGGTTACTTCAGTTCTATTCCTAAACTTACAATTCCACTTCTCATTACATACTGATGCACTTGTGCTGGTACGCATTCCCGGTAGCTTTCGATCAGGGATCGCATGCTTACCATTTCTCGTGCGCAGGCCGGACTTTAATTGTAACCAGACTTTAGTGCCGCGGAAATGCTTGTATCTATCTGCAACTTACGATCGAGTTCCCACGTCAGGGCGCTCCGGTCCTGGTTCGCAAGGAACAAATAGGACTTGAGGCAGCCAAATGCAGTGAGCAATAAGCTTTCTTCAAGTGGAGGAAGGGACATACCTTCGCGATACTCTCCGGATCCAGACGGACGTCGGCGTTCTTAGCCCAATCCTCGTCATGGCGATCGCGCTGACGACCAGTTAGGATGACTGAGTGCACCACGATGAGTACTCTATGATCCTAGAATGCCGTTTTCAGGACTTACCGCCGTCTATGATCGCCTGTAGGTCGAGTTCAGATATTCAGCTCGTCTCTATCGCATATTAATACATCTTTGACTAACGTGTGCAACCTGGGCAAGAATGGGTGAGCCAAGCATCTCCCCTACACTTTGAGGCGACTTACATGTATGTTCTGTTTCCCAAACTCTTTTGCAAGACTCTGAGACAACGCCCGTAGACCGAACTTGCCAGCCGCGAAAGAGGAAGTTGTCACGTTTCCTCGAATAGACGCAGTGGCCCCAGTGAAGATTAATGTGCCCCGCTGAAAACCAGTTCTTCAATGAATCTGAGACAGCTTCACGGTTGCTACACTAACCTTGCCAATCTCGTTCAACGAGTTCTTCTTGAATTCCAAGATAATGTTGCGAGAGAAGGCGAAGGCAGCAGCGATATTTATGTCCAGACCTTCCTTGACCTCCTCGTCTGTAATCTCCAGGAAGGGTTTCCAGACGGCTGCACCGGTGTTCCAGAGCGCCGCGCGGATTTCGTGGCCCTGGTCCTCAGGCCACTGTTTGCGGATGGCAGCGAAGACGTCGTGGATGGATTGGACGCTGTAGTCCTTGATGGGGAAGGCGTGGGCATCAGTTAACTGAGATGCCAGTTTCTCGAGCGCTGTCGCATCTCGAGCGATCAAGGCTGTGCGATAACCTGCTTGCGCGAACACCTTGCTGTGGACTGGGTTTGGAGTCAAGCTCCAATGTGCTCTCAAGGTATCACTTACGCAGCTGCGGCACCAGTACCTTGAATACGGAGTGTTGGTTATTTCACGACCCTTCACTGCACTGATCACAAAAAGACGCATACCTGAGGCATTACCCACTCCGGCAACAATGAAGATTGGTTTGTTACCCATTCTCGCGTATACCTACTTGCGTCTGTTGCTTGGATCGTGGGTCACCACAATGGTGCACCTCTGCCAGAATCTTTTCAGGTTACTTATATGCGTCTCTCACTATGATCTTAGTCAGGGGTTGGTCAGTCTCGGTCAGCTTCGCCGCCTTCGTCTGACGTTTGTAGATGCATTGCAATAGGTGGTGGATGCTGCGAAAGTATGTCGCTCTTTGGCGTCATGGACGCGTGACGCGTAGGCTCAGTCAGGTGCTACTTACATTGACGCGTTCAGCACGTGAATGTGACGAGACGGGTCCCTCCTTGATGACCAGTTTTCGTCCTGACCGAGGTTGCTCTGCCTGTGGACGCTACAGAACCCCGGGAGCCAAAGATCTGCGACAAAGTGGTGTTGCTCAAGGACATTTTAATATCCAATCCTCGCCTTCCGAAGGTGAAGCTGGAATCGTTATTGCATCTCCACTCCGAGTTTAACAATTAACTATAAAGCTAGATATAGTTTGAAGTGGGCCCTAATTTTTTTTCTCGAGCTTCAAGTTCACTCCCTTGCCCATTGCCTCAAGACTCCTGGGGAAAACACCCACCGAGGCTATCTAGCATCACAAGTAGGCCTCCTGGCTGAAGACGTCCGCATAAGAGAGTACTTCACGACTTCACTGTTATTGGTGTTCTCAGAATACCAACGACGGTGACGTCGCTGAGTACGTTGACGAGCGGTGATGGCCCTATACTGAACTGAATCGCTCTGGTACCCCAGCACCGGGTTCAGCACAATAATAGGCGACCCTGGGACTCTAGTCCAAGTATGCGTCCATCAGCTTCTCCCTGAGACCCTCACATTGGTAAGTACGTCAGGATTCACATGACGATTGAACTCCTGTTATTTTTGTTGCGACATACAGTTGGAGAATTCGCAATTCACGGGTATTGGCCGGCGAACTTGAAGAGCCGTTGCCTGCAGTTGTTCGACAGACTGAGAACTTCACGGGGAATAGATTGGTGTTTTCCCCGTTCAATTACCATCACCACTAGTACTGGCTGTCACATCTGTCTAACTCTGAAGTCATGGGGACTATATACGGCTGACCTCTTGCCAGGCTCCCCTCAGCAGCCCTCGTTTGACGCCGCCGACGATGACGCCTCTCACTCTCCTGCTGTGGGATTCGAATTCCTTTGTGGTTGATTGGACGAACCCACATAGATCGTAAATGGAGAACTATTGGAAATCCGTATCCCTTGAGCGAGATAACCTCCATCGAATTCGGACTCGGCGACCCTCCCCACGATTTTATCCTCGTTCCGAAACGATACCGGCCTCCCTTTGCATATGTCGCTTTGGCTCGACCGCGGCTTATCGGGGTCCCGATGTATTGTTGCTCATCTGACTGGCGATAGGTTTCGTTATCTTGTCAGGAGTGCCACTTCTTCACCACGCCATCCCAGCGCGCGAAACTCCTCTCCTCCTGTTTGCGTTCTTTCTATCGTGACTAGCACCGCTTCTATACTTATTCAAGTGTCTGTAGCAGCTATACTTTACTGCTATAACACTGCACAGTCGCGGTATAATAGCGAGCGAGTGAACTGCTTTAGACAGTCAAGCGGCTATCAACATCTAAGCGCCCGCGAAGTCTCCGATCGTTGGTACTATCTAGCCGAGTCCTTCAGCATTCCTTGTATCCGGACCTATAGCTTATATATATACGGCACTGGCAGTATGGAGCTGTACGGTGTTGCCTTTCTCTCCTGCGCCCATTCACTTCTGTTATAACTTCCTCTACGATTTCTGCATTATGGCCCCCGGAGAAGCCTTTGTTGTCGGCACTGCTACCGGTCTGCACTCTCAGAAGGTGAAAGCGGAGGCGCCTGAGTATCAGCATCCTCTGGATCCGTTGACCGCGGAAGAGGTACGATATACCCATCTTTCAGCACCTGCAGCGCCGAGGCTGATGTCGCTGCTAGATCGCTGCTATAACATACAGCATCCGGCAGCACGTCGCCACCAAGACCGAGGTGAAGGCGATCAGGTTCCTGACATGCTATCTGCTGCCACCGCCGAAGAAGGTGGTGCTCGCGTACCTGGGGATTCCGCTCAGCCCTGGGGCTAAGCCTGAGCCCAAGTCCGAGATTGTCAGGAAAGCGGAGGCTGACGTGAGTCCTCAGTCATGTCTGGGAAATGTATGCTCAATCGTAAAGC
The DNA here is from genome assembly GCF_000344685.1 of Gloeophyllum trabeum ATCC 11539. Lineage (NCBI taxonomy): Eukaryota > Fungi > Basidiomycota > Agaricomycetes > Gloeophyllales > Gloeophyllaceae > Gloeophyllum > Gloeophyllum trabeum. Next base: position 659,953 of record NW_006920420.1, on the reverse strand, counting down.
TAGTATATCGATGTTGTCACTGGGTTCGCGTTACAGTTCATGGAATCGCCGAATGCTCTGATACATGTGAAACAGTAATGGGTACAATGCGATTGTTGCGTTCAAGGACTCGAAATGGGAAGTAGAATCCATTGAACTACTCCCCGAGGGCACCCAGCCTCAGATCTCCCCTGAGGAGCTCAACCAAGCCGAGAAGATTGTGCGGGCTGACGAGCGAGTGCAGAAGCTCGCGAGAGACGTCGGTGAGCAGTGACGTTACATCCTTGTGGGTGCGATCGACTCACACTTCGGTGCGCAGGCGTTGAACCGCACCAGCTGCATGCAGATGGTTGGGCAATCGGCTACGATGATCGGTTCCCTAAGAAGACTCGGATTCAGCAAGCCCTCTTATTTGCTAGGTTCGGCGAGCACGAGAACCTCTATGCGCACCCTATGGTCACTACTCCCTCTATGCCCTCATCCTATCTTTCTGATGACCACCCGCACGTAGGACTTCATCCCAATCATCGACTCCGTCGCGGGCAAGGTGATCCATATTGACTTTCCGCCCTCCTACAACCCCGAGGGCAAGCTCTCGACCCAAACGACCTCGTTCCCTCCTCTGGACGCCGATCCCCTCCAGGCGACCAACCGCGAGCGCATCGCCCCGCCTAAAGAGAAGTTCGACTTCCTGCCCGATCTCATGGCCCAGAACGAGAGTCAGAAGACAAAGTTCCGGGACGACGTGAAGCCGCTGCATGTCGTGCAGCCCGAGGGCGTGAGCTTCAAGATGGACGGGCATGAGCTCGAGTGGCAGAAGTGGAAGATGCACATCGGTGCGGATAACTTCGTACTTGCTCGTTGGTCCTGTAGCGCTGAAATCTATTATTGCATTTAGCCTTTAGCCATCGGGAGGGTATTGCGCTTTCTACGATCACCTATAACGATGACGGTGAGGTTCGGCCAATCTTCTACCGTCTCTCCGTCGCGGAAATGGTTGTGCCATATGGCGCCCCGGAGTATCCTCATCCGAGGAAATTCGCATTCGACACGTACGTGCTTTCCGAACTATACCTATCCTGGTGGCGCTTGACCTCGATGCAGGGGAGAGTATGGCATGGGCACGATGGCGAACGAGCTCTCGCTTGGTTGCGATTGTCTCGGGCAGATCCATTATTTGGTAAGGCAACACGAAATAACAGGCCTCACTGAATATCACTCCTGACCGTTCTACTAGCCCGGAGCGTATGTTGCGAACGACGGCAGTGCGGTTGTGATCAAGAACGTTATTTGTATTCACGAAGAGGACGCCGGCCTCTTGTGGAAACACACTGACTGGCGTGAGGGTGGCCGTGCCCACTCGGTGCGGAGCCGCCGCCTAGTTATCAGCATGATCTGTACCCTCGCAAATTATGGTTCGTCGAGCGTTTCAACAGCTTTGTTCACTCTGAAGCCGAAACCCCCTTACAGAGTATGTGTGGAATTACTACTTCTACCAGGACGGCAACATCGAGCTCGAAATTCGCTTGACGGGCATCCTGCAAGTATATGTTGCGAAGCCCGATGAGCCAGCCCAATACGGCACGCTGGTTGCTCCCCAAGTGAACGCACACTACCACCAGCACATCTTCTCCCTGCGCGTAGACCCGATGCTCGACGGCTTGCAAAACAGCGTCGTCGAGTCCGACATTGTCCCACTGCCGGACGCCCCGACGGGTTCAGCAGCGAATTTCGCTGGGAATGCCTTCATCGTGCAAGATAAGGTCCTCAAGAAGCAGAGCGAGGGCGTGCGCGAAATGGACCTGGCGAAGGATCGCAGGTGGCGAATCGTGAACCCTGCGCGGAAACATTACAGCAGCGGTAAGGAAGTGTCCTACGCGATCAACATGAAGGGTGGCGCCACCACGCTACTGGCCCGTGACGACAGCTGGGTCGCTACGAGGGCCGCGTTCGCAAGAAAGCCACTGTGGGTCGTGAAGGACGTCGAGGGGCCGAAGGGTAACCGGATGTGGCCTGCGGGCAAGTACGTCCCCGGGACGAGGGAGGAGCCCGCGGAGTCGCTAGGCAAGTGGGTGCAAAGTGAGGAGAGTATCGAGAACGAAGACGTGGTGCTGTTTATCACGGTCGGCACAAACCACATCCCGCGCCCGGAGGACTGGCCCGTGTACGTACTCGTTTCCAATGCGGTCTCAAGCGGGCAGCAGCTGATTGTAACTCCTGGTGCAGCATGCCCGTGGACCACCTCCGAGTTGCGTTCAAGCCGCACAACTTCTTCAAGTATAATCCGAGCATGGACGTTCCCGGAGGGAAGGACCCACGCAGTGTCTCCGCCTTCAAGGACACGAATGGGAATCTGCCGGGATACAGCGTGCAGTCGTGCTGCAGTGGCAATTGAGTTGTGGGAGCGTTTATCTGGCGATCTGTCGTGTAACATCAATCAGCTTGGGCGGACTATCGGAGGTCTCAAATGTACTTCTTGGGCTTCATTGATTAGAGCTACAATGGCACCTGTATTACAACAAACAAGATCCGAATGTATACATACTGTCCAAGTTCATCTGTGAGCACGGTCACCGGCTATTCTGTAGGAGGCAGCGAACCAATGACCTAGTTAAAACGACAAATCTTGAGTAGTATTCGTCTCCCCGGGCTTCTTCACTTCCCAGACCTTCCGTGTCGCGGTCACGCCTTGAGGGACTTCATTTCCATCATCCTCCGGCGGAGACGAGGATGGCACGTCCGATGCACGAAGACTGGCTTTTACACCTAGAGATGCACAAAGGATCTTGTACCGAGACCGAATCTGGCGGAACAATTTAGGTATATCGACATCCGACGCCTCCGCCGAGGGGTTTGTCTTCGGAAACTGAGAGATCAGTTCCAATAACTGGAGTATATGGTGGAAACCTCGACTTCGAAGCGTCAGAGACAGCAAGGCAGGCCGCACGCGTGCGACTCACTCGTCCTGGCGACCTTGTTTTGAGTAGATGGCCTTCCACATCAAAGCGAAGCCTTCATAGAAGCCGAGCTCTTCCCACATCTCGAATCCTTTCTCGCGTCCTAAAGCCCTGCCTTCGATGAGGCCGTGGATTCGGCCGTGTGCATAACCGTCCTTGTAGCCATCGTCGTAGAACCTGCCATTCCATAAGATTCAAACTCTACTAAGGAAGATAACCAGCGCAGACGTTTGCTCTAGGTTGACAAGAGATTCTAGGTCAAAGTTAGAGCTCATGGTGGGGTACGGTATCGAGCCCGAAACGCTCAAAAACAAATGGCCACAGTCAAGGACAGGTTACCCACGGTTACACCCCGCGGAATGGATATGAACTCGAGGTGCGAACCGCGAAAGTCAATGTAACAAGCTATGCGTCCACGAGTCCATTAATAGAAAGAGTCAAGGGACATGGAAGCTTTGCAGAAGGTGTCGAATTCGGACCCGGATCCACGAGGCCTGGTAGTAAATTTATGCCCGGTTCATTGTGTTCATTGTCACAAGTTGCCGCATTTCCCTCCGAAGCTCACGCAGCCGTCCGGTTGGGCGACCCATCCCATCGCGGTCAGGATCAGATATCGGCTTGCAGATTCCCCTGGCAGATCATGTATTGCCTTGATACAGCGGACACCGTGAATTAGATGAAATACGTGCGTGATATAGTTTGCAGATGACGGGTATATCGATGTTGCACAAGAGAAGGAGAGAAACGAACGGAAGATAGGCAGAGAAAGGAGTGGAAGCAGCGGACCGATAACGACATCCGGCAGATCGACGAGTGCTAAACCTGCGAAAACGGGTGTGCCGTGTGTCGTCAGTGCCCAGGTGACTATGACGAGCGCCGGAAAGACGCCGCAGCGGAAAAACACACCAAACTGAGCTCGAGCGTCCACACTCGCCGCGCCCACAGCTTCACCTGCTGCGCGGCGCCTTCGCTGTCCTGGATCTCAATTTCGATGCCGTCCCACCAGCATTTCCGCTGTGCCGGCACAAAGCGAAGCGGGTGTCAGCTGCTGCACCGAGGGCATGAGTTGCCGTATGGGACACTGACCGCAGGTTTCCGCCAGAATAGGAGCAGCTTCTGCGCGGTCGCCATCTGGTTATAGTCGACTGCGACCCGGGGCTCCCCGTTCGGACCGGGGGAGTGGTGTACAATGCCGGTCTTTAATAGGACCAGAGCTATTGACGATATACAGCACCTATTTGGTTCGAGCGCGCGGTATCCCCATTCATCCTCGCGGTCGAATCCACTTTAGAAACATGATTTCAGATTTTGTATACCGAGCACTACTGAGACAGCTCGTACCTCATACACAGCATGTCGATAAGGTGCTGCTCGGCAATATTGTTCTCCTTATGAACGTTACGTTGCAGCGCGGTGAATATGTTGCGCTTCTCCAAGAGATACCCCCCGCACTTCCGCTTGACGTCGATGAGGGCGGCGTTCGCTATCCCGTGCTCGTCTGTCCCGGCGGGGGTCCCTTTCGGCGGTATTGAAAAGTACTCGAGCTCCTCTCGGAGCACGATGATAGCCTGCTTGGTGAGCAGCGGGTTTTGTGACGGCGAGGGGCCTAGGTCAGGTGACGGAGATCCGTCCATCAGGTGCTGCTGGGCGGCGAACAGGCCTGGCGAGTTCTCCGTCCCATAAAATGCATCGGCCGCATTTTTGAAGAACGCTAGCACGTACGCGAAGCAGTCTGGATCGAACTTGGGGGTAGAGTCATGAGTTGGTTAGGACCGCAGGGTCACTTTGGCACGTACGTCCACGCCGTACACCTCCTCGTCCTCCTCGTTATCCCCGCCGTCCGACATTGCAACGCTTTGCCGGCTCAAGACGAGGCCATTCGGAAAGAGACATAGCAAGACTGATTCTGGGAGATTCATGATGGTTTCTCGGTCGACTGTGAAACGTCTCCCCCTCAGGTCCAGGTGTAGTCTTGTCAGTAGATTCGGTTGGCCAAGGTTCGTCTGTGTCGGCACCTGCGACACTTGCGTTATTGGCGACGACGCCGTCGGTACTCCAGCCATCTTAACTGTCGAGGTTATTGCACAGAACGGTGAAGGCCTGCAGCAACAACGTGCGGCTGGGGTAACGACGCGTACACACGCACAAACAAACCCCAAGGAGGCAACTAAAACATTTGCCTGTTTTGGATTGATACCCAACGTGTCGTTCACGGGCTTTGTGCAGATTGCTCTGATTGCTGCTGGGCCCCATACACATGCCGTGCTATTCGGTGAACGAATTTGTAGTCTCAGTTCGACGGGAAGTTCAGTAGGCGAAAGGAATTCAGCAGGAGGAGCATGTTCAAGCCGCTTGGCTAATTATCTCCTTGAGTATTTCGCTGGGCCCGTCCGCATGCCATGACCAACGAAGGACAGTGTTCGACTGCGCAGAAGCTTTGATGCTGTGATGCGTGCGCCATGGATGAATCAACTAGGAAGCTTGCAAAGCGCAGAGTACTTAGACGATGTATCAATTCTCCGATTCATGACTGCTCTATCGACTCGAGTAAGCGTGCAATAGCTCATGTCGGACAATCATGATGGAGCTCGAGATTGGTGCCAGCAGACGATCCCATTTTCTGTCGTAAAGTGCCAAAAGCCTCTCATTTCCTACCAGGCTGCATTGCGCTGAGGGTGGACTTGATCCGTCTCTGCACCAAGAAGATGGATTTATTTAATCATAGACACGAGGACTATCTTCGTCGTTCCAGTTCACGATATACCTTATACGCTTAATTTCGGAAGAAAGGCAGGAAATACGGCGCGTCCACCGCCGAACCGCGGCACATGCCTTGGTTCCTAGTGCTTCGTGGTCTTCTTTTAGATCTCATCGACGGGTACGTTTGGTTATACTTGTGAATTTCTCAAACTGATAATCCGTCGATATCATCCGTTCCTGTCATCTGCCCACTAGGCTTATCCGACTATCGCGAGTAATATAACAACTACAAGTATCCAGCAATCAGCGGGCTTTACCCCATTGTGAACCTAGTCAGGGGCTCAGCGTATGTCTCCCCCGCGGCCTTGGCTTCACATATTATATTGTGATAGACTATAGGGAACACGCCTTGACAGCGTTGACGTTGTTGGCTCGTCCCAGGTGACGCTGCGTCGGGCTGTGTCGGAGGCATTTGGACTGTGCTTCTAACGGAATCGTACCGGCAAGCACCTAATCTCATCCCGGAACATCAACCAGCGTTGCTCTTCTCAGCGAGACGAGAGCCACGGTTCAGGACCGAATCAGAGCGCCCGATGCTCTCATAAGGGTTCACCACTACCTTGTTGGTCCTTTCTCACCCCGTGTCATGCCTTCCACGACTGCAGCCCCCCACGTATTTACTAATTAGCCTCTCGTTCACGCGCAGGGACGACTAGCTAACCGTCGCCTTTCTGTTCGTCTATATACACACTTGACGACTTAGCTCGGCTTGGAATAGTTGACCTACACCGCACTGCTATGGCGGGATGTGCACCTATCTTTCAGCCGATTGCACCTGGAGGGCCAGTGGCCGTGCTCCTACTCATCGAAAACTCGCGGGAAATGGCTTCGTGCTGGTCGGAACTACGAGCGCACTACCTGCCGACTCTGCTCGGGACCATGAGGGTGGCGAACCCGGTTGTCCCGGTCGGTATTCAGCCTTTATTATCCTTCGTGTACCAACGTTTATGATTCTCAGATTCAAGTGTTGTTACTGCCAACTAGTCCAGCGTCAACATCTGTCGATAAGTCGAAGACCGGTCAGATGGAATACAATGAACAGCTCGAGATCGGTTTCAACTTGGACCCACAGAATCGTATCATGCCTTCCGTCGTTCAACGTGCTGTTCACGTGAGCGCTAATATTTGTGTTTAACAATGGATTTGGAATTAAGCCAGGGTCTAGTCACTGGCCACGACGTTCGAAGGCATACCATCCACACGACATCTCATTGTCATTGCCGCTTCAGATGCAGCGGTGGGCACAGACATAGGCTTGGTGTCTACCGTGCACACCGGTGCGGAGTGGCAAATGCTCTCGCAATTGCTCGTTCATGTATGGCATCCGAAGTGCCTTCCCCCGCAGGCGCCATTCTGACGTATTCCTTAGCACAATATTCAATTGCACATGATTTTGCGAGCAAACCAGAAGATGGACATACTGACTGACTTCTTCTATCGGACGGTATGTGGCCTACTGTAGCTCGGTTCATTCATGATACTCGATACCCGATACTGACAGGGACCTATCCAGCTTCGAGCTCAGGGTAAAGCGGAGGGGACTCCTTGGTTTCAGACGGACGAACAAAAGTACAGGCTACTTTTGTCTACGGAACGTAAATATCCGTTGTCTGTTGCAGGTTCGACGCTTCGCCGAACTGAAGGGTAGCGCTCTACATTTACTGATGATACTCCTTTCCTCAGATATGATGTCCATGAGGGCATCTATGAATACCGAGCCGACATCATACGCGTTGTCCACAGTTACTCCATCATCTCCACTATCGGATCCAGAAATCGTCTACCCTACTCAACCCGTTCGACAAGCGCTTCCGAGGAGCCAGACGTTTCCGCCTCCTGCGGCCCAACTACCTGAGATTCCTGCGGCTGTGCCATGCGGTGGCGGCAAACCAGAAGTAGAAGACGATAATCCTAAGCCAAGCCTCGTCACCCGCCTCAAGAAGATACATGGAATGACTAAGAAACGCACCTACGGCGCCAATGCGAGTACGCGGCCACCACTAACAAGGTCGGACCTATCTGCAGGTGCACCTACGGGCGCGCCAACCGGCGGGAACATCAGCCCCGGATCGGCTCGCGCGCCGTTGCCATATCATCGCAGCGCGGCAGCACGTGCGCAACACTTTAGTCCCGTCGAAGGACCCGCCCCTTTAGGGCCCCGTCGGAGATCCAAAGCACAGGCGCAGCTCGATACGAAGTTTGGTAAGGCTCCATCGTTCCCCGACGATGGTAGCTCCGTACCGTTGACTTCGCCGATGTCAGACTCGACTCCCTCCTCACCTACGTCTTCGTCTACCGTCGACTCGGCGTCTTTCTCTGCATTGACTTCGGGAGTAGTGACCCCGTCGTCCGGTGGGTCAATGGCATACTCCCACCAACAAGACTACTATGCATCGAATGATTCTTCGCTGGTAAATACGGCTTTGCCTAGGTATGCCGCTTGGACGGACGATCGCAGCTATCTATACCCTCCCTCTGGATTTGTCGATACCACGTCTCACGTGGACAGCTCAGGTACCATTATCGAATATCCATGGGCAGTCGAAGAAAGCTGGCAGGGCGGCCTTGCCTCGCAGGAAATGCAGGAAACCTCCAAGACGGCGTCTGTCCCGGCCGCCTCAAACGCCCAGGCGCCTCTACCGATTTCTGGGATGCCGGTAGCTACTACCACTGTGGCCGCCATCACTACAGACCGAGCTCCTGTGGGATCTGGATATTATGTCAATTCTGAGCCTACATCTCCTGCGATCATGGACGGTGACCAGCCGTTCATATTCAACCCGGAGTATGAGGCTAGAGTGGCGGCTCGATACGAGGAGACGATGCGAGCGGCGGGCATGTCCGCGCCCAGCTTGCCCCTGCAGCACCCTACTCAGACGGGTCCACCGCCGTTGACTGCTCCGCGTCCGTCGTTGTACGTTTCCACGCATTCTTCTTCCATGCATTCAGCCCCGCCGTCGTTACAGGCTTCACCTATTGTCACTCATGAAACGTACCGCAACCGTAGTCCGCCTCTACAGGCCGGCATTGCGTTCCCTCGGACTACTGATGAGTCCGGGTATTACGTGCCTCCGCCGGTACGACCGTACGGTGCCTTCGTCTGATCCCCTCAAACGGTTTTCTCGTGAGCCGCGCTCCTTCGACGACTCGTTACGTACATCTGCTGTATTATTTTCTTCTACTTCATGATTTTTTGTGGTAAGGACTGTCCAGACTTGTCTTCTGTAGGGCATTTGTTCTGACCGAGGTTGGCCTTACCACCACTGGCACATAGATGGGGCCCGGGATATTAACTTATTATCGTTTTGGCTGTCGTGCTATCGGATTTTATGCTATCTACTCTTACTGTGCACGAGCTCGAATGTCGTCGGATATCGGAGATGAATGCATAGGAACTCGGGAGATATTCAGCGGAACCTGTTGAGTCGTGTAAGCTACTACCTCCTTCCTTCTCAAAGTTCGTAAGTGACGCAGGCATCCTAAGGATCTTTTCTTCGATGGACGTCATGCAACTATCAGCGGCTCTTAGCCACATGGATCACGATGAACAGAAGGCTTACTGCACTCCCTCCAGATGCCGCGGACTTGGAGGTCTATAGACGTAAGTATGGTCCGGCATGTGCAGTTCGCCGAGCCGCTCGACATATAATGTCAATATACATGATCCAGCTCGGTTGATATGGGCGGAGTTAGCGGAATTGTTGAACCGTGTTAACAGTCATTGAGAGCAGAACGTCTCTAATGAGATAATGCTCCTACTCCGCAGAAGGCGATGACGAGCTTAAGAGCCACACAAAGGTTAGGCTTCCTTCCAAGGCACTAAACAGCTGCCCCGCCCCTGCACCGGGGGGGGGGGATTCTACCACGCGCAATACACCGTATGCGAAAGGGGAATTGCGGGATGTCCTTTCGAGCATGACCTCCAAAACTCCGGAGCAGATTGGGCCGCATGCGGCAGTATGGCTCCGTCGCACTGCTAGCGGTTATAAGCTCTGAAATCCAAGCCACCAGGGAGATACAATCTAAACCCACCAGATCTTGAATGTCCTCAGGTGCGGTGTAAACCAATAGCTTATAACGGCTATATATGCAATTTCCGATATAACCCAGCCTTCAGCATCTGCTGGAACCTATAGCGAGCCTGAAATCGGAAAATATTCGACGGCGTATTCTGCGCGAATCCCGACATACAATCTCAAGCATTGGCTCGAAGCTCAAGCTTCCAGGTCCAATCTGCTTCCGGCTCCCGCGGGACCAACATACTCCCACGGTAACAACCCGTTGTAACGCGTCGGCCAGATGCCCGTGGCGCACGTAGAGCTCGCCGTAGCTTCCTCGATTGTTATTGCCATCGCGGGTCCACCATGAACGCAAACCTGAATGGACTGCTGGAGGGGAAGATCGTCAGTCTCCGATTACTCTAATCAGTCTGCGAAAGCTGAGAAAGCCGTAGGATTTCGAAGGCCAAAAGCTCGTCGAAACCATCACGCGAGTGGCTCTTGTCGTGCTATCCGTGAGTTTCCCGTGTCTGCAATTCTCCCTTTGTCTGACTGCTGCCTAGGTGATCTCATTTATTGTTGGATTCGCGCTGCAGTCGCTTCAGGTGACATTCGGGATTTTCTCTGCTGGATCTATAGCACTGGTTCTGGTACGTGACATGAGTCATCCAGGGAGGATGAAGTTCTAACCTAGCTTCCGACGTAACGCAGTTAATCGTGCCACCATGGCCAATATATAACTCCCACCCCGTGCAATGGTTGCCTTCCCTCCCCCCGACTTCGTCGAGTATCAAGAGCTAGATCGCCGGCACACTCGTTTGCACCTTCTCGCATGTATTACTTCTAGTGTGTCCCATCTAATTTATTCCAACTGTGAGATTGCGTATGATCAGCGAATTTTTGGCCGTCGTCATTCTGGGGAACCCAGTCAGTCCGGGTTCTAATTTCGTGGGTCACATTTCCGGAAGTCAGCCGCACCGCAATGTCAGCCACGGGCAATATGTATGCTTCCCTATTGAGAATCAGTTCTTTGAATCCGGACAATAGCCCACTTGTCACATTACCTCCAGCACAGGATGCCGACAAGATGGCGGGCGGCTTATGTGGGCTGCATCCTGCTTGCAACGGCTGAAGGCAAGACTCACTCGAGCAACTCTACCGGCTCAGCTGTCACACTGGTCGCATCTTATGCGAGATTAAATGCTGTGGAACTTCACAACGTTTCTCATCACTCAGCAAGACAAATTGACCCATCCGTGCCGACATCTTCCAGCTACGACTATTGGTGGCCCTATCCGGCTGGAGGGGCAACCACAAGTACTGTAGCCCCTTTCCCCGCATCAACCACCCCGATAGCAGTAAGCACGACACTTCCATCAGGTGGCATCACAACTGTTCTCCCTTCTTCTATATCCTCCTACCAATCTGTTGTTCTCGCCAATTCCACTCTTTCATCCTCTGCGATTTCTACACCTTCAATTACCTCTCCTTCGAACATAACCACCATAACCGCCCTCCCCCCATCTTCAACTCCGGCTAGTCATCCACACAAGCACATCGAAGTCAATCCTCTATACCTCCTCCCCGTCTTCGCTCTCCTCGGGATCTCAATGGGCTCACTATTCATCTGGGGCATCTCTCGCTGCTGCTGCAAGCGAGCAAAGGGAGAAGAGGACTGCGTCTCGGGGCCGCGATATATGCCTGCCCAGGGCGACGAGGCGCAAGCAGAAGACGCCGAGGCGGAAAGGGAACGAAACGAGAAAGCACAGTGGATGTCTCGCGAGCAGTCCCGGTCACAGAACAGCGATAGCGATGGCGCGAGGACGCCGTTCTCGTGGCCGAGTGTCACGCCGACGCCGAGGGGTTACGAGTACGAACGAGGGCGACCTTTCGACCGCGATCACGACGAGGAGCTCCAGGGCGAGGCGCAACAGCCAGTCCCTTCCCATGTAGATGACGCAGACCCTGTTGTCCTGCCTACGCAGGCTGACACGCCTTACTCGCTGTCCCTCCTGAGCCCCGAAGACACGCAAGAGATGCAAGTCAACGTCTCCTACGACTCCATGCGGCAGAAATCCATCCGCCGGTCGCTTCTCTCACGCATTATCGGCGGAGGCAGCATTCACAGAACCCGCTCCGGCAAGGCCACGGTCAAGGAAGTGAAGACTGGGCGGGGCAAAGTGCCCAACACACCTGAATTGGAGGAGGGCTGGTCGTTAGTACGGAGCCCAGAGTACGGCGAAGTCGAGAGTCCTTTGAGGCGAGCGAGGACAGAGCTGGCGAAGGATCCGCGCCATGCCGGGGATAAGGGCCAGAGGAGCGTAAGTATGCGGTACGCGCACAAACGGGCGGATTCAGACTTCACGGTCGATATGATGAAGACGCCGTCGAGGATGGACAGGTTGACTACTGGCGGGAATACCTCGGCAATCGACGAGAGTCCCAGTCAAGAGAGAGACCCGACTGTATGGGTTCCAGGTGGCGGCTTCAGGATCGTACAGGAAGACCCTGAAGGGTGGGAAGACGTCCCGCTGCAAGCGACTGCCGAGACGCCGGCTGCAAAGGACGGCGAGAAGGAAGGTCAGGGCTCGTGGATAAGCCTGAAGAACATCGCGCTGGAGGTATCCAAGACGCTCGCACTCGCTGCTACGCCCTCCCGCGTCTCGTCGAGCTCTTCGAGGGAGGAGCGAGACCACTACTCGCCTATCCCGGTCCGCACGAAGAGGGAAAGGATGGCTTCCCCAGTCTCCAGGACTGCCAGCCTGTTATCGAGCCCGCAGACTCCTCGGTCAAGGGCGGCAAGTCCTTCCCCGTCGAGGAGGACTCCGCATAGGACGCCCACGAGGAACGGCAAGAGGACGCTTGCCCGAGTAGACTCGGTTCTCCCGCCGACACCTGCGGTGCTCATGTCCCCTCCTCTAGAATCCAAGCTCTTCTTCAGCAGCCCCGTATGCAGCCCATCCTCGCAGGGTGCCATGACCTCTCGCGCGTACACCGCGCACTGCAACTTCAGCTCGCCCACCCATACTCCTACTAGAAAGCTGCAGACTACCAAGAAGGCACCTCTCCTCCCTTTCCCATCCACCGAAGGCCGCTCGCCCTATCGGGGCAGACTGACGAAGACACCCACTAAGCCTGCGAAGGTTCTGAGCCCTACTGGCCATTCAACGCCTGCTCTGCGACGGCCGACTTCACCTGTGGAGAGGTACAAAGCGAGGCACGGTGCGCTGCACAAGGTCGAGGAGATTCTGAGCAGGAGCTGGAGTGAACGGGATGTGAGTGGGGGTATACCCCAGAGCCCGACGATGTTTGGCGCTATTCATTCTGTAGGAGGGGGTGAGCAGAGGGGGATCGAGCAGATGCTGCTCGGCTAAGTAGTGTATATGAATTCAGTTCCATCTCAAGATGTATTCGTGAAATGCTCAGTGTATCTTTCATCACATACTTCCAATGGGACCTTGTGAAATGGGATGAAGTGTACGATGACATTGGAATTACGGGGCTATGCTGAGGATGAGAGGTATGCTTATGGATACATGAATGTGATTAGGAATGATGGGCGCGGGTCGACCGTGTGTCTAGAAATCCTATCCTATGTCAAAGCAAAGACAAATAACGAGGTGCGACGAGAACCACTGCAGGATCTCTGATATCTTGAATATGAAGCAATAAATGACGCTAAGATGCTTGCTCCCTCCCCTCCTCTCCACCTTCCGAGTATGTTTAGTTTTTCGATTTCGACGAGGACGCGAGGAACACCCAGCCAAAAGTGCGGACCTCATCCCTGGCGTGTCCGAAATAGCGATCCGTCTCGAATGCCCAGTGGATGGAGCCCACTATCCAGTCCCGCAGGCCACGCACGTACGTCCGGACGTCGTCGTCAATGGAGGCGTCGCCCCATGACGGCAACAGCCGCTCGTTCTCGACGAAGGTCTCGATGTAGTCCCTCACGAGGTTGCCGGCGTAGATGACGGCACCCTGCAACGTGAGATGGCGCTCCTCCATGAGGATGGACACCAGATTGTGCTTGTCGCCGCGTGCCTGGTCTGCGCTATATGAAAATATGTCCTGCTCACATCTGTCAGTGGCAGTCAAGAACGCTGCACGAGGGGAGACGTACTGTTGACCAGGACACGATGTCGATGGCGTTCTGCCTGAGCTCTTGGATGACAGGGTCGTCGAATACGTATTCCGGTAGCTTCAGGCCCTCCGCGTACTCGATCAGGTCAAATGCCATCTCCAGGCCGGAGGAATACCGCCGGAGCTCAATGTAGGACTCGAGATCCGGCACAGCACCATGCTCTTTATCCCTGATCATCTGGTTGTGGGCCGCGTGGAATCCATGCAAGTGTCCCTGGAAGCGAGCATGCCAGTATGGATTCCGGAAATACAAGAGCCTCTGCCATAGTCTGTAACATCCGAGTCAGAGATGAATATCCGACGCTGACGCGGATGATTCACGACTCACTGAGCAGACAAGTGCATCGACTTCTTCGAGAACATCAGCAAGGTCATGAAGTCCGTGATAAACCGTAGCTGCCCCAAGTCGCAGGTAGGATAGCATGTGGCAGCAAGCAGGCCCGCCTTGGCTCCCCGGAGTGCTGCTCTCTGATTGCGGTGCATCAAGCCGTTGTCGATTATCCACCGCTCGGAGAGCGAGGTTGCATTCCTGCACCGGGGATTGACGCGTAGTTCGAAGTACGGCTGGCAGAAGAGCCTGAGGTCGGGAAGCTGGAAACTATTGGCCATGGGCGGCATCTTGAGTATATGAGAAACTTGAGTAGTCTTGATAGTCGTGTCAGAGAGGCGTAAACAGGAGAAATCTATTATAATCAGACACGGGCCATGATAATTAGAGGAGAATGTTATTGTTGCGCGAGAGATGGAGGAAGGGGGAGAAGGGGCGGCTGTGACGGCAGGCGCACGGGATTTATGAGTCGCGGTCACAGGACGTAAATTGCTTTTGTTCTGCGCGTGTCAGCCGCGCTCCGTCCACAGCACGTAAATGCCGTACGCCCAAACAACGCGTATCGAGTCATACACGCAACAAAAGGAGTCTCGGGAGGGAATCCTGGCAATTACTTCTATTATTACGTAGATCGCAGTATACAATAACTTTTGATGCTTCTCATCCTTCTGTCCACATGGTCCAAGTTTAATGAAATCAACTCATCCCTCGAAAGACTTCCGTGACTCGACGCACATTCCTGAGCACGCCGACACCATATCCGACCAGCAGCGCAAGATCGACTGCCACCAACTGGGCCGCGGCGCTCATGAATCTTGGAGCAAAAACCTTCCATACCATCAGATGTCTCCTCAGCCACGCCGCGCTCAAAGAGCTGCCTAAAAGGAGTGTGCCGAAGCACACCATGACGGCCAGACACGTCCGGACACTGCTATTCACCGCAACTCTGCTGGCATCAGGTTGAGGCAAAGGCGCAAAGTTCCACAGCGCCAGCAGGGGCGCCGCCAGACAGAACAGGAACTGCGGCCCGAACGTGTTCAGGGCAACCGTTCCCGGAGAAAAGGGGTATATTATAGTTGAACTGAGCACAAAGGCCGCCTTCCATTGGATGGAGGGAATAGTGTGCTGATGACCGGTAGCATGGAATGTATGAATTGCCAATAGATACAGCGGGACCATGTCCGAGAACTCCAGCGGAGCGCTGACCTTCTCCAGATCGAGCACAACGGACGGTTTGGCGGATGCAAAAGCAGCCTGCAGGCCTTTCGCATCGCGCACACTGTCAACCACTTCCAGATATGCCAGCAAAGCAACTGTGGCCAATGACAGAACGACTTGGCCTGTCAGCTGCGTCACCACGAATAGAAGGCCGAGAAAGACGGTCCAGAATATGAGATACGGCGACCCAAAGGCGTTCGCAAAGCCCAGTACGGTCACTTGTGTTTTCTTGGCTTCACCATTGGTTTGAGCACCTGATTGCCCCTTCTTTGCTTCGGAGTCAATCCGGATGCACAACGGAATCAGCCACCAGAGCGATAACCCGCCAACCAGAGCCCCGCCCATGGCACTCCGGGCCAATAGCGTCCTGATCCCGCGCAAGAGGGGTGACCACTCGCTGCCCAGCGTGCCGGCGGAATCAATCCACTCCAATAGCCAATAGGCGTTTCCCGCCAATAAGACAGCGGGCAGCATCCACGGCAAGAACAGCGATGCTAGCCCATGGTCAGACTTCGACACTATAAGGAACCGCCTGATAATCCAAGGTAGCGCGACCGACACCGGGATGGCTAGCGCCAAGACCAGGGTCGGGGGTGCGGGCAGCGAGGCAGATGAAAAGAATGTAACATGGCAGTACGGGTGCTGTTCCTCGCGACAGACGGTGCTGATTGCCATGAGCCGGACGCAAAGTGCGAATAGAGCGGAGAAACCAATGATTCGGCGCCGGAGCCGCGAGGTAGGCGCTCGGAATCCTGTCAAAACCACCGGAACCAAGGAGGTGATGAGGAGGTATAGGACGACGTGATCTTCCCAGAGAATGAATGAGTTGGAGAAGAATGAGAGTGTATGCAGGATAAGTGGTATTGGGACGGCCTTGAGAAGAGACAGTGCGGACGATGGTGATGGTCGGGTGAAAAGGATAACGGCAATGCAAGACATTAGAGGTGCATCGAAAAGTGACCAGTTGAGAGCATCGATCTCTGGTAGGATACCACTCAGCGCGAAATATGTAAGGACACCCATTACGCAACCTCCAGCCAGCCCACGGAGACAGACCATCAATAGCTGGTCGAGAGGCTCTTCCCAGCCATCCTTGATGCGCCCAAGCCAGATGAAAAGAGCGCAAGGGGCAACGACACCGAAGGCCAGCAGAGCCAGTCCCAGAACAATTAGGGACACACTGAACTGTGCCCACAGTGAGCGGCAAGTACTTAACGCTAAACGCGAGAAGTCCTTCAACGCCACTGGTCTTTCGTCATCTATAGTGGCACCTATGGAATCCCATTCGTCCTGTAGGTCGTCCCAGACAGAATCCAGTTCGCCCCCCGAAGAACTGTTGCGATAGGTGTCCAAGTATCTCTTGATCTGTGCGGCATTGAGTTCCAGGGCTTGTTCATATAAGCCGCCGGTACCGTCTCGCCAGAACAATTCAGGTATGACAGTACCAAGGTTGTTGTAGGGAATGGGCAATCCCAAGAGGAGAGTGAGGGAAGGTACGAGATCAATTTGCTGGATTCCGCGGTGTTCTGCAGTCATTCCCGGGAAGGACCGCACTTCCAGCAAATGCGCGGGTAGTGATGCACGAGGGTCCGATAGATATGGACCTTTGCTGTATATCCAGACACCGGAGGAAGTCTCCAGCCCCCCGTCTCCTCCATGGTCACCCCTACGATCCATTCCATGATCTCCCAGGAGAACCAGAAGCGTGTCTTCGTCTAAGCGATCCACAGCACGGGAAAGCACCTCGTTCATCTGTGCCAGCTTCGCCTTCATGTTAGGGTGATCCGGCCCCATTCGATGGCCTACATGGTCTACACCAAGGAAGTGACCAATGATGAAGTCCCAGGAATCCGGGCTATCAAGAAGTGGGAATAGGTGTCGGATGACGCCTTCGTCTACCGTATGGAGATCTTCAACATTGAAGGAATCGTACGGGAATGACATGTTAGGTGCGAATGAGTCCGGAAAGACAGAAGTCCACGTATCGTCGCCCATGAACGCGATCTAGCTCTGCGCCGTCGTAAATCATCTCTTTCGCAGATTGAACGACTCGGAACTCGCCTTCTTCCCTGCCGCCCGTAACTGTTGTATGATTGAATCCTCTAGAATAGAGGATGCGCCAAAGTTCGAGCCCATGTCTACGAAGGTTGGCAAAGAGCCAGTAGTGAGACCCTTTATACGTTGTAGGGTAGTGGTCGGGGGATCCGAGAAGGCATTGAACAAGAAAGATTTGCCCCGGTTGGCAGCCGTGAGTTCGCGAGGTAGGGTGAGGATATCGTGGTGGAAAGGTGATGGGGGGTGGGGAGGGTCTGGCGCGATGAAATCATACCGTAACCCATCAATTATTAACACTACGGCTCTCTTGTATGTTGCAGGAATGGTGCATGAGCCATCAATGCACTCTGTTGTGTCGGGAAGTGCGAGGCGAGAAAGCAGAAACCCCTGGATGAAGATATATAGTCCAGCAAGATGAACGAATGACACCCAAATGAGAAGCCATAGACCTTTCAGCATCATTGCTGAAACTAAGCAGCCTGCCGCTGTGTACGTGGTCGAGTGCCCCGTTAATGATTCCTGTCCAAGGTCCTGTCCACGAGAGTGCTGCGGCCCAGTCGGACAGCGCTAGCTATTTGCGCCTGCAAGAGTGCACAGCGTACGTCCCGGTCTTGTCGAGGACAATCGATTGAGGGGGAATAAATAAATATTGCAGTAAGATGCCAGCGAAGAGAGTACAGGAGAAATGGAAGTGAGTGGCTTGTGGCAGCAGAATATCCTGGACCGACGTCAATTCAGCATATGCATGCTACTACATTTGAGTCATCTCATACAACGGTTTTAGTTCTTCAATAAATTCCAATGGATCCTGTTCTATGAAATGCACAGCAAATAGTACAGACGTATTTTAGCCGATGGACAGACAAAGCTAGAGCAGGAGCGACAACAACAGGGGTCCCGATGACCTAGAATTACAAGAATACAACTGCTTCACAAAGACCAACTTCACGCTGTACGGGTCGAAGAAAATCTAGCCAATAGGTACAGGAGCAAGATTCATGCGGTTCATACCGTTCATGTAGGGCATCGCGTCCCCGTTCTGGGCAGGATGGCCCATCATGCCGTTGACTCCATTGATGCCATTGGCCTGAGCCATCGGCGCGTTGCTCGTCCAGGAGAATCTGCACCCAAAGGCAAACCGCAAACGAAAGGTCACATTATTAGCCGACAAGTGCAACGCGGTGGTTCAAATACCCTGGCATCATCATATTATCCCACCACGCCGGATTCTTGATGGCACGCATAGTCGCCAGCATCTCCTGCTCGAAGCCGCCATTCAAGTCGCTCATAGCGAAGTCTGAGGAGTCGAGGAACCCGCCCAGATCGATGGGGCCGGTCGCTTGGGCGTAGGTCGTCTCCGGTTCGTAGACAGGCGTCAGTGGCCGGCCGTCGCGACCAGCCACAGACCTCGTATGTCCAACGTCCTGATAGCCCGCCTGTGGAGGAGCAACAGAGAATACCTGGCTAGATGCCGTGGAACCCGGAGGAATAGCGAACCCAGCAGACGTGCTGACGTTGCCAGATGGCGGCTGGAAGATCTGCAGACGACCGCTGGTGGCTCCGTCGTGGCGATGTTTCTGCAATAAACCGGCTAAGAAACGGGCATAAAGCTTGGGCGTGTGCCGGTCATCAATGGCAATTTCAGGGGAGCTCTGAATTTGGATGAGGCGAGCGATCAAGTCGTATATTTGTGTCTCTGACTCGGGCGTCAACAACTTTGCGAACTCCGGCCGCAATAACTGAGAGGCAGAAATCAAACAATTGATGATAAGGCATCGAGCATGGGAAACGTACCTTGAGAAGGAATGCGGACGCGAAGGCAGCAAAGACGAAGTAGCCTACAGCAACGTTCAGCAATCAAGTATCAACAGTCATGAGCAAACAAATTTACCGTCCGGGGAGTACTTCATATATCCGCTTGGAGCGAGGTCCTCGATCATAATCCTCACTACATTCTTCGCTGACTCGAAGCACTAGGGAGATCATATGTAAGAGGCTGTTTCTACTTTCGTCAGTGTCTAGAGGCAGTTACCTTGGTGAAGAACAGTCGATCGGCAAGTTCAATGCCTCTCTCAAAGGCCTGCTGAAATCCAAACGAGTACATGACAAGTCGGGAGTAGTTCACCAAGCTATGATAACGATGAGTCACCAGCACGATGATGTAGAAGACCGACTCACAAAGGCGCCAATGCAACGCGAATACAGCAACCAGGGTCTAGAAGCCCAGTCTGAGTGGCCATTAAGCAAGACGATTAAGGAGGATGGCGTACCATTTGGATCTGAATCCTCATCGAATTTCCGAGTCCACTCGTCCTGGAAAGCCTCTAACTTACGATCATGCTCGAGGGTTACTTCCCGGAAATCCATGTTCTAACGATACAATATTCAGAAATGATAGAAAGGGAGATACACCTGGATTACCTTGTTGAGACCGGTTGGTGAATCCGGGTCAGAGTAGATGGCCTCATGGAACTCGGCGACTATCCGCAGCAGAGTCGAGTAGGCGCAGATGTGGATATCATACTAGAGCATTGTCAGACCTTGCAATACCATGTCGACAGTGCCTACCTTGTCATTGTACGGAGATGACTTGTACCAGTCCTTACAGTGTCGAGTGATGCTAAACAACAACACTGAGTTACGCCGGATAACAACCATTCAGTGACGTACTAGTCCTCCTTGATCGTAGAGGGCTTTCCAAACTGTGTAGCCACCGACCGGTCGAGGTTGAAGCATATCATCCAAGTCCGGGTACGATTCAAGACTTCACGTGCAGCCTTCTCGGTATTGGACTTGACGGTTGACACCTGGTGCAAGTTAAGATCCGTGGCAAGTCTAGCCACAAGCGCTAGTCAGTCCCTCAATCACACCGATACTCATTCCGAGCTTCCCTACCTGATGGCCAAGCCCGTATATAACCAACTGCGGTCCTCTTCCCACCGCTTTGCGGGGACGGCATAATAGCTCATGAGCAGGTATGCTTGGCACAGTTCGACGGACTTCCATCCATTGATTAATGCATTTGCAGCCTCGCTTTTCGCAAAGTGCATAGCGATTGCGTATATCTCAGACTTCTCGGGATAGAATCGGGACGAGATGGCGCAGACTACACGGGTTTTATGATCAGAGTCCATCTGCACAACACATGCCGAATGGTCACTTACTGACTGTGAACAAGAAAGGACACCTCGCGAAAGTCGTGCTCGGAGTGTGTAAGATAGGGTTGAGGAGCGACAAGAAAGGCTAAATTGGGATCGTTAGTCAGAAACACATGTATGTTAAATGACCGGAAGTCTACATTAATCTTTGTGAAGTAGCTAGCGGCCACGAAGTAAGTCTGGTTATTCGGTTCACTAGTGCATCGATAACACTTACATGTCAAATAGTTTCTCCACATCCTGTGGCGTGACCAGTCCATGTACCAGGATCTCTGGCGGACTATGTTGCTCAATGAGATTAGCGCGGATATTCAGGTCGCTAGCGGGACCAGGCATGAAGTATGTCTCGTTCGCAACACCCTAGAGACATTAGACATAAATCCAAATGGCTTATCCCAGCCAGCAATGTATACATACGACGTTGTCATCATCAAGGCTCTCCTCCCGTTCCTTGGCCGTCATCTGAGCCTTGTTCTTACCCTTGGTCTTCTTAGTGGTATTGCTAAGACTAAGGTTCGCGATGAGGCCGAGAGGGACAGCTGCGTCAGGGAGCGTCGGGGGTCCAGTCGTGTCGTCATCATCCTCGTCTTGCTCAGTCTTCTGACTCTGCTCGTGCTCTTCTTCCGACTCAGAGCCCTGTTCGTCGCCCCTTTCCTTCTCACGCGAGGAAAGGCTGAACGCAGTAGGGCCGCCCTTGCCACCGGCAGTGCGGACGGATTCCTGGAGGCGGTCCAACCAAGCGATGACATCTTGGTTGTTCTTGTCCGACGGGGATGTGGCCATCCGGTAGGAAGCAATGGATAAGGGTGTCGCCAAGTATGGGTTATGGAGCTGAGAAGGAAGTGTTAGTTTCGAGGCACTATCCCACATAAGATAGAGCGCGAGATGTATCACCGACCTGCTTGAGCAGCGACTCGATGATCGCATCCTTCTGGCGGATCTGAGCCAGGAGGTATTCCCGCTTACTGTAAACCAAAGCGAACGATGATGAGCTCCCATCCGATGCACACGAGAGAGAAGAATCGGAAGGCGTAGGAGATGAAGGACGTTCGGTGGACGACGACATCTGGTGAGGCGGCACTTGCGCCGCCACACTGTATGCCGAGCGATCCTTAAATGCGTCACCCAGGGACGCCGCAATCTCCTACCCCCATCTCCGGCGAATTCAGAATTCAATATCAACGGCTACTCACTTGGGCGCTGTTCTAGGCTTCCTGCCCTCCACGACGCACTGATGCCCCCCGGCCTTGCATCTCTTGCACACATTCTCGTTTTTCGGGAAGTCGCATTTCATCTAGCGCGCGCCGATCGCAGCCCAGCCGAAGAGGCGCAGTTGACACAGGCGAAAAAGAAGGGCCGGAGGCAAGCATCGCGTAGTGCGTGCCAGATGCGGTCAGATGGGAGGTGGGAGGAGACGCCGGAGCACGGAAAAGGAAAGGTTGGGGGAAATGTGAGTACCAGACGCTGATGACGACACGACGCGGTCCATACCTTCAGCTTCTTGCAGTGCGTGCACGCGCCGGGCCTATACATTTCCAAAGATAATGCATGGTTAGCGAATCCACGGGGAAGGGGCCACAGCGAATCGGAAAGAGAACAGGAACACAAGCGAGAACGCTGCGCCCGGTACCAGCATACCCCCGGGCCTCAACGCTACCAAGCGCCTGTGGCTGTGCAGCCCGCCGACTGGAAGCGCACCGAGGGCAGTGTTCGCGATCATGAATGTATCAGCGGCCAGGCCATGGGCGAGCGGAAGATTCTACCAGCAGAGGAGCTCGGAGCGCATATCAGAAAACGAGGCAGGCGAAAGGCGCCCCGCGCCCCTATTTGTGCACCCAGTTCCTGACTGGGCACAAGCCCAGAGCCATGCATACACTTTAGCTCATGCAAGTTCAAAGCCCTCTACGAGTCCCCTGGCTGGGAATCCGTGGGATGAACCGAATATGGGCACGAGGCTAGGAGTTAGAGCGACAAGCTGCAAACACGAGCTCGCGATCCCACTGGGTGAGTGCTGACCAGGCGCACAGAGCCAGTACTCGGTTGAGAAACCTCGGAGCACCGGCGCGGCGTCAGGGAGACCGTGAATTGCAATCATTCATTGCTGAATGGATTGCAAGACTGTCCGATCTGGCCCGCGACTGCAGATCCCAAGTGTGCTCCGCGGTCATCGCAATCGAACACTGGGCAAATGTCACTGCGGACGCAGTCGCGTCCGCGGTAAAAAAAATCTGAAAGTGGGGGAAAGAAAAGAAACAGTGACCAGCCCCTCTGAGATCCGGAAAATGAACTCGACAGAAAATGAAAGAAACACAAGTGGGGTGAAGAGGGTTGAGATAAACTTCAGAACAAACACTCACAGTCGACTTTGTCTCCCCATGGCGCGTCCAGCACCGCCACCAATATCGTCGTCGCTCGAGCTGTCGCTGTCGCCGCCACCTTCGCCGCCATCTTTGCGAGTGCGCTTCCGGCCTCGACCACCGGCCGCTGCGGGGGCAGCGCCGCGTGGCCGCTTGCCTGTCGCAAGTGCTGCTTTTGCGCCCTCAGTATTGACGACAAGGCGCTGAGCCGGTCCACCAGCACTGCTATTTATCTGAGCCGGCTGGTGTGATCGGGCAAAGGATCCTCCGAGAGAAGACGGCGATGGTGCAGGTACGCTCTGTGCGGTGTGCGCAGGATGCGCCGATTGCCCGCTGTCATCCTGCCAGGCGGCCCCAGGGGGTGACACCGACGACTGGTGCAGCTCTGCGTAGTTTGACAACGGCGTGTAATTGGTCGACGCGGACATGGGTTCTGAAGAGCTGTGCGGCTGGCTGTGGGGGTAATGAGCCTGTTGGCTCTCTGATGGATACTCGAAGTTGTTCGAGGGATAATAAAACGCGGGCTCGTTCGGCGAGCGGTTAGGCGCTTGATAATCCTGATATGAGATAGCCCCATGAAGGGCACTAGCGGACATGTCGCCCGCACTGCCCGTCGGTTGTGCCCCATGGCCCCGTGATACGGCACTCGTCGCTGGTATTCTTCGCTGAGTTCGGGGCTGGTACGCAGGGTGGTCTTGGTCGAAATGGTTTGTGGGATAGTGGGGGTTCTGCACAAAATGGAACTGGCCCTGCAGCTGCGAGCTCGGGTGGTGCATGGGCGGGTGGAGGGCGTCGCCAACGTGCGGCGGCCCGTGCTGGTAGCCGCCCGCGGTCATCTGGTTAGGCACATTACCTGGGTACTGCATCTGTCCCTGGCTGTAAGCATCAATCCACTGCTGGTAATCTGGTGCGTCCTGGGCAACAGCCTGTTCAGGGTCGTAGAATGACGACGTCGGGGGTATCATCTGCCCTGCTGTGCGGTATGTTTTCGTCATTTAGCACACAAAGAACAGACACGAAGCGCGGCGGCTGACCTGACGAGTCTGAGGTGGACGAAGGCGACTGGCGCGACCAGGCCGGGGCGTTATAAGACGCTGTGTCAGCCGTGCGGTGGCTCGAATGAGGGTGTTCAGATAACCCGAGCAGCGCGGAGGGGCCGTCTAGAGGAGGAGTGGCATGGGCCGGTTCAACAGCAGGATTGCTCCGTGAGAGATAGAACTGGCCGTCGCCCGCTGGTCTTTGAATACTCTTGTCGCCTTCTGTCGGAGTTCGCGGTGTGCGGTTCGACGCCATAGACGCTGAATCGGCCATCAAGAGATTCCCCACAGCACCCAGCCCAAATCAGTCTCTCCGGAATTTCCTTCCCTCCGGCAGCAGTCTGTGCAAGCGGTGCAATTGCTGGATTCGTAGCACTTCTCGCCGTCGTGGCACCCGACGAGCAAGCAGACGGATAAGAGAATGTATTTGAGACGGGACTAGGGGACGAGCGTGTGGTGGTCGAGAGATGGCGGCTGCATGACCGCTCATGCGGGCACCGTAAATACAGAAGACAAGAGCGCCTGGACAAGAATAACCCTTCCACGTGGAGGACACCTCGTGGCTCTCGCGTGGCCAGATCTTCAGATCATGATCAACAACCTGCGCGTCCTCGGTTCGCTGCCACTCATGTTTCGCCGTCATCGCGAAACGGAAGAACACCGCTCAGGATTCGAATTTGTGGCAGCAGATCTTCATTCAGCTTTTCCCGATGTCTACAGGAGGAAGCAGACGGCAATGTTCGCGCCGCTGCGTTCCATCGAGCCAGGCGGGGAGGTCACATAATCAGCGAAATTCACCCGTGCAACATTTGCATACAGGTACGTATCACTGAGGACAGTAAGACCTGATTTTATGCTTTTTGGTTTGAAAAGCTTTGATTGGCCATGTGGAGATCATGGACCCTGTGGCACCGAGTTCCATGATCTTAGACCAGGTGCTTTGGGAACGCCGCCCATAATACTGCGATATCCAAGGAGGTGCAATTGCCATCTACAGGTGCGTTGAGTATGATCGCAAAGTGGCATCACAGGCCATTTCCTCCCAGGGTATCCTTTGCCTAGGGTCGTAACCCGCCCTAGAAGCACCCGAAGCAAATACCGCAACTGCTATCCATCGAGCGCGCCCAGTAACACTTCCTCCGAGAACGGGGACAGCCGTAGGTGTTCCAGGTTTGCGGTCGACGCTGATGGGTGTTTCACGCTACAGAACGGTCCTCACCGAAGTTGTTGCGACTTCCCGCTCGAGTAAACGGCAGGAGCCGTGTTTCGACATAGTCTGCGCCGTTCATAAAAGAACTTGCCCCCGCAACTCCCATCTACACATAGTCGCGAGTCCCACACAGGTTGAATCCACGCCTGACGGCCCATTCCGATTTCGACCCAGGCTCCTGCGACCACCGCACCTCGCGACGCTTGTCTGGAGAATTACGTGAAGCCCTCCTTATCTCTACCGCCTCCAGCTCCTCGACCTACTATATACGTCCCTAACCTGATCTTCCCCTACACCGGACTTCTTGCGATGCTCAGTGGCGGTGCGTCTTCTCTCCAGCAAAGGAGCGGACGGGCTTCCCCTCGCGCCGTATAGGCATCACTAAGTTTATATGTGAGCGCGACGGTAGTGGGGGTTCGACTGACGATTAGACTTGGGGTGGTAATTGACCGTTCTCGACTACCGCAATGTAGATAGGTTATCTCAGAGGAAGTACATTTCGACATCGATACGCAGCAGTACCCTCTGGCTGAGGTACCATCACCCAGTAGAAATTCTTACGATATCGGGCGGTGATGCATGCGCATATCCGCACGCACGGGTCGACTGGACCCTGTACGATATCCTATCAGTTTGGTTCTAACCTCCCGTTCCCCCGCGCATAGTCTTTACCGGAAGACTTTGAGCCACTAAAAGGCCACGCATCTCCGTCAGATTTCTCTTCTAGACCGACTGTTTCACGCTATGATCCTCGATCCCATGGCCGATCCTGTTGGCTGTATTCACTCATTTATCTAGCAGTCATTCGAAGTATCAGACATTGCCAGTGCTCCGTCGATCGCAGAGCTAATCGGTTTGCGAGCCTCTCACATCGCGGACCAGAACTCCACACCCTCCTTCTTGGACGGGAATCACTCGTGCGACATATCTGCACCGTCGGGCGTCGGAAGCTTCTCGGAGTCCTTCGCAGCTGGATCTACGTCTACCATCACCCACTGCCAGTGCCAGTGTCAACCGCGACGCCTTCACTGGGACGGATCTTGACGTACACCCCGGTGGACGCTTTACATTCTCCGGCTTGCCTATGTATGTACATAGTTCGACTTACACCCGCCTCCCGCCTTGCGAAACGGGCATTCCAGCTGGCGGACTTGGCTTGCGCACCGGTGCCGGGCGCGACTCGGAGATCCGAGGGCGGGCTCGTCGGAGATTAACGTTGAACAAAGGCTTTAATGGAGGGGACTCCAGCGTAAGGCGTAGTGGATTTTCTCGAAAGGGCGGGTCGCCGCGGCATGGGATTGAGGTTTCCCGCTGTGGGGGCTTCCCTTTCGTGTTGGCATATTCGATTTTGTGCATTTGTGGACGTTGTTACGGCGTCCTGTGTCATAATACTGCCACCTGGGTGTCTCGCACATGTTCGTGGAAGGTGGGGACCTCCATGGACCTTCCTTCCTCGCCCAACCATGCAGGCACGTACTCACAATGTATTATAAATGTATAACTTGCCGGGAGCATGTGGCGGCTCTCAGGCTTTCACTGCAAGGTCAAGTTCGGAAGCTGTACCATAAGGACGCGAACCGGTTCGTTTGACGGCGGGCTCTTACTGCGAAGCCGGCGGGCGCTCCAAACTGTGGATCTGCATCTTAGCGCCCGCTGTCACCTCAGAGTCGGAAGTCAAAAATGCAATGCACTTGCACAAGCGAAATCTCGATCCTGCAAAGTCCTGGAATGACGTCTGGGTTGGCCTTTGGGGGGGTTTGTGGATGATAGCTATTTGGAGGTATCAAGCGCGATGGGCACCGAAATCTTCCTATTCTTACATACACATTGGTTTTGTTCACCACCCAACACACGAGGTTCCCAGACTTGATATCGCACCCAGCTCAAATCATATCTTTGGTTGATGATACTCACAGCCATCCCACCGCCGCCGGCACCTTGGCCCTAACCCCCGCCTACCACTTCTCATGCGCTGGACGGACTACGACCCCACACAGATAGATCACGGGTCAGCGAATCCCGCAACAAATCGCTATGGCGGACTTACGGTCCAGCTCCCAAGTGAGCGCACTGCGATCCTGATTCGCCAGGTAGAGGTAGGACTAAAAGCAGCTGTTAACACCGGATACTGAAGCTTGAAGGGTGAGGGATCCACATACCTTGGCGATGCTCTCGGGATCGAGCCGGACGTTCTCGTCCGCCTCCCAGGTCGCGTCATGCCGTGCTCGCTGGCGATCCGTTAGGATGGCTAGGCGCCGGATAGATCGTGAGCACTCTTTTCTTTCGAGAGGTGACACAGAAGCACTCACGACCGTCGATAATTGCCTGGTTTGGATGAGTGCTGAGCGTCAGAAGGCAGATGACGGGGTGAAGCATCATTTCCTTACATGGGCTACCTGTGAGGTATGATACGCCGCACATCAGTAAAGAAGGAGGGAGTGCATCATGCTCCCGGTGCTTACATGGATATTCTCTTTACCAAATTCCTTGGCAAGACTCTGTGATAGAGCGCGCAGTCCGAACTTGCCGACTGCGAATGCGGAAGTAGTCACGTTTCCCCGAGTGGACGCCGTAGCTCCGGTGAAGATGAGGGTTCCTCGCTATGATGGCTCATGATACTCGAGAAGAGGCTGGTGATATATCACGACTTACTTTACCCAAATCGTTTAGATCATTATTCTTGAATTCCAGGATTGCCTCTCTCGAGAACGCAAACGCGGCCGCAACGTTCACATCGAGGCTCTCCTTGACTTCCTCGTCTGTGACTTCTAGGAATGGCTTCCACACCGCGGCAGCTGTATTCCAAAGGGCTGCTCGGATCTCGTTGCCCTGCTCTTTGGGCCATTGTTTCCGGATAGAGGCGAAGGCATCGCGGATAGCCTGAGGTGCGTAAGATGACAGAGCAAACGGGTGAGCCTCTCCGCCTGCTTTGGTCAGCTGGGATGCAAGGTTGTTGAGGCTGTCTGCGTTGCGAGCGAGCAGGGCGACA
Source organism: Gloeophyllum trabeum ATCC 11539 (assembly GCF_000344685.1). Taxonomy (NCBI): domain Eukaryota; kingdom Fungi; phylum Basidiomycota; class Agaricomycetes; order Gloeophyllales; family Gloeophyllaceae; genus Gloeophyllum; species Gloeophyllum trabeum. The sequence goes on along the minus strand of NW_006920420.1, from coordinate 631,767 downwards.
CGGTAGCCAGCCTTGGAGAATACCCGCCTACATGTGGATTAGTATTTGGCGAGGTGAAGACAGCTGTAACGGAGTAATTGAGACCACGTACGCAGTAGCAGCTCCCGTGCCTAAGTAAGTAGTAGAAATCAGGTGTGTAAGACAACGCAGGATATAAGAGAAGGCTAAGAGCCGATAAACTTACCTGCAGCGTTCCCTACACCCGCGACAACTAAGATGGGTCTGACGCTCATCATGTTGAACAGAGTGCTATGACCCCAGTATCACCCCAGCACACGGTTCTTATTACAAGACGCTCCCGGTCTATCGGGCAGTCTTAGTCAGATCCTCGCAATAGAGCTTGCCTTTCTACTTGAATGGCGTTGCTGAGTCCGACAAGCCTCTAGTGTTGCGTGCTATGTCAGCGACACGGCAGGACCTCTTACGAGGCGTATGTTACGCAGTGGAAGACGGCGCGTTGTGGCGGCATGATTACGCGTCTGAAGCGAGCGTGACTAACACGAGACGCGCTCAGCAAGTCACTCTTTGCACGTGACCAGAGCTTGACGCGTCTGTCACGCGTATCCGAGCCCCACTGCCCAGCTGCAGCCTCTCACAGCTGTATCCTGAACCGTTGATAGGCCTGCGAAACAGAACGGCGGAGCGCTATCTCGAATTACAAAAGCATAATCATGCCTTCTACTCGTTGGGTTATTCGGCGAATCGAGGTCGACGAATGAAGATGAACCGTTCAAGCTACTACTCAAGAGCTGCAGTTCTCAGCTGATGACGGGCTCGTCAGGCTGTCTGGTTACGGAGGCTCTATGATGCCCTTGCTGTCTCTCATGCTGTGCTACTTTCTTGCGTTTATCGCCAATATGCGCCAATACAAATCATTGTCGCGAGGGCGAACTCGATTCATTCTCAAGGACTTGCGATAAACCGGAATGAAGAGCAGCGAACGCTATGATATCTGCATGGATGAAGATAAACCCCGGCTCATTAGGTCCTGCCTAGTGGATTCCTTCGGCTCTTCAAATGTAATCTGTTTCCGCTACGGACGACCTCTCTACGTTATGGTTCTGTTGCTGCAGTTATCCTTGCAGACCTTGGAAAACTCTATAGATGTACCGGGGCTCGGACCGCGCAATATGGCCTTTCCTTCCTGGAGGTAGTGTCGCTGCAAGCTATTTTTAGAATTGTCAGATGATGTCCCGTTGTTCCTCCCTTCTTGCTCTCTGCAGTGCTACTGCCAATCGACGGATTGTGGACGCCTGGGGAGGAGAAACTTCGGACTGCTGGGCCTGCTAACTCCCCTGCGCCGAATAACTGCCGTCAACAAGAATGTTCTGCAAGCTCCTTTCTCTACGCACCTGGAGGAACTCGTGATAATCCGGACAAAAGTTCGGTATCTTGGACAACACTACGTCTATGAACCTGGTATTTCATCACCTGAAACTTTGCATCAGTCACCGCATATCTCTGGTTATCTTGGTACTTCCGAGGCCTTTGTATTGCTTTTGCTTCTGGACTACAAGCACCATGACCCGAGCCACGCAGCTTGGAAGAAGGAACACCCGTCTGGAGGTCTTCCTGTGCCTGCTCTATACGTATCCCCGTCCTTTTCACCTGCAGGCCCGCATTAAACTCGGCGAGGAAAACACCACAACGCTCTTGTGACCCCACGTCTGCGTTCTTGCTACTCACGTGTACCGATTTACCATCATTCGACCCACCCGGGTAGTGGAGTTCGCAAACCTGTCTACGGAATGCACGTCAAAACGGGGCTGCCGACGGGGAGCAATCTCGTATACTGTGGCCTCGGATAGGTAATCTCTTTATAACCAGGGCTTATACACACGCGATGGCAATATCCGCTCTCTGGAATGATCTTCTTCCCAGTGGGACCCGCTATCAACCAGGAATTCTAGCGTATCCAATCTCCTAACTGTTTCAAGAGGCGCTATCCCCCACCCACTGGTCATGGCTAGTCATACCGACGAGAAGGGGCAGCTGTCCCTGTACCAGCTCGAGAACGAACTGCCGGGGGTCCTCCGCACATCGAGCAACTCCCCCCTCACGCCTATCAGCATCGAGAAAGCGGGATCCCTCAACGACTCAGCCCCCGAAGGAGGAGAACCAGAAACAGCAGAAGTGCTGAAATCCTCTCGGCTCGCCGCGGCGCTCCTCGCCGAGCGCCCGTCCGTGTACTCGTTCCAGATGCTCAAGCTTTGGGCCGTCCTGTTCGTCGCGTACCAGTGCTCCGCGCAGAACGGGTTCGACGCGAACACGTTCGGCGGGGTGAGCGCGATGCCGAACTTCAAGAAGCAGTTCGGCGTCGACCAGGGGACGACGCAGGGGTTCCTGGCTGCCATCTATGTCATGGGTAACATGATTCTTCATCCCTTTCTACCTGAACAAGTATGACTGAGATTGTTTCGAAATATACAGGCAATGTTGTAGGCTCCTTCGTCGCGGGGCCCAACGCGGACCGCTACGGTCGTCGCTTCGGCATGTTCACGGGCTCAGTCGTCTCCCTGATCGGCGCGATCCTGCAGACGGCGGCGCAGAAAGAGGCACACATCATCGCTGGGCGCGTGACACTCGGCGTCGGTGCCGTCCTGCTCGGCCCCGCAGGGCAGGCGTACACCATCGAGATGGCGCACCCTGCGTACAGGGGTATAATGGGCGGGATGTATCAGGTGTGTTTCTTCCTAGGTAAGCCAGTGAACGCTCCATAAGGTTGCTCTGTGAACCTGAAGCCACCACTCACCCAGGCACGATCATCTCTACCTGGCTCGAGTTCGGGCTGTCGTACTACGGTGGGACGTCCACCATTAACTGGCGACTACCCATGGCTATTCAGGCGCTCCCCGCGCTCGTCGTCCTTACCTTCGTGTACTTCATCCCCGAGTCGCCGCGTTGGTACATCTCCCGCGGCGAGCCGGACAAGGCGCGCGCGATTCTCGTCAAGTACCACGGGAACGGCAATCCGGACAGCGAGGTCGTGCGGCTCGAGATGGACGAGATGCGGGAGGTGATCAATACGGGCGGGAGCGATAAAAGATGGTGGGATTATAGAGAGCTGTTTAATTCAAGAGAGGCGAGGTATCGCTCGTTTTTAGTGGGGTGTATTGCGTTCTTTGGGCAGCTGGATTTGCCGCCGACGAGTAAGGGCTTTTCGGTGTCCTCGTGGGTGCAGAAAACTGATTGAATGTGTAGGTTACTACTTCCCGCTGATGGTACAAACCGCGGGGATCGCCTCTGAGCAGATCCAACTCCTGCTCAACGCGATTCAAACCCCCGTAATGATGGCCAGGTACGCCGCCCCCTCCCTCCCTCCCCCTTTCCCCTCCCCTCACACCTCCCCTGCCCAGCTCGCTCGCCGGCATCCAATTCATCGACCGCTTCGGCCGGCGCAAGCTGCTCATGGTCTCCTCGCTCTTCATGACCATCTCCGTCGCGGTCATCATCGGCGCGACGGCCACACAGGCGGGGCACCCCGGCATCGGGATCCTCGGCATCGCGTTCATCTACGTGTTCCTCGTGAGCTTCGCGTTCGCGTGGACGCCGTGCCAGTGCCTGTACCCGACGGAGGTGCTCGCGTACAATGCGCGCGCGAAGGGCCTCGGGATGTATGGCCTGTTCCAGAATATTGTGACGTTTATTAATACGTACGCCGCGCCGGTGGGGATTGATAATGATAGCTGGAGGTAAGTCTGAGCGAGCCGGTTCAGGGAATGCTGATTGAGTATGTGGCAGGTTCTACTTCCTGTACCTCGTCGTGGACGCGGTGGGCATCCTGGTGATTTACGTGTTCTTCGTGGAGACGAAGGGGCGGAACATCGAGGAGATGGAGGCGATCTTCAAGGAGAAGCACCCCGTGCGCGCGTCGCTCGCGAAGCAGAAGGTGATGGTGAGCCCGCAGGAGGAGCGGGGTGTCGAGGTCTAAGAGAGCGCCCGGATTAATATTGTTGGTTGTGAGAGATTCTTTTGTATCATTATGTGTTAATATATACCGGGCCGAGCGAACGGAGACTAGCATGGCCTCGGGATCCAGACGCTTCAGCAGGAAGGATGCACGGGCAGAGATTAACTCTAAGGTCCCAGTAGGTACAATGGTCTATTCACTGGCAGGTCGGACGTCTCGCCCACTGCCCAAGAGTTCCGGGCAGGACTATCAGTGTGTGAGTAGATATACGGCGATGACGGGTACCGACACGGTCCGCGGTACGGGAGCACTTGTCAGATCGTAACACCTGCACCAGGGAGGGGACAGCCCCCACCCCTGATCAGGCGTCAGGGCCTCATCCTGTGGTGTGCGTATTGCCGGGGAATGGGAGGACTCACTTGCGACTCGCTTGCGTGCCCACCGGGCGGAGCAATGGCACAGGTCCTGCTTCACGCTTTGTGGCTCAGGTACTATGCGGGTCAGCAAAGGACGAACGGTCACGGAGCCAGCTCGTCCACTCGTCGAGTCTGCAAAGGGTGGTTTAGGCTCGACGGCTGGATGGGTTGGGACAGTGGGAAACGCCCGCTATGTTGGTCAAGCGGTGGGTTGAGCTTGCGACTCGGAGGATCGTCAGAACGATGCGGAGGGTTGTCAGACGTACCTTTTGTCTGAAGTTAACCTACGATGGCCGGGGAAAACAGCCTGCGACAGCACCCACCCGGTCCGGGTGGTTCTGAACCACCCGCTATAGCGGCGAACCGGGGCTGACCCATTGTCAATCGCCGAGGAGCCTACACTTATCCAAAAAAGAGGACACAAAGGCACCCACCGACGGCACTTGGCTGATACAGATGATGTAACTCGTGTTTACCCTCTTCTCAGCGAGAGCCTGAGGTGACGAGGAAGGACAGTGCATTACCCAGGCAATATGTAAGACACCCAGACGGAGGTATACAACGAACGAACGGATATATCAGTACCAGATCACAGTCGCTCATAAATACTCATTCACCCCTCACCAAACCCGGAGACCCATAACTAAAGCAAGACAGCCAACCCCCCAAGAACCACCACCCCCATCCCAATCGCCCCTGTCCCCGACCGCGAGGCGCCGCTCTTCGCGAACGGATCCGTGGTCGAGGCGGACGCCGCCGCGGCCGTGCCCGTGCCCGGGGCGTTGGAGTTTGAGTTCGAACCGACGAAGGTGATTTGCTGCGACGTGGTGGGGGTGGTAGGGGTGCGGGTGACGGGTGCGGAGGCGGAGGAGAAGGTGATGGAAGGGGAGGAGGGCGCGGGGGCGGTGGTGGCGGTGCCGGAGAGGTAGGAGGGGGAGGCCTGCAGGTGGGGTTTAGTAGAGGAGGAAGGCGAGGACAGAGGGAGGGACGCACGGTGAGCGCGGGGACAGAGGCGCCGCCCTGTGCGCAGGTGTTCTGGAAGTCTGTGTGGTTCGTGAGCGCGCGTATTAGCTGAAAGGGCGGGAACGACGCACTGTCGAGGATGGACTGCGCCTGGGCGACGAGCGACGGCTGGGGCGTCGTCCCGTCGGAGCCGAGGATGCAGTCGACGCACGCGGCGAGCGCCTGGTCGTTCGACGTGGTGCACATGCACGCTACGTCTGTGCAGGCCTGTTACGACCGCATTCGTTGTTAATATAAAACATATCAGGGAAAGCGGAGGGCGCGCACGTTGATGGTGCCGAGGACGCCGTTGCACGTCGACTGGCAGGCAGCGGGGAACGTGGACGGGTCGAGCTGGCGGGCGGCGAGGGGGACGGAGGAGGCTGCGCTGGAGGCAGCAGCAGCGAGCGCGGCGAATGCGAAAGCGACGGCGTGCATGTTGCAATTGCGGCGGGTCAGGAAAAGAGAGACAAGCGTCGCTGGGGAACGGCGACGGCGATGGGCTTTTATTACAAGGCAGGACAGGCGCGCGCCAAGGGCACGTCTGTCGCTGTCAAAAGAAAGGCGCTCGTACAGGGTTTGCCCCGGATCATCCTCAAACGGGCGTCCAGTTTACGGTGCCTGGCACGAGGTGAATAAACAACTCGTTGCTCGCTGCTACTGTCGCATAGCAACTGCTTGTTGAATCGGTAGCGTACCCAGCGCATCGCCGCAAGCCCCTACCGAGGTTGATTCATCTTACGAATGGGCCATCCCAAGATATTTGCTCGGTGGAGCGTATGGACGTTGAGAAATTTCCCAAATGCGGTAATTTCTCCAGCGTCGGTGTGGGATCGACGATTAATGATTAGCGCCCATGTGTGCCTGATTCGCTGCCAGTCCTTATATTGTGCGCGGTATAAAGACCACTCGAGGACGCTGCAAGCCTCGAGGTGGACAAGAAACGAGCAGAGGCGACGCCGAACCGGATGCGACTCATCGCAACCCCACAACAACTGCCGAGCCGTTGGCGGTGGCATCGTTCAATTCATGACATTGACAACTTGAAGGTGAGCACTGCCTTTTTGATACAGTACTTGCAGCAGCTGCTAAACAATTCATAGTACTTTGCAAGGCGGTGCGGACATGAAGGTTTGTTAGGAGCTGGATTACGCCTAATCAAGAACGGCTGTACGCCTCCTTTTTAGCACCAAGAATTTTGAGGAGTGACCCTCGTATCCCACTCATCAGCCAACGAGCGTCGGGCGATGAGGAGAATACGAGCTTCACTCCTCCTACAGTGGTACTGCTTCTGTAACGCAAGTAGGAAATAAGTGCCCCGGACTATTCGGCGTTATCGACATCTATCCGAGAAATAAGGCAAGACGGATAGGGGCAACCACCTCTTTTTCTACCCTTTGTCGTCCTCATGCCGGATACCACTGCAGGCGGAGGATGTGGAAGTCTACCCAGCGGACAGTCCTCCGCTACGAAACGTATCCCCCGGTGCGTCCACGTACTCTTCGTGACGGTCTAGATGTTCCGCGAGGTCTTGCTCGGAGACGCGGGTGCGACGGTCGATCAGTGACCTGCTCAAGGTCGGGCACGCGCAGACCCGTGCGCCAGTCCGCCCCCCCCCCCCACAACACTCGCCGAGCGCCACGGCTATTGCGTGGAACTCTGCATCCAGTAGAGCACCATGTAGTCTCTACGCCTTGATCTCGTGCAGCCGGCTATTGTATATAACCCATATCCCTACAATCCCAGCCAACCAATGTACACCTACTGGATCGCAAACCCCCACCCTGGGCAAAAACTCATGCTCACACCAGACATACAGTTTCTAGATCCAATAGCATCCCCGCGGAGGCGCTCGGCTACGCAATATATACAACAATGACACAATATATCTACAGTACTCTAATCCCTCACCATTACCCATTAACCCAAGCATATTATATACACTACATCTACATCCTCCCCGCCCAATCCAAGAAGTCTACTCCACCCTCTCCCCAAGCATCCCCGCAAGCACCTCGCTCCCGCCCTCCGCGCTCCCGCTGAACACCGCGAATCTCGCGCCCTCCTTCCCTTCCCTCCCGTTCTTCGAATCCCACCCGCTCCCACGTTCCTCAAACACCTCCCTCCTCCGATCGAGCAGCATCTCCAGCTCCCGGTCACTTATCCCCCCTCCCTCCGCGACATCCACCTCCTCCCCCTCGCCCCCCAGCGCGAGCATATCCGCCGCCGCCGCGAGCTCCGTCATCGTCGCGCTCATCTTCTTCTTGGGCGCCGCGACGCCGGGGTTCTTGTACTTGCCCCGGGCGATGACGAGCGCCTCGAGCTGGCGCTTCGCCGACGCGCGCTGCATGATGCGCGTCTCGATCGTGTTTTGCGTCACCATCCGGAAGATGAGCACGGGCTTCGTCTGCCCGATGCGGTGCGCGCGGTCCTGCGCCTGAATATCCATCTGCGGGTTCTACATCACACAAACTCTTAGCCACCACAAATGCAGAAAACGAGCCAATCCACTCACCCAGTCCTGGTCGTAGAAAATAACCGTATCCGCCGCAGTAAGGTTAATCCCCAGCCCCCCCGCGCGTGTGCTCAAAAGGAACAACCTCGGCGCGTTCGGTCCCTCTCCCCCACTCTGGAACCGCTCCATCTCGTCCCGCCGCTCCTGCGGCGGCGTGGACCCATCAATCCTGCACAGCTGCCACCCCTTCTCCTCGCGCGCCCACGCCTCCATGATGTCGAGCATCGTGGTGAACTGGCTGAACACGAGCGCCTTGTGCCCGCGCGCGAACAGCGCGTCGAGCAGCCGCTGCAGGAGCTGCATCTTCCCGCTCGCGCGCACGAGGTCGGCGTTCACGAGCGGCGCGTGCGTGCGCGGGTCGAGCGGCCAGTCAAAGAGGTAGGGGTGTGAGCAGGCTTTGCGGAGTTGCATGATTATGTTTTGGAGTCGGAGGTTGTTCACCTGGCGCACTGAGATCCGGTGGTTATGTCAGTGAGCGAAGGGATGATTCAAGAGGGGGAACACTCACGAGCAGACTTCATCTGCCACTCCCGCCCCAGCTCCTCCACGCTCTTGCCCTTCCCTGTGTATTGCTCACCATCAAATTCCCCCCTCTCCAGCCGCTCGAAGTACTCATCATCATCCCCGTCCAATATATCAAACTTCTCCGTCGCCTTCCCCTTCCTCCCCCTCTTCCCTTTCTTATCCTTCGCGCCCTCGTCCTGACCCTTCGCGCTCCTTAGCCGCCTGCCCTCCTTCAGCGTGCCCTCATCGAGCTCGGCCAGCCCATTAGACGTATTCTTCTCGCGCACGAGCAGCCGTCGGAGCCCGCCGTCGATGATCGCGTCATACAGCTCCTTCTGCCGTTTGCTCAGCCCGACGTAGATCACGTACTCCTTCTTCGGCGGGAGATTCAGCCCGACCTCCACGTCGGCCTTCGTCCGACGCAGGAGGAACGGCTTCAGGATGCCATGCAAGTCGGCGATTATGGACTGTGCGCGCTCTGACCCCATTTGGTTTTGTAGGGCCTCGAGATTGAACCTACAGGTATTATCGCCTCGACAAACACGGGTGAATCATGAGATGACGGCTGCTCACCACTCTTGGAAGACATCTAGGTCGTTGAAGAAGTCGGGTAGGATGAAGTTGAGCAGTGACCATAGCTCAGCCAGGTTATTCTATCGAGTACGAGCAGCGTAAGCGCCGTGGCCGACGGAGATCATGAGAATGGCTCACTTGCAGCGGGGTGCCAGACAGGACGATCCGTCCCGCACTCTCGTACCTCTTTATCTCCTGCATTAACCTGAGGTACGAAATCATCATCAGATGCTGCCAAGAACCCTGAAATGTAATCGCGCACTCACCGGCAGTCAAAGTTCTTCAACCTCTGCCCCTCGTCCACGACGATGAACCCCCACTTGAACTGGCTCAAGTATTTCTGGTCCTTTATAAGCATCTCGTACGTCGTGACCACGACCGGGAAGTCCCCCCACTCGCCCTTCTCCGGCGGATCCTCCTTCTCGGGTTTCTCCTCCACCTCCGCCTGTGGTTCCTCCTGGTTTTCCTCAGGCTTCTCCTCCTCGTCATCGGTAGGTATCGCTTCCTCCTCATCCTCTTCATCTTCGCTCTCAGCCGCTTTGCGGTTTCTGGTGGCCCTCGTCGACCGACGCGGAGCGGCTTTGGCTTTGGCTTTTGCCTTTCCTCCCTTCCTACCCTTGGCACCTTTCGCAGCCGCCTTAGGCTTGGCCGCTTTCGCGCGGTGCTTTCCCTTTGCGTTGACCGAAAAGTCGGGCGCGTCCGCGTTGGGCGGCGGGACCAGCACAGTGCGACGGAGCTCAGCGCGCTCGGCTGGGTTGCCGTGGTACATACATACCGGGATCTACGGCAATCATCAGGTACTGGTCGATGAAAACAGAGGGTGGAGAGCACAGATGAATACTCACTCCGGGAGCAAAGCGTTGGTATTCAGAAACCCAGTTATGTAGCACACTCAACGGGCAGACAACAAGGAATGGGCCTGAGATTTTCTCGCGTATATAGGCGGAGAAAGCTATTGTTTGTAGAGTCTGCGTGGTGATTGTAAGCGTACAACTAAAATGTGCTACAACTTACACGAACCTTGCCCAAACCCATTTCGTCAGCTGATTCATAGCAAACGGGGGTCAATGAGTTCTTCACCGTCGCGAATGCAAGACAAGGGCGGAGTAAAATCACACACCTAAGATACCGCTGATACCATTCTCGAAGAGTCCCACCATCCATGCTACCCCTTCGAGTTGATAATCTTTTAGAGTCGCCCCAGTCACAAGCTCGGGTTGCACAAACTTCGGAGGAAGGTTGTCCGCAGACGTTTCCTCCTGTTCGCCATCGTCCGCGGGCGAAGCGGATAACTTCGTGCGCTTCGAGGTCGCCTCGGGTTCGGAATCGCTGTCTACTGCAAGACGGCGCTTCCGCGGGTTGAATTTGATCGGCTTTGCCGGTTTAGCCTTGTGCTTCACAGAGGAAGGCGCAGGAGACGCGGACATGGAGTCGCGAGAAAAGCGCGTCTTGGCCATATCCATTCGTTCCTTCAGCAACCTAGAGTATATGGCCGATTTTTCCAACAAGTACGACAAGCGTGCGTAACGTTCGTCAAGAGTCTGCGGCATCAAACAGGTCATCCGTGAGTTGCCAGTGAAAGACAGTGTACGCGTTTCCTACCATGTCTTCAATATCTGGTGCCCTCCCGTCCACATTCTGGCCGTGTAACAATGAGTCACGGCAACACCTATAGAGCCTCATAGTTACCTCCGTTTCAGCTTTTCCCGCATCCTCAGGCATGTCCGGCGGAGGAGATGTATCCGGGGTGCTGGCCATCGGGCTGACAGCAGAAGAGGTGGGAGGCAGGCTCGAACTTGGACCCAGAAACGGAGAAGAACGCGAAGTAGAAGGCTCAGACATGCCGACCAATATTCCGACTTGACTGGGTATGCAGGCTTCTGGCGACCAGTTCGTGGCTGCACTGTTGTGGGACCTTGGGGTTTGCAGCGCGAACGCGTTCGGGATGGACGCCATAAACACCATACACGTGAGCGTGACAAGTGGCGGTGAGGGAGAATAACTAAGATAAGTATATTTTATACTTTTGAGTCCTCCATGGGCATTGGTGGTGTAGTGGTAACATTGGGTCTTCCCATGGCGTGATCCCAGATTACGTAAGGTGGCCCAGCGCCGGGTTCGATTCCCGGCCAATGCAGGAATGTAAGATTATTTTACTTCGTCTACTATTATTGAGGGGGTTCTGCAAAAAGTATCGAATTCGGCCTGTAGCATTCCACACACTTGACGGATTCTTATCGGATCTTCCGCATATTGTGTGTAACGTAGTGATGAACGTCCTCATTATTTTTGTGCATTTTTATGCAGCCTGTGGAACGTAGGAGAGAGATGCCGGTTCATGTAGGGGGTTCTGCAAAAAGGCGTCACATGCGGTCACAGTGGGATCTCGCCGCGAGCGATGTCACGCTTTTGTCACGATATGGGCCCGGGAGATGTGCAAAATTGCCTCTCTATCTCGACACGCTGGTTATTTGCTCTATCGGGCTGGTGTATTGTACTGTAGACGGCATATTCATGATATCCCAAGCCATTCCGCTGCAGTCCGTTGAGAGCATCACGAGAGATCTAGTGGACACTGTTTCTTTCCCATGGCCTACAGGACCCGTTTTCTCTCCCTCTCTTCAACCACAGCAAATATTCCCATTCTGACTTGGCAGAGGGTCTATTCTAGTGTATATATACCTTCCTGAGCTTACCCAACATTTTTTGGTTGAGTGTGGAATGAGATATAAGGGGGTGAGGGGGTTCTGCAAATTTTGCAGAACCCCCTCAATGAAAGTATGGTGCAGAAGGAAAAGTGGAGGAAGATCCGACATATGTTTGTGAAGGTAGCGTCAAGTGTAGACTTCTGCTGACGTACACGAAGTGCGCTTGCACGGACGAAATGCCTCTGAATCTCGGGTTCTGGTACCGTAATGTCCTGGACGAATTGCAGTAAAACATAAGGCAAGCTTACACTTCTTATGAAGGGGCATAGCTCACGCACCACAACTGGATATCAAGGATCGATCACATAATAGCTCTATACATGTCAGCTTTGCCATAGAGGCTTAGGCACCCACTATCGGTATTCTGAGCTTACCGCCGGACTTCACGACGGACCATTGAAGTCCAAACGCGGGGTCACTAACGAAGGAAATGCCGCTCCTCATTTCACTGTCAGCAATTTTGCCAGCAGGTGTGGTCTCCGTTCTCGTGGCCTGGCACAAGTATCTGGTAAGAGATTGTTCGACAGCACCCAGGTGGCAGGAACGAACACTAGCCCACTCGGCACTCCATCGTATGCATATGGAGAGCGATACAGCTTCGCTCACAAGGTAAGTCCGCTCATCATATGCGGCGCAGTGGCATTGATCACCAAGCCCCGCAATGCAGGGGAAGAGTACGGCCTTGGAATAGCACAAGTCATGCGATATCATGATGGGTGGAGGTATAACGGACGTCCCCCTTCAGAGCGCCACAGAAACTGCTTGCCTACATGCGGAAGTATACGATTATCGCATGTCGGTTTAATTGGGACGGTTGCAACCACTGGTACGTATGCATACGAGTGCATCTTCCAGAGTCCCATGCTTTCAGCTACAATGAGGGCATCTAAATTATTGACCCTCCGCTCGATATCGGGTATAGGGTTTGAACCTTCGCACCTCCGTCCCTGTCGGCTCCTGTCGTAATCTAGATCATACCGTCATGAATAGGGCCGGAAAGCTTTCGCCCGACGGCAGTGAAGGTATATATCTCATTCATAGAGATTGACTCGCGTAGGATTCCTAGTCTTTGAAGCCTGACTCATGTACAGTAGCGGTATCCTCCCTTGAAACATATGTCCAGCCTGTCAACCAGCCAGGTATGCGAATACCACACCTCCAAGATCGCCGCTCAAGGAGCTCCTTGCAGTGGTGTCTCTGAATCCTTCAGGCATTGGTGCGTCCAGGCGAGGCACCGCCGCTAGCAGTCAGTCTTTGCTCACAACTCTCGATGGACACAACTCGCCACTTTACTCTACGGCGAGTCTAATAACCCTCTCCGACACTCGCCAGCGTAAATCAAAACGCTACAGGCGCGGACGCCATGCGATTCCTTGCGAGCTCGTACATGTTCTTGCTTCGACGTTACGAGCTTCAGCACACGCGGCTGCTTGCCATCAATATCATCCTTTTCATACTTTGCACCGCCCAGTCGACCTGCATTATTCTCGTCAAGTTTGCTACAGAGAATTCCGAGTCACTCGATATCCAGAGGCTCGGTGGAAAGAAGCATACACGAGCAACGTCCTGCTGGATATCAATAACTTGTCAAATACAACTGCAAAGTAAGTGTCCGTATCCATCACTGAGTTCAGGTCTTACGTGTGGCAGCTTCATTGCAGATGGACTGCCTGTGGGTTCTAGCTACGAGTGCCAGTGATATCGACGACAACTTCCCCACGCTTATCAGATATGGAGATGCTATAAGATATGGGAGCACCGAAGCTCAATTGTGGCCCTACCCGCCATTATCCTTTTGGCAGAAACAGGTTAGCCTGACTCTTCTCTCTCTAATCATATGTAGACCCCAGTGTCCTCCGCAGCATGTGGAATGGCGGTTTTCGTCACAGGGGTTATGATGACGAAGATTCAGTACCACATGAGGCCAACGGAGTCCTTACCGGAGCCACTGTGGGACAGGCTTAACCGAACTGCAAGCAATGCCAACACAGCATATTGGGCTGCCTCATTCATCGTCAATTCAATCATGACGATACTCATCGGTGTGTCTATGGAGACGCGCGTTCTCACTTGAATGTCCTCATGGCGCGTTGATGCAGGCGCGAGGATTTGGTGGCAGACTCGTGGATACAGTGACTCATCGATCAAAATAGAAGGAAGGAAACACATCCGAGTAACGTTGATAATGTGAGTTAAATGCGTGAATGTTTCTGTACCATCATCTGTGACCGAGACAGCCTGGAATCCGGGGCTGTCTACTCGTTACTGTTTTTCCTGTCCGTCATATTTACAGCACTCTCTGATGATTCCTTTGGCCAGATTCCCGCGGGTATTCCATGTCGCAATATCCTCGGCGAGGCCGAATCTGACGCTCGTGACAGGCTCATACACTTTTCGCGATTAATGGCCAAGTTGTCGTAAGTAATTCCTTGTCAAAGAATCTCAGTTCCGCCGTCCGACGAAGAAATCAAGGGTATATTCCCGACCGCCATCCTAGTCCTCGTGGGCTTGCGGCTTGCCGTAGAGAAGGTCACTCGTAAGGTGGAAGGGACCTTCTCCATGCCGGTTTTAGGCACGATGCCGACGCGCCTCTAGTTGAAAGGCATGCAATTCAAGGGCTCGAGGCACATGTCGACCTGCACACCAGAAATGGTCGCAGACCTCAGTCAACAGAGACCACAAAGACCACGAATCATACTTCATATGACGAGCCTCAGGAACATAAGGTATCCGCTGTTCCATATTCTATGTCCCAGTCCACAGCGTTCATACTCCCAGTTATTGCAGGTTTGACTATGGTGCCCTCCTGCAATTGGAAATCATTCCTCTTACAGCCTGCTGTGTAATATGTATACACAACGATGGTTTCGGCTCCACTTGCACTGAAAGGCCATTACTACAGGATTCATTCTCTTTCTTCGTAGCACTAAGGCAACACAGGTTGGCAGTGGTTACGGAACCAAAACTCGTGCAGGCCACATGCCAGATCGTACGTATCACCCCTCATGCGTCTCCCTTGGACCTCTTCACCACCATGTCCAGATATCTCTTGTACCTTCCCAGAGGCAAAGCAGGGTCTGGCTGCTTAGTCTTTCCCGCTGCATCGATCTCCTCAATTTCTGCGGGAGTCAGGTCTGGCATGTCGAGGACGTCTAAATATTCCCTCATGCGTTCCTTCTTCGACGAGGTGCTATACATGAATGTATAATCAGCATCTGGGCTAATCCGTACAGAACTTCTCTGGACTCACGTTACAACCACGACACCCTTCTGCAGGAGCCACTTAAAGAGGACTTGTGCGGGGGTGACAGGCTTACACCAGACTTCCCCAGCTCGACTGCGAATCTTCTCCAAGATCGGGTCCAGAGGCCCGCCTTGCTCCCGAGTAACGGGTGCCAGCGCTCCATACGACTCGGTAATAATACCGTGCGAGTTCGTATACTGGAACACAGACTCAAAGGGCCCGAGGATATAAGGATGGAACTCGATCTGATTGATTGTCAGCTCTATCTCTGAGCCACGGTCAAATACGACGGGAACCCACTTGGTTGACTGCGGGTTTGACTCGAGCCTCTGGCAAAAATTGCTCGAAGTCCTCAACGTCGAAGTTGGAGACACCGATAGATCTCGTGAGTCCCTCCTCCTGTACCTCCTCCATTTCTTTCCATGCCTCCTTCAATCGGCCTTGGAAATAGTACGGGGCGTGAAGTAGGAGCAAGTCAACATAGTCAAGCCTCAGCCTTTTGAGAGACCCCTGCAGGGAACTCTTGATCGTCTCTCTCTCTTTGAGTTCCGCGATCTTGGTCGTAACGTAGAGCTCCGCACGGGGCTTTCCACACTCGGCGAGCACACCACCCAGAACGTCTTCATTGCCGTACATTTGCGCGGTGTCAAAGTGCACGAAGCCCTCTTCGAGGGCGAGCTTCGTCGGGTTGGCGGCCTCTTGCCTCATCAAGGCAGTGCCAGTCCCGAAGCCAAGGACCGGAATGCGCGTACCGTCGTTGAGGAGGAAGGTGGAAGTAGGCATGATGATCCGTTCAGGTGCGAGTGGTGATGTTTACCGCGACGGCAAGACAGACGCAGCATTTATACCAGTAGGCACACCTTTGACTATAGTCCGAAGTCTACCACTGCCAGGTACGTAGAGGTAGCGAGAATCTCGGACGATAGAGGGGCTTGTCATTGATCCTTAGTTTTGGAGACTTGTTCATGAATATATCAGCAGTTGGGACCGCTCGAGAGCTGCCACTTATAAACACTCAAGAGCCTTTCTTGCCATTCACTTTCGTTCCCGTAACCCAGGGGGTGTGTGGCGTAGCCTGAAGAGTCGTTGGACCCTAAAGTACTGACTTCAGCCTAAGCGTCAGGTTTGGTCCGAGTCAGTCCGGACGTCCTAAATACATCCATGAGGGCCGTTTTCCAACCGAATCAGCCTTAGGGCTCACCAAATAGGGTTCGCAACGGTACTGATCCGTGTATCAAGTACATGACGAAGCTCATCGTCCATTGTGGCATAGCGGATTTACGTACGATTCTTTGCTCACGTATTCATGCATGGCTTGTATTAGTCTTCCTGGCGAGCATTACATTCTTCTTACGATTCGGATATCGGACTTAGTCCAGGTACCCATGAAAGCGAGCCGAGCTTCAAGTCGCCGTTAATGCCACAATGCCCGAACCAAAGTGTTTCGGAGGGCCTTCACTCACTCTCAAACGCGTTGTCAGCGATGTAATGCATTCGTTATGTTCTGCTTGTCAATGCTTCGGTCACTACTGGCATAGAAGCGACGAAACGGTGTATACATCTACATATATAGCTGTGCGTTCCGTTGAAGGTGATTCGTATGTCAGCCGCAGTCTACTGCCGTTTCTGGTAGTTGTGGCTCTGTCAGTTGACACAACATAGGCCACAGCCGGCACCACAGCTTGGAGAGTACAACTATGACCGAAAAGGTGCGCCTTCTCTTAGTCCTCATAAGAACTGCTGGGAACTAGCTTTCCCCAGGGACCAATCGCTATGAACAACAACAAGCTTGCCATGTCTCGCGCTTTGGGCGCAGCGTTTCTCAACCATCAAGTGGAGCAGCTGGAGAAGACGGCTGCTAACTCGCACAACTGGCGGGACCGCAAGCACCCACAGGCGCATGTTAATCGAAGCGTCACGCCCACAGGAAGGAGCGGCGGCGGCGGTAAGCGCCCGCCGTCGGCAAGCAAGCCGACGAAGAGGAGGGGTGGGGGAAGTGGCGAGCGGGACGGAGTCAAGGAGGACGTCAAGAACGAGAAGGTGGAAGAGGCTGGCAATGTCAAAGCGAAGTTCAAGGACGCCGACGTTGTCGTGGTTGATGCAAGCGTCCTCATCCACTGTATCGGCCAGGTGAAGAAGTGGTGCAGGGACGATAGGGAGGAGATCATCATAGTACCTCTTGAAGGCTCGTCACCTTATCCTCTCCTCGCTTGATATGCTTATCTCTTACACAGCTCTGAACACACTTGATCTGCTCAAGAAGGGCACTTCCCCTCTTGCTCAGCGTGCTCGTGCTGCCTCTCGCATTCTCGAGGCTCAGGTTGGTATGAACCCTCGCATTCGAGTCCAGCGAGACGATGCCTTCGTGCCCTGGGACAGCATCCCCTTCACAAGTGACTCAGATCCGGATCAAACCAAAGATAAAGATGAGAAGGCTGTTAGCCCTTCTCCTCCCGCTTTAGGCTCCCCCGAATGGCTACGCCGCACCATCTGCTGTGCTCGTTGGGAGGCGGAGAACGGACAGAAGACCATGGGTTGGGCAGCCAACAAGAGCTCCGAGCCCAAGGTCGTCCTTGCTGTGGTAGCCTCCGCCAACGCACCTCTTGCGGTCCCGAACCCTCTAGCCGGATCCACCACAATCTCCCCAGTGCCCTTACCAGCACCGCAAGTGCTCGCCAACAAGCACGAACCTCGTTCCGCCGGGAGTGTCGTCGCCTACTGGGCCCGCAAGGCCGGTATTATGGTGATGGAGGTCAAGCCCGGCGCCGCTGACCGCGAAGAAGACGACATTTCACGCAAGCGCAACCCCACCCCGACCCACGGACATCACCATGGTGGAGGCGGCGGGCGTGTTAGGAGGAGCTCGAACCCCCCCGAACGCGGTGGCGGAGAGAGAGGCGGAGGTCTCGTCGAGCGACCGCCCGCCGTTATGGCGATGATGGAGATGGTCGGCCAGCCGGGCAAAGGCCCCGGGAAGGTCGTGCGCGTCCTCGCTCGCGGTGAGAAATTGGAACCTGACACGCCGTGATCACTACTGTGCGTCTTTCCTCACCTTCTCTCTCATCCTTATGACTGACGGTTTGCACAGGAAGAAACCCAGCGGCAACGTCTCTGGTGCTATCACATTCTAGAATGGACACGGACGGACTGTCCACACACCTACTACGACGGAGGTTCTACGGTTCTGCGTAAACGTAAGTATCACAGGTATGCCAACACGCACGTACGGGGTCGCCGACACGTATATTGGAACGGAGCAGCAGGATTCTTTCTCGCTGGGACAGTCCTGTGCTATCGCTGCGCTTCCATAGTCTGGCTTGCAGTGTGCGATCGTGCATGGCCGACTGTCATACCCACTCGTGTAGGGCATGCCGATTCCCGGACCTCTGCAGGGTCCTTTCCTCGGACAAGCTTGGAGGTACACGAACAGTGGGAATAGTTAAGGCAGTCAGATATTGACCGGTCTTGATGATATCTATCCTATGGCGTACTTCCCTGATTCCTATACTCCTATGCCTTTCTTCAGTATGCCATCTTCTAGGTTCTTCATTTTCCCATTGCCATGCATTGTATTCTTGTCTTCGTGTGTAAATATGGTCGTATAGAACTTTTGACCGCTATGGGATTCCGAGGGTTGCCGCTTAGGACAGATGATCTGCACAAGTGAGAAATAGGTACGACAGCTATCATAACCCTTATCGTGCTTAGGCCGGGGCAATAGCTTCGGTTTCGACAAGGAAATACGGAGGGGCAAGGTGTATTCCAGGATCTCCGTTTTTACAATTGATAATATAAGTGCGTAAAGATACCAAATGCAGCTGATGAAAAGAGGGACAGACATAATGCAAGACTAAGGAAACAGACACGATGCGAGTGCGAGACACGAGACGATGGGGTGGCGGCGAGATACAAGATGTGAAACGTACAGAATTAAGGTTTGTAGTCTGCAAAATAGGGGTGGACAAGGGCTCTCTTGGCTATGGAACATCTTCAGAGAAAGCCCAACGCAACGCTACATGGACCGCTTACCAGAGATACGCTTCGACGTGTCATAGATGAGTGAACGCTAAATAGCGCGCAGACGTGATTAAAATATCATCAGCACATGGGGTGGAAGGCGCACGTACCTTCAACAAGTCTATGCCGGCAGTGTCCAGGTCGGGCACATGTGCCGCAAGATCCTGCGCGTGCCATCGGGGGAACGACGGCTTGTAATCCTGCATGTTCTTGATATCGGGCCAAGTGTTTTCATCCGGTGTCCCTAAGACCCTGGATTGTTTCCATTAGCGACAAAGCAGCATGGGTTGCGAATATCTCCCCACCTAAAAATCTTAAAAATCTGGTCGATCTCTGAGTCGCCGGGGAAAAGCGGGGACCCGTGCAGGGCCATCTCCGCCATGATGCAGCCGACGGACCACATGTCGATGGCGGTGGAGTAGTACCGAGAGCCTAGCAGCACTTCGGGGGCGCGATACCACAGGGTCACGACCTAAAAGCGACCAATTATTATCCGTGGACGCAACAGGCAGGCAGGCGGATATCTTTGTACCTCGTGCGTATATGTACGCATAGGGATACCGAAGGCCCTTGCCAGTCCGAAGTCAGCCAGCTTCAAGTTATCGTATCTGTCAATTAATAAGTTCTGGGGTTTAAGGTCGCGATGGAGAATCCTGTGGGTGTGGCAGTATAGAATACCACACAACATTTGGTGGGTGAATTTCTGTGATTGGGATGAGCCCGAGTCAATGATAGAAATGACATTATGACGAAGCAAAAGCAAGGTAGACGGGGAAGTAAATCGTTGATATTTGCAGTCGACCGGTGGCTCATGATGACCACAAGCAAGACGATGCTAGCATTAGCGTCCATTGTCCCATACATTAGATGCAGATCGAATTATTCCATCGAAACAAAGCTGGCGCCTCCCAGTGGTACTCCGAGGAGCAAGTGTGGAAGCTGACTACATGCGTGACAGTCACGTGACAGACGCGTCTCGAAACGCGCCACGCGCTGTGTGTCCATTGGGCACGCGTATGCAACACGTCGAAGGAAGCAAACGAAAGAAACGAAAGAATTGCTCACTAGGCCGTAAAACGTACCTTTACGAGGTTCATCGAAATTGGCGCGCCGGCTCGGTTGGCGTTGTCCATGTAACGCTTCAAATCCATATCCAAGAACTCGAACACTAGGTACAACTTGGCATCCGCGTGTACAATGTCCAATAGCCTACCCATGACCGCGCCCGACGTGAATATCTCGTAGAACCATGAAGCGGAACGTAGAAAGCGCACCGAACGATGTTCTCATCCTTCAGCTCTTTCAACAAGCTGATCTCCCGAATAGCTGTACTGGGCACGCCCTCGTCCTCGGCCTCGAGACGGATCTTCTTCAGGGCGACAATGCTGTTGCTATTCATATCCCGCGCCTTGTAGACCACACCATAAGTACCTAAAAGTAGTGAAACATAGATGAGTCTCTACGGGAAGCGGAATACCTGCATGCTGCTTACCCTCGCCTGCGATTTTTCAACGCCCAGCCACGCCCATCGTCAGATTGAACACCTCATCACCTTCAAATCACTGCCAACCACGTACCAATCTTCTCAATTTTCGCATAGCTGGGGAGCGGGCCTCGTCAGCAAAGCCATACCGCTCATCTACAACTAGTCCATTCGGTGAAAAGATTCGCTCACCGGTCCATGACTTGATGTGGCAAACAGATGCGCTACACGGATGACAGCCAGACCAGGATAAGAGGAAGACGTGAAGACAGTCAAGCGGCTTGGAGGCGAAATCAGGGGGAGAGTGTGTCTTGAACGGCAGCAAAGACGTTGCGAGCAGCGGGTCGACAGCAACTGTTTGGCTACCTTGAATTGCACCTGTGGGTCCCACCTCGAGCCGAATACGGACCGCTGTCTTAATCACGTAACAACCTCCTCTGCCGCTGCTGACTTGAGCGGTTTCTCCGTGCTGTACACGCAGAACGACACGAGAGCGAGATACGGGCAGCGAGGGGCTTTGTTCTGGAGAAGAGATATAAAACTTGTGATCGTCTGCGGGACGACACGCTCCCGTTGTGGGCAGGATGCACACAGCCACCGATGTCTCGGCAAGTAATTGATTACAGACGCGTCCGGTACTTCCAGACGTTTGTGTAGTCCGACGTTATTGTCTACAGCATGATTTATCGCCTCACAGTCGATGTAGGACCGAATAGTAGAAGTTGTAGACGACGAGGATTCAGTTGCACCACTCCGCCTTATCGCCAACGCGAGCTATTCGCGCTCAGCGGCCCCTGGCCGAGCCAATCGTAGGGGCCACAAAGGCATGTGGGCTCAGGTATTTGCACATCGACAGCACCGATGTGGTGAGCTAATGTCCGGACCAACGTTAGCTGGGATCATAGCAACAACCGTGGCCCGAGCAAGCAGTTCCCATGCTCCACAGTCGGGAGAGAGTCTGGTTGGTGCATCAAATAGAGTCCACACGGACGCAGTCAGCGCCGTCACGGGTGCCTAGCTGTGCGCTGACAGGTTCTGGTCCTCAGCGGCCTGTATTGTCTGGATAGGTAGAGGGGCGCATCGGAGACACGAGGAACGCGGACTTGCCAGAGTACACCGTAATTCAAGAATACAAATACACTTCACTTCATTTGGGCTCGCATTGATTATCTCTAACTCGGCCGAGGCCAGTTGACAGATTCGCTGTCTCCTTTTCGTGAGCGAGTAACGTCGATATACTGGCCAGGCCAGGGCTCCTCGCCTGAAGGGGGAAAGGAAAACGGATAAGCCACGCGTCAAAAATAGTCGCGTGCGATTTCGCTTACTGCGATCGACTATGTTGACGTCTGGATCCTCGTCGTCGTCCTCGTCTTCAGGTCGCCAGCGGTCCCGGAGTGCCGCATTCGGATTCCGCTCTCGGTCGATGGAGAGATCTTTCATGAATCGTGTCATTGATTCCTCTTTCACGGCTTGCAGAGACTTGTCGCGTGAGGCGCGGGCGCGTTGCAGCTCGGGCAGGTATTCCCTGGAGTTAACAATCAGACGTTCAACATTGCGAAGGCGACGACGTAGTGACTGACTTCTCGTATTCCGTTCGAGATGCCTCGACAGCTTCGAAGAACTCCTTCACACCCGCCCCGGTCATACTTGACACTCCCACAGCCTGCACAGACATGAGCCTGATTTTCGAGACCGAAGTACGACTTACTGACCTTGAGGTGTTTATAGAATTCGTCCAGCACAAGACTCATGCTATTCATGAGGCTGTTCATGTACGTTGGCTCGCCTTCAGAGTCAGTCGTTCCGCTATGGGAATTGAGCGCCATCTGGAACGCCTCGAAGTCCTGCATCCATTCCACAGCGAAATCGTGAGGCTGCACATCAGTTTTGTTGAACACCAGGATGAAAGGAAGTTTCGTTTTGTATAGGATACTAACGAGATACAGAGCTGAGTACGATGATAGGTGGATGTGAGCAGTCGTACGTACCTGCAGGCGTAGAGCATGTTCGACATGAACGTTGCTGGTGCTGTTGTCCGCGGCGTGTCGATGATGTATGCGACAACGGTGGGGAATGAGGAGGCAACCGCGTCGGTGATAATAGCACCGGACGCCGACCAGGTGAAGATCTCTATCTGCCCTGGCGTATCAAGGATGACATAGCTGGGACATATCGTCAGGCAGTAGGCAAGCCGGGACTGTTTGACGCTGCTTACTCGACTGTCTCTGCACGTTTCTCCACCAAGTCCAACACTTGATCAAGCTTGGTTGTGAACAAGTTCAAAGCTGTCAAGATGCCTCCATTGGGCCCTAGGTTATACCTACATAATAAGTCGCATTCAGCTGTCACGTCGCCTTCGGATAAGAAAGGGTTAAATGAGACACACACTGCTTCATTACTTCCTTGTAATTGACCGTGTCCCGTATGTCAATGTTCGGATCAAATGGCACATGCGTGACTGCTGGATCCAGGTTGAGGATGTAAGGAGGCGAGGGTGGGTCAAGCGAGTGCAGGTACGAGTTAATCCGCTGCACAAAGGTGGATTTGCCTGCACCCGCCATGCCAATCGTAATGATTACAACCGGCTTTCTCTTCCCCTCTGTTAATGTACTGCTGGATCCATCCATGTTTGGCAGAAATCTTTGGGAAAGTCCTCGTCGAGCAATACGTCCAAGTCCGAGGTAGAAGCGCAGGGGAGAGGCGTGACAATGGCTGTACGTGACTGGCGGATGTGTGTGACAGTGCGTCACTTCGCGTCTGACGGTAGGCGCCCGCCACCCAACTTGGAAGTTGGGAGGGATATCTAGCTATACCTCAGGCTCCTAAACCATCCGTCCTTAGCGTTCTCGCTCCTCCTTTACTAGGGCGCACGTGCAGTGTTATATAATACAAATCTATTTTTAATTATTACCGGATACAGAACGAACAAGAGGAGGAGAACGCTATAGGACGGCTGGCACAAATGTCGTCGCCGAGATCCCCGAGGCTGACTAAGCGGACGGTGGCTGAAGCCTTTCACCAGCGGTCGGCGGGCGATGTAGAGAGCGTCTCGACACCTACCTCGTTGAGCTCACGCAGAACACATATAAACGGGTGCTAAAATAGTTCAAGACCAATGCAAATACCTTTAGTATACTTCTGACACTCAGAGGGGCTTGTCTATAGCCATTATGCCTCTTCAGCCGGATATTCAGCCTTCGGTACTACTGATAACCATTGCCTGAGTATACCATTCAGTCAGGACATTTTTACATTACTATAAAGTACACCGAGCGGTAAATCCCAAGGTAATAAGTTGTAAATGGTTGCGTGAAGGCCCGCCGACCGCTGGTGAAAGGCTTCAGCCACCGTCCGCTTAGTCAGCCTCGGGGATCTCGGCGACGACATTTGTGCCAGCCGTCCTATAGCGTTCTCCTCCTCTTGTTCGTTCTGTATCCGGTAATAAATTAAAAATAGATTTGTATTATATAACACTGCACGTGCG
>NW_006920420.1:574360-607130 GCF_000344685.1 Gloeophyllum trabeum ATCC 11539 | reverse complement strand
ACATTACTATAAAGTACACCGAGCGGTAAATCCCAAGGTAATAAGTTGTAAATGCTTGCGTGAAGGCCCGCCGACCGCTGGTGAAAGGCTTCAGCCACCGTCCGCTTAGTCAGCCTCGGGGATCTCGGCGACGACATTTGTGCCAGCCGTCCTATAGCGTTCTCCTCCTCTTGTTCGTTCTGTATCCGGTAATAAATTAAAAATAGATTTGTATTATGTAACACTGCACGTGCGCCCTAGTAAAGGAGGAGCGAGAACGCTATGGTTTAGGAGCCTGGCTATACCTCTGCGCCTGTAGCCTCACCGAAGTACTCCATGAAACTGGCATCACTGTAGCTCTGCATCTCTTAGAAATGTCTAATGATCCTATCGGTACCGTATGCTCTATCACGATATTGGCTTGCTGCGACGTGTTCGCTGGAATCTGCACCGACTTCGCATCAATACGTAGGTTCTACTCCCTGCAAGAAAACTGCAAATTTCTATGCGACTGAAGGGCTGGATATGCAGGACATAACTTCACCGCATGTATTTGTGCATGCGACGATCGCGAGGAGTCTGACTCACCGCAAGATTCGGGAGAAAGGGAGGCGCTTTTAGTAGAGCATGAGCCAGTGCCCCAGTCCCCGATGAAGGATGACGAATGACTGAAGGTACATACTGCGGTGTTTGAAACTCTGGACGAGGCTGAAGTAAAGCTGACTCAGTGACTGCTCTATATAGATATTGTAGCCGCTCAGCATCGTGCTCGTTTATATTTCTAGGCATGTACAATATGACTTCGATCTGAAAGGACAGCGTTCCCACTCGCTGGATTACTCAGTATACAGATGTTTAAGACAGCGTCCGCTATGGCGGCATTAATAATCCTGTAAGTTACAGCCCTGGTGATAATACGATGATCGAAGGTTAATACTATGAAACAGGCTGCATGTCGTGTATAAACGACCAGTTCTCCCATATCCCTGACCCCAATCAATGAAGCTGGTCAACTCAACGTGAACCGCACAATCTCTATGGTAGGGTAAATGCTCGATAGCTCTGACTAGAGGTTGATCAGCATTTCTGCCACATTTTGACATAGTCGCTGTTGGCAGAGGACGCGCATTAGTATTTTGGGAGACCGATTGAATCCCAGAGGCGCAGTACATACACGACCAAAGCCCGGCTATATTCGTCTTGTGGCCAAGTAGTCGCCCATTTATCCTGCGCCTGCGCAAATTGTTGCATAGCATCTATGGGACAATTCAGAGAGCGCTCCCCGGCGTTGTAAGCGATACACTTACTACTCGCACCATTGATCCACGGCTTATCTCCCGCGTTATCGGGAAACCATCCGTTCGTGCCGCCTACTGCAACATTCATAATGAGGTAGAAAGCTGTCGGGACCGCGTAAGCACTCTCATCTTGTTTATCATACCAATCAGGCAACTTACGTATGTCGAACGGAGCAGCCTTCGTGCCGTACACCCAAGGATTCTCCAGCGCAATTTGCTCTGTGCCGTTGGTAACGACGGGTGGGAAGTCGCCGCGCTCGAAGAACGGCACTTTCATGTTGACTTGGAGCATGCCATGGAGACGCGTGTCGACGTAGACCCGGCTGTATCATCATCAGCCAAGAGTCCAGGCGATAACACCGCAAGGACTCACATGAAGTCTTCGTCCCATTCCAGAGCATAGGTGTGGAAGGCGTCGGCAAAGCTGCTGCGGCGCTCCGTCCACCAGCCGGTCGTCCGCCAAACCTCGTTGAGCCACGTCAGTGGGCCCCAGTTCAAGGATCCGTGGACGTAGTTGCTGCCTCTTCGTGGCTGTCAGTACTTGTCCTCTGCCGCAGAAAAGAGACCTACTGAGCGGTATAGGAGAGGCCGTTTCCTCGGGACTCCATGATATCGATCTCACCTGGTAGTGAAGGTAAGTGCGATCTACTTCTTATTCACCAGCCATGTGGCGTACCGCTCATTGGCCAAGGCCCATAGGTGTTGTTGACTGGTAACATCCATACCGCCGGCCACAACTGAGAGTGGATGTCAGCTCTGGGATTTATGGTACAACAGACAATCTCACCCAATCACCGACGGGGTTTTTGGCTCTGATTTCTACGCGGCCATACTGGATGCTGCGACTCTTCTTCGTGTTGAGGCGAGCGGACATGGCGGGATTTATCACGGTGCCTGCGGTGTTGTTGGACACAGCGCCGCAAGTGGAACTCTGGAATTGCCCTCGTCAGCTCTTCTATATGCGTCATAGAGCACGGTGCTTACATCGTTGGAGGTTGCAGTGGTACAGCCGGTGATATTGTATGTGTACCCATTGGTGATAGCGTCTCTGCCAATGACGTCTGACGTAAGGGTCGGCAGGATGTACAGGTACCCGTCGCGCAGGAAGGTATTGTTAGAGGAATCCGTGGTCATCTCGAACTCGCCATTTCTGCGACGAGGTGTGAGTGTGACTGTTGAGTGCAGCATGAAAGAAAGGCTACTGACCCGAATCCTCCCATAGTGACCTCATATTCCCAGATGTCAGTGTTCAGGCTGTCGCCATTGAAATCGTCCTCGAGGATCAGGCATAGATTGCCCTTCATCATCGGCACGCTCGTGTATGCGAACCAGCATCGCAAGGCGGATGCTGCAATGCCGATAAAGGCGACGAGATACGTGAGCCAGTATGCCATCCTGTTTCTCATTAACGTCAGTACTCGCATTCTGCTCGCCACGTCGGATGCCTTACCGAGCAAGAGGGTCTTTGTGCCCGAGCCAGGGTTTCTCGATCTCCCCTGTCAACATGGTGGACTTCGCTCTCTTGGGCCCAGCTAAGTTGGTGGCTATCAAAGCCGATAGATGGCCTTGGTTGCCATTATACATCGTCACTGGACGTGTCGGCGGACTTGCGAAAGACTTGCGCAGGCCTGGGCTGTTCGGCATGCTGCTCGAGGACGACATAGGCCGCACAATCCCAGTGGATCTTGGATGGATTTCAAGGAACGAACTTGTTCTCGAGCCGGCAGCTGTGAAGGGCCCGGCTATGGAGCCTGTCGTCGAATGACCAGGCGATATGATAGACATCGCTTCCTCACTGTCGTTGTGCGCTGAGAAGCTAACAATGGAAGCGGGTGGAGAAAAGGGGTTGCCGTTGGTCTGATGGTTGCTGCTTGACTCCGTGTCCTGTTGGTCGATGTCCGCCGTCTGGCTGCGGCTTCGATGCACCTGCTGCATAGCGGGCAGGTGCTGGACGTCGGGGCTCAGAGGGGACGTCGGGGATCGTGGGTTGCTTTGCGAGCTCGACATCTGTCGAAGGGCTCCAACGTCTTTCGTGCTTATACTGGTGTCGGCCTGAGTTGCGTTTGGATCTGTGAAGAAAAGAGGCTTGGGTGGCTTCAGGGGATTGGCGCGGTTTTGCCCGGTCGTCGGGATGGTGGTCATTGCTGATATAGCAAAGAAAGAGAGAGGGTAACTGTGCCGCGAGTCAAAAGTAGGAAGGAGGATGAGCGCAAGGCGGGTCGCTGTGGATGAAAGATTCAAGGACTCCGCTTTAAGACAGCGCGTTTTCTCCCCCTTCCGAATTCTCATCAGTAGGATGAAGCCGCTGACGAGAAGGGACCCAGTCTGGCCCCTCCATTACAAGGAAGGATGTTCTTCGAGTGACATTGACGGCCGAGATGTCTGCGGTGCCGAATGATCAACATCGGTGCGTACCTGCACGTATCAACGTTGTGGCTGGATGGTCTCAGGTACGATCCTCGACAATGCAATCTTTCATTTAGGACTGACATGAGATTATCAACTTCTAGGCGCCGGCGGAGGTATGCGGTGCATCACCCAATTATAAGTCAGGCGTGAGGCTTGCTCAGGCACAGGCCATCTTTGGAGGAGAAATGTGTCAGCTCGAAAGTACACTCCACCACAAGTCCCACCGTCATGTCCTCTGCCGGGACACTGCAGCTCCATGGGATATGAGAAACCCTATCAACGTCTACCGTCACCTCCCGTGACATCACATATCCCGAGCCGCTTGAAGGAGCTTTATGCTCTCAAGGAGCGGGGGTACGTGTCGGCCCTCGAATTCCGCCTGGTCATCCCGTTGCGCGGGACTGATTTTACCTTCCCATGAGAGGTCGAGAATCGTCGCTGCTTACCAGGTACTTTATACCCACCATTATTCCACTTCAAGGATCAGTCCCTGATCATGAGAAGCGCCTGCATGCCATACAACGGAAGCTATTCATCGCGTGGCAAGTAAACGGTAGCAAACAAGTTATGTCCAACACAGCCACTATTTCGACGTGAGTTCTCCGCAAATTAAATTTCAAATAGCTAAGTATGGTATCTCAAGTTCGTTGCACCTAGCGGATGCCCTCCAGAACCTTTTACTTAGCTTGGAGGCTATCATCGTTCATCTCCTTAAGACTGAATACGATGCGTCATCGCCGTTGATGAATGTGTACGCGGAATGCAGGATGTCAAAGGTAGTCTTAATCCCTCTGCCTCCTTTCTCTGCTGACGTGTATGTGCCTGCGTCATCCATGCGCTGCAGCAGAAGAAGCGGCATATGGTTAAGTGCCGCGGGACCGGCGGTAGGGGCTTGCTATCGGTGTCCAGGATCGCCTTCTGCTCTTTAGAATATTACTCTCCAAATACGTTTGAGCCAGCATCTCACCTCATTGCCTCCGAGGTTGCTCCGCTGTGGAGCTACAGTGACAGGTGTTGCCAGACACAAGTTGGCTTTTCGACGCTGTATCGCTCCCTTGCCACGCATTCCGCTAAATATTATGTCTCTAAACCTGAGGTGCCACTAACCCGCAGATGCTGACCTCTTGTTTAGTTTGGACGACTTGCCTTTAAGGGAATTCCGCTACTGTCAGTCATTTATCCGTACCAGTGGTCCAGCGGTATGATATCGGTGTCAAGTTCTCTTCTCAGTTCAGTCGCGATGGGGGGGGGGGGCGAGGGGGGGCAGGTCACAGCAGTCTCTTCTGTGTTGCTACCAGAGTCGAAAGGGAATACAACGCGTCATAACTTGCATATGAAGCCGACTAGTTTCGCATGTACGAGAAATGCTCCCAGGTATTCTTATGCTTTCTTGTAGAGCCGCTGCTCATCGAGATAGCACACCTCTGCCAGGAAAGTGGAGGCTACCGACCAACGGGGTTCGGTTTCCCTTGGCAAGTCTGACTACCTTATGGGCTTTCAACGCATGAGGATCATCTAGGCCGACGGGATTCCTCGGTGCCGTCCACCTAGACAAATTCGATAGCTAAACCTTACGCTGCCAGGTACGTATCTCCGTTCACACTTGTACTGGACGTTGGACGTCCGGAACTTCATCGTCCGGACGGGTGAGCTTACTGCGTTTTAGAGAGGAAATCAGTTCGAGCCTTGTCAGTTATGTTACACGGCCAACGTGGTGCAATATCCTTCAGCTTGCATTACTCAAATACACAGCAATACGCTCTCTATCGCGGTGGCCTGTTGTTGCCTCAGTGACCATCAACCGCGGCAAATCCAAGTCCGTTGAGCTGACCGCGTACCGGGTTCATGGCTTGGTGCATGTCTCGTATTTCGAAATAGATGTTCGAAGTCGCTTCAATCCTCCCCCGGTTCTTCTCTCCGGCACCGCCCCGTCCAGAAAACCAGCTGCAATGCAGTATACTATCCCGGCGACCTCCTTGGAAGCATAACAGTACAGTAAGCCTTCCCGCATTCCTGTGTTGCCCTACGTCACTGTTACGTCGCTTCCGTTCGACTTTCTGTTGATGTTCTAGACTGAATTTTTACCGTTCGTTCTACCAGGAATGAGCCACTGTGCTTGGATGAACTGCTGTTGTACTCTGCGGAAGGGTTATGAGGAGCCGGGTGTCCCACCCGAAGTTTCTTCCGCTGCTTCTGGCATTCGTGCACAAAAGACTCAACGCGCGCGTTCCATATTTGTGTCCGTAGGATCAAGACCGTCCCAGATCCGTGCATCTCGCTACTGTCAAGCATGCTCTCGCGGCTGACGAACGAAACGATGTATACCTTGAAGGTACCAGAGTAGGATCTTCCGCTCCTATTGAGGTGGAGAGGTGCATACACGAAGGCATCCTCCATGCTCATGGAGTAGCGGAACTCGGATCGGCGTGCGGTCTTATGAGGATTGCTAGCACTATAGACTCTCTCGTGAACATTACAGGTATGTGCCACGGCTTGCCCTCTGGCATGAATAGTAGATGCTGACAAGAAATGTTGGCAATCGCTGCGGAATTAGCCTCCCTTCACTGTGTCATATTGCCGTCCAGAAATAGAACTATCAGTATGGTGACCCATCGCGAATGTAGTCAGATCTGTTCGAGAACAGTGGATCTTAGGTTTGTTCCAGGCAATAAGTATGTGTTCGGTGCTGGGATAACTGCGCCGGTTCCTAGATTGCGATTTCCGTCGTCGATACATAAATAATCTCCAATGGGCGCTTGGCAAGACTTGGTGGGAACAGAGTGCGGTTGATCCTTGTTGATTGCCCTTGAGAAGCTCCTGTCTTCTGCTGCCTGCTCTGCATTCTGGACTCGAGTCTGTAATCACTTCCGGCCCTTAGAACCCACGCTGTAAGAGCGTCAAACGCCCCATATTGCTCGCTGGGTCTGATATTACGACAGATGCACCGTGAATCCGTTGTATACTGGTAGAAGGCCAGTTGCATTGTTGCCGCTGTGAATTCTCCCTCAAACAACGTATATTCTTACGTTTCAGGTCGGATAAGGCGATGTATGCATTCGGTCTGTCCAGGTCCTCGAGAGCCGGCCATCGTTGGTGGACAGCCCACCTTCGGATCCGCATCGATTTATCCGAGGTTCGATGCCATCCATGTGCTGCGCTTTTACTCCTTAACTCATCCGGAACAACACCAGCTGGGACTCCGTGCCAATGTATCTTGTCTAGGCACCCAGCATGCTGTCTATCACTCGGTGATAGAGCTTTCATATACTGACGGCCACTCTCATTCGCAGGGGAATGAAACAGATGTGCCAGTAATTGGCACTCCGAGAGCGAGGTCTATCCGGTCCGTCCTTTCGCACCTGGAGCCCTGGTCATCTCGGCAGAAATGCTGGTCAGACCATCTCAAAATAGCGAATGGCATCAGAATCGCTCTCGGCAGCGATCTTTGGTATCATGCAAAAAATACTGAATTCCGAGAACTGGGAGCGAAGGCTGATTCCGAACATCGGAAGACTTTGGTTCCAGACAGTCATTATCGATTTTCATGGGCCGCCATGCAAGCGCTTTACTCCTAAGGTTCGGGACCGATGGCGGAAGAAGATTCTGCTGCGCGATTCTCAAGACTTGTCATAATATCGCCTATCTCCGTGGGTGCTCCATTTCTGAGACACTCCCCCTTCCCGGATGAATGTGAATGGTCTTCCCCAGGGACTGGATCCCGCAACATTACGAATCACGCTCGATCGCATCGCCATCTTGCCTATGGGTACCTTTCTGCCCTGAGTGCCCTTGTGTTGAGGGGAGGATCAGCCCAAGGTTTGGCACAGGATCGGCATCTAGAACGGAACAGACCCGCGGTGTCTCTCGTGAGCTAGACCAAGTCGCTGCTCATATGTTTTACACGTATAAAAGCATGTAATATGGGGATTTCCCTAAGTCGAGTGCGCTGCTTCACGCGACTCCGTCCCCTCACTTTCCTCACCTACCGCCTGTAGAATATTATCCAGACCTTGCTACGGCACCCGGTCCTCCTGAAGTCACGCAAATTTCAGCGATACTCCGACGCTAAGCTTCCCGCCCGTCAGCATGGCTATGGATTATGATGCATATGATGCCTTGCTGCATCATGTCTTCAAACAGGTGCGGTTACCTGTCTTCGTCCGTTCTTCGTCCTCTAACCTTTCGATAGACTCAAGGAGACGCTTGGTTTAAACCTTCAGAGGAGAACGCCTACGGTGGCGTCTGTCTCAGAGTTCAACCTGGGCACTTCCGTGTCTTCCCGTATGAAAACCGCTTCCTAGAGCCTTTCGAGGCCGCAGTCCGCGTCCTTAACCCAGTCATCGCCGTAAAATTGCGGAGTGCCGCGGTACATGCCGCTCTGTCCACAGTGCAAGTCAACCTATCTATCGTGCATACTCAGCGAGAACACTAACATACGATCTTGACAGTGATGAGAATGCGAACGGTATACAGGTGGACGCCAACACTCGGATACAGATCCTCGAGACGATGGCATACCTTCCGGGTGCTGACAAAGAACAATGCGGCGCTTTCATTGTGAGTTCGTTCAAACCAGTCGTTGGCGCGGGCCCTGACCAGAGACACAGAGAGACGAGAGAGTGCTCGTATTGTGGTCAGACTCCCTGGACTCCATTGTGCCATTGTGTCAGGAGTTCGAACAACAATTGATCAAGCTCGTCTGGCGCAACCGCCCCATATTAAAGCCTGCGTCTACTATGGCCTCGATGGTATCCGCTGCCGAGTCTGGCTCCGACGTTAACCTGACCGAGAAAGCTGAGGACCAGCCTCAAGTAAGCGTCAGGGAGGTCAAGCCCGTGAAGACTAGCAAGCGTCTCTGGGGATGGAGGGTTTCTTCCAAACCACATCAGACAGAAGAGCAGACGGACGTTGAAAAAGGCACCAGGGAACCCAGGCCGATCAGGCTTTTCGCCCCGATCTACAACGGTCTTGGTATTGCTCTCAGCATCTGTACGCCATCCTCTGGTTCATACGTTTGCCGAGTGACTGAATCATATCATCACAGTCTTTATTGGGAGTGGTGTCAGTATGCTCTTATCTGAATGGGTCCAAGACGGCTCCTACACTCGCTTCGCTCTTCTGGTCACGGTGCCATTCGTGTTCTGTGTTTCTCTCGTAAGTATGTTCTCTACCGTGCCTACACTCTTCTGACTGTGCCCCAGTTCTTCGCTCTTCAGATAATTGGCAATTTGGCTATGGCGTGAGTACTTCTGCACCGCCAGTATCCCGCGGTATTAACTTCCTCCTACGACAGTTTAGGTCCTGTGGCACAATATCATGAAAACTCGAAGTACTACTCTGCTGTTAAGCCCAAGCCTAATCGGGAGATCGATTCGAACCTGCCCCACGTCACGATCGAGATGCCCGTATACAAGGAAAGTTTGAAGGAGACAATGTAAGTAACGCCATCATGGTTGTTCAAGGATCGAGATACCGCTCTGCTTTTGCGAATTCATCTGCCACCTTGGGCTGGTCACGTGCCTTTAAGCTTGCTGGTTCCTCGGAACTATCTGGAGATTTCGATCCATTTTGGCTTTAGCTTTGCAGTGTCTCGCGATGGCATTGGAGCTGCTCGATCTCTCTTTCATTCTATGCCTGTTATGCTCTTGATCCGCGGCTAACACGATTCTCGCTGCAGTGCACCGTCGGTGTATTCTCTCAAGAAGGCTATGCAGACCTACGCCCGACAGGGAGGAACCTCATCCATTCTGGTCCACGACGATGGTCTGCAGCTTATCTCGCCGGAGGAACGGGAAGCACGCATCTCCTTCTACTCGGACCACAATATCGGTTGGGTTGCCAGGCCGCCTCATGATAATAAGCCCGACGGCTTCAAACGGGCCGGTCGCTTCAAGAAGGCCAGTAATATGAACTACGGTCTGGACTTGAGCTTAAGGCTCGAGAAACACTTGAAGGTCCTTGTGGAGGCAGAACAGGAGGAACTGCGGCAGGGCGGCATCAGCGTAAATTCTAGCGCGTCAGACATGCAATGTCTTGAGGACAGAGCTATGAACATGGCTCTCGAGGAAATGTGGGACGAATGGGGAAGGAGGCCTGGCTTTAGGGGCTGGGCTTGCAACGGCAAGAGTCTCAGAGTCGGTGATATCATCCTGATCATCGACTCGGATACCATTGTGCCCGAGGTAAGCTGCAGACTGCGACAAATGCTCCAAATAATTTACTAATGGCCGCACAGGACTGCCTACGTGATGCCGCTAGAGAACTAGCTGAGTGTCCAGAGATTGGCATCATTCAACATGAATCAGGTTCGTCCTTGAGTTGTAATATTTGCCGTCCTACTTACACCTCTGCAGACGTTATGCAAGTGGCGCATCACTACTTCGAGAACGGTATTGCCCACTTTACAAGGCGTATCAACAAATGTATTTCTATCGGTACTGCCAATGGCGAGGTGGCGCCATTCGTCGGCCATAACGCGTTCCTGCGCTGGTCTGCTCTCCAGGACGCTGCTTTCATCGATACAGCGGACGGCAAGCGCAAGATTTGGAGCGAAGCTAATGTATCGGAGGACTTCGATATGGCTTTGCGCCTAATGGTAAGAATATTCACAAGGCACAGCTAAATGAGGTTTGACATTCTCGCCTTTCTTAGCTCAAGGGCTACGTGATCCGATGGGCTACTTACTCCGAAGGAGGCTTCAAGGAAGGCGTATCACTCACCTGCGATGATGAACTGAACCGATGGCAGAAGTACTCTTATGGTACGCATATCCTGCGATCCACCGTTTCGTGACTTAACGGTTATGCATAGGTTGCAGCGAGCTGATGTTCAATCCTATCGTCGAGTGGTACAAAAAGGGTCCTATCAACAAGCAATTGCACGGCTTCATCTGGTCTTCCGCTCCTGTCCATTACAAGATCAGTATGATGTCTTGTGAGTGAACCCCAACTTCTCTCCTATAAAATCCTTGACAATCATATCCTCCTTGCCCCACAGATATGTTCTCATACTGTGAGCACAGAGCACCATTACATTCAGGGTGATGGTTGCTGACCTATGATAATAGATGGCATTGCTGCGGGTTTTACTCTTTCGATCATGAACTATCTCCTTCTTGGCTTCGCTGTCGATATCGATGGTTTCTACATGCACAGCTTCGAGATTTGGCTCGCCTGTACCGTGGTGTTCCCGGGCTTGGGTAACTTTGCCTACACGTTACTGGAATACCGACTAGGCCTGCGCAGCATATGGTCTGCCACCAAGGAAAATCTTACTTGGGTACCATTCTTGTGTGTATATCATCTATTTTTCCACTCAGCTTGTCCTGATCCCCTTGACAGCTTCTTCTTCTTCGGTGGCCTAAGCATCCACTTGACCCAGTCCATTCTTGCCCATTTATTCTCTTACAACATCACATGGGGTGCAACAAAGAAGGAAGTCGAGCGCTCGAACTTCTTTATTGAGGTCCCCAAGATTCTCCGTCGGTTCTGGTTGGCACTCATACTCTCGTTCCTGTCCATCGCCATGATGGTCGTCCTGGCGACTCCGGCTATTCCTACTGGGTGGCAGATAACAGGGGAAGGATGGGCTGTCATCTTCCCTCTTGCGTACGTGCACTTTCACGGATGAGATTTTCGACCTTCCCGCTGACAGAGGGTTTGTTTTAGCATTGTCTCCGGCTGCCACATTCTCTATCCTGTGAGTAACCCACTCATGGGCTTTACTGATTGTTTTACTCAAACTATTGCCGCAGGTCGTGCTTAACCCTTGGCTCATGATTTTCTCATATTAAGCGGATAATGTCCTCTGTCTTAGCACTTCTGCGCTATCTTATATCCACTTTCAAATTGGACTAATAAATGTACAATCTAGGGTAATGACGTTGTCTTTTTAACTAGGGACGATGGTGTTTAGACTCGCCATTCATTCGTTCGACGTTCACTCATTTGTATAGTCTGTCTATAGCTATGTACCATCACAGAACAGCATATTGTAGGCTTGATCCCGCGCCTTTGCAATAAAACTTATAAACGAGCACTACGTGAGTGTCTTGTAAGCAGGCCGTATTCGATGCGCATAGACGATCGACATTCCGGTGAACTTTAACCCACATGAGACGACAAGGCACGACTTTCAGCACTTCAAGCTTCAGATCTCATGAAGTCACATCCGTCGAGTAGAACAACATTAGTCTCGATACTGTACATACGGTATGTGAATCCAAGGAGCCAGGACATCGGTATAAAGCAGAGGCAGGCATGGCAAGCGACTATCGGTGAACCCCTAGACTACGGACAAGAAGGGCACAGGAGGAAGTGGACAGGAGGGGAACATATGTCAGGAGGAGAAAGGCGACAGACAGGAAGCAAAAAATAACGAAGATATCACTACACACTACAGTACGTTACAGGTCGTAAGCAAGGACACAGGGGACATCATACAGAGCAGGACCAGTGCATGGGCGACAAGGATGATCAGGAAAGAAACAAGCCGAAGACCGACAACCCCAAGCCTCGGGGTCCTTAAGCATCGTCATTCTCCTCAACAGGCGTGATATGGGCGGAAGACGTAGCCAGGGCAGGGATGCCTGGAGCTTTGCCGACAGGCAGAGTCGGCGGCGGATAAGACATGTACCAAGCGTTACCCGGGCCTGCCGCAGAGCCTGCAGAAGGGGGGGAATATGGCGGGTACGACGTATAAGGGGCGGGATAATATGGGTACATGTGCTGCTGCATCGGGGCAGGTTGCATCATGGTCTCGACACCACCGGACGCGTAGGATGGGTAGGGCGGAGGCGGCGGGGACGGTCCCTGCGGCGAAGTGGGGGACCCGGCCTGAGGAGATGTCGCAGTCGGCGACGCCACAGGTTGACCAGGCGCGTAGGGCGCAGTTCCATACATGGGCGGGGGCGACGTCGTGCCATAACCTCCCGAGCCTTGATAGTAGCCATAGGGCGCCGCTCCATATGGCACGTAGTGAGGCACGGGTGTAATTCCCTGATCAATGTACGATTGAGGAGATTCCGGAGATGATGCCACGGGAGACTGAATCTCTTGCTCTGCGTCGCCCGAAGAATCCTGGGTATGCTGGGAGTTCTTCGACTTTCGACGCTTACCGCCATTATTGTACGGGTCATAGCGCTTACTGCGCTTGCCTGGTCCAGAAGACCCGGTATCAGAAGTAGGAGAGGGTATCCGTGGTTCGGCGAGCAAGGGCACGCCGTACGAAGGGGAAGGGAACATTCGTGGAGCAAGGTCCAGTTCATCCGCCTCGCCTCGATAACGAATTACGCCGTCTGCACCGAGCTCGACTTTGGGCGGATTACGGAAATGTGTCTTATCGAGATATTCGGGGCTTATATCCAGCGCCGCCAGTTCCGGGACCGATGATGGGGGGCGTAAGCGCCCTTGCTCAACATCGGAGACTCGGTAATAGGATATTAGGTGCTGCGACACACCACCAATGGTCAAGGAAAACGTCTGTCGACCTTTTCAATAACAGAGTATCAGCGGAAGTGGCGATGACAGACCTTCTTCATTAAGCCATCCGGCTTGAACTTATAACTGTTGGTTAAACTGCCCAGCAGTGTCCTCTCCCGATACTTATCCAAGCTGATCGTGCGCGGTTCGCCCTTAGGACGACTCAGAGGAGCAAGATCTGGACCCATCCCCTGCGCGCCATACTGGCCGTTATGGCCGTTACCCTCGTACTCCGATGGTTCAGCTCGGAGGCCGCGATGGCCAGCACCTCGCTTATCTGTCTCGCGATAGAGAAGGAAGTTGCCCAGGATGCGACTTGGACTCCAGAAGAAACCGTCCGTCCATCGCTTGATCCCGCTTTCCTCCTCATCGAAGACAAAGACTGACCCGGATGTGATCATCTTCCTCTCAGAATCCACCAAACGACGGGTAACACGAGGAATAATGCCTCTCCGCGCTGCTTCAAGGATCAGAAGGGCATCACCCGTCGTCTCTATCCAGCCACACCATGGCGGCTCCGTCCAGGCTGTTGTTGAGGCGGGCTGCGCAGGGTTGGAAGCGCCCGACATACCACACAGGACGTGCGCGCTACCATCGGCAACGACAAACACAATCCCATCAACGACGTCGACGTTGCATGGAAGGTCGGGGGAAACGATCAGCCACCATCAGAAGTAAAGTTTGAAACAAAGTTGGCTCACAGATGCACAGGTAGAGTTGCGGACGAGTACGAAAATTGTGAACCTAAGTTCAGAGCCCGACTCTCCGCCGCACAACGCCACGATAAGCAACCGACGGTTTCACTCGTACGGCGTCTTTCCCTTATTTGCACGTAAAGCCGACGCCGCACAACCAGACGACAAAGAGCAGACAAGTTGCGGAACGCTCAGAGGCTTGCAACGGGGCTTGGGCGGTTGCCCATCGTCGTGAAAGAGGACTGTGGCGTGCCGGTTTGCCGTTTACAGTCGGGTTACGTAATACCCAAATATGGCCATGGCGCGTATTGTTCCCACGCACAACCCCCTCCCGCTGCCGCGTCGACGTTGCACTCAGTCAGTTCTGGATACCGACTAGGGCTGCTGCATACCCATGATCATCTGTCTTGCTCGCTAACAACGTGTTCTGGCAAGGATGCTTGCTTTCCCAGGTGTCCTTGATGCTCGGAACATATACGGAGCAAGCTGCGATGAACTGCCAATCCTCGTGCTGCTGTTGGAACGGGCTATTGGTGTACAACTGGTCCCGCAGCATCTGAACTATC
This sequence comes from Gloeophyllum trabeum ATCC 11539, assembly GCF_000344685.1. Lineage (NCBI taxonomy): Eukaryota > Fungi > Basidiomycota > Agaricomycetes > Gloeophyllales > Gloeophyllaceae > Gloeophyllum > Gloeophyllum trabeum. The sequence continues at coordinate 592,704 of NW_006920420.1, read as the reverse complement.
CAGCTTGGATTCCTTTGCCTTGGCGCTGCAAGGTCTAGCTCTGGCTTTACGACACGCTATCCACATGATGTCCTTGCATGTTCAACAATAAGCGTACTTCGTGCCCGACGGGTCTATAGCATGGCCTCTGCGCAGGAAATGCGTTAGTGGCCATGCCGTAGTTCGTTTGTCTGTCGAAGTGCGAAGGATCCGCTGTACGGCCTATCACGCCAACGACGCTTATCGTGTTTCTCACAAAACGTGCCTCAGACCTCCAAGGTCCTCCTCATCGAACGTCAGTGATGCTCGAAGATGTCGTCAGCCTACCCTGAATGACAGCGGGCCCGTTTGCTGTGCTTATCTCCCTTCACTCGGGAGTCGACAGGACTTCGGAACTTGGTCATCTGCCTATAATGAAACCGCCCGCAACCACGGTGCCTCCGTTAGGTCATCTTCCCGAATAGCAGGTCCGATGATCCATTGTTCTACAGGCATTAACGTAGGCAATTGAGCTGCCTTCCTCGGAAGTGTGGTCGCAAGCGTGACTTCTCGCTATGTTTGGACCTGTCACTACGACGACCACTTTCTTACGCGGCTTTACCTTAACGACTCCTGGTACGGAGTGGCCCTCCACCCTTGCAGCGGAGTTATATGTACAGAAACGTCCACATCCCTTCAGTCTTCCGACACAGCCTTCTCGTGCTAGAGTGTTATGTCTTGGAGGTCGGGATAGCGGGCAAATAATAGCGACTATCGGTGCCCTGAATGAGACTCGAGCTCAAACGACGGTCTGTGTACGACCTACCGACTGCTCCTTCGTAGAAAACCTGTGTCTCCAGACGATGTTGCCAGCTATCCTGTACGATACTGTGCGAACCCGCAGATTGTGCTATTATATGCCACTAATGGATCTTTACCAGATTCCAGTAGTCTATGGCTATTTCTTCGGAGAGGTTCGCACAAAGACTCAGTGCTTCTGAAGTCTATCCGGCGGCGGAGAGGCTTCAGAAGCACTGAGTGTTCCAGTGAAGATCCCTGGCACGTTGTAATAGGTTCAGTTATGGGTTCCAGACTGCCGTCGGCGCAGTTGCGTCTCGAAATCGCGCAAACAAGGACTCATATGTCGGCCGAACTAACTGGGCCACAAACAAAGCTTGGTCCATTGTTGTACGGGGCTATATGGGGAACAGGCCAGCGGACCCGCAGTTCACAGCTTTTGGGTGCCTTCAGTCTCGACGATCCCTGAGGTACTACTGTGTCGGGAGTTGTACTGCCTACGTTCGTGTCCGACGTAACATATCTGTGATACTCCTACGGGAAGATGAATAAGCAACAAAGCACGGGGCTCTTCCGCAGTTTGTTCCTGCACGGTAGTAATCATTGGTAATTCTACATTGAAAACAGGGTACGTCTCCTGAGCGCCTGAATCGTGGTACAGGCTGATATGATATATACTAGGTGAGTGCGATGGAAGTATCCATAGGGTGGATGAGCCCAGCGCGCGCCATAACAAGGTTCGTCGCGACTAGAAACGTTCATCTGCAGTTCAAGGGGACCTCGTAATGGAACACCCATCAGCTTCTGCGTTGACCCCAGGGTGATGTGGCACCTGCCTCCCTGCCTACACGCCCTTTGAGCCTGCGACTGTGCCATGGCTCTGGTATTTGAGCCATTGGCGCTTGTCAAGGTTTCTCCGTTACTAGTACTGGGAAGAAGGTCCTCCTAATGATCTCACGTCCCTGCCATTCCTAGTTCTACCTCGAGGAATTTGCAAGCGCGCCGCGGTGGGATGTACTTTAGAGCAATATCATCTACGCCCGTGACCAGTGCGTGCTGTCCGAGGAGCGCTACGTCGCTGGTTCTATCTCATTTTGTCAGGCGCTATCCACTTGAAGAGCGGTCCGATTCTTTGGGGCCAATCAAACCTAACCTCTGAAGCGCTGGACAACTCATTATCGCTGGCTTCGTCGTTGCACTTTTCCAGGGTATAAAAGCTCGCCTCAAGTGAAGTAACGATGGAACCAAGGGACAGTCAATATCGGTCGTTCATCATACACCGACCCATCCTATCCTGCTCTTGTTCCAGCCACATTCTGATCCCACTAGCTCACGCCGGATGAATTTCCAGGACCAAATTACCCGTATGTCCCTATCAAAATAATGTACACCAGTTGAATATCTCAAGGAGAAGCATACTGCAGGATTACTGGAATGGCGTTCGATTCCCGATGCCCAATTCATGTCTGCTCTTCAAGCGTTCATCGGATCCCAGTCACTAGAGGAAGATGCTAAAGGCCTGCCAAGCAATATGATACCTGCCTTCGTTCGTCTTCTGGACGTGATCCAGGAGGTACGTCTCAGTATTAGTAATACGTTTTCTACTAGTATCGTTCATGATCATTGAAACACACGCAGCTAGCCAGCAAGGACACAGAAGATGCCCGTGATTTCAGACAATTCCTCAGAAAAACCTGCCCTCAAATCGAGATTTTTCCGTCGAGTCTCATGGTGCACAACGTTGAGATCGAAGGGGGCCCCGGAACCATGCCCATTGCGGGTGGGCGCTCATGCGACATATACAAGGGTAGGATCGCCGGGATTGACCAATGCGTAGCCATCAAGATAGTTAGGGAACATGTAATAACAGACGAGGATAAGAAGAGGGAAGGTCGAAAGGTAATACCCGATCAGTCCCCTTCTCGTTCGCAAATGCTCATTCTCTATCAGGCACTTTATCGCGAAGGATTTTATTGGAAGCAGCTCCATCATCCCAATATGTACCCCTTCCTGGGTTTATCCATCGAACCCTTCAGCGACGGAAGGCCATGCTTGGTCTCTCCTTGGAGCAATTTCGGTGAAGTGGATAAGTTTCTGAGCAGATACCCAGAGCACGACCGTCTCAAAATCGTGCGTAGATCCTCATTCAGGCGATACCATACGCGCGACTGAACTACGTCATAGGTTGAAGATGTCGCGGAAGGACTCTACTATCTTCACAATAGAGATCCCCCGTTTGTGCACGGGGATCTCAAGACGGGCTCGATAATGATAGAGTTGCAATAAAAGAAAATAAAAAGAAAAAGAAAAAAGAAAAATTGGGATTGGCTCAGAGAGCCATGTGGCAATTGAGGCTTCGAGGCCCTTGGGACCGAAATCTGCGTTACTCTCGGGCCTATGCTCCACAAATCGCCCTCAGAGCCCCGAAGTAGGAACAAAGCAGCTAGTGAGTGACTGATGGCATGTTTTACCGTAAAATTCGAGTGTAAATACTACTAAAATCGAATTTGTCCGGCCCCTCCGGGGCCATACTAGTACTCAACCCGTCCATCGTTCTCTGAGATATATCTCCTATAAAATGGCAGCTGAAACCATGAGAAAGTCTACAGCTAGTCCATGCATATTTTCTGAAGGTGATTCAAGCCCAAAATACTGTAATTCCTCAATTTGGGGCCCTCCAGGGCAAGTGACTTCTTATTCTGAACATTCAAAGCAAACACCACTCCCCCACAATTCCACGAAAGAGGTTTAGCATTGAATCTGTAGTTTGCACGCTTTCCCCCCTCCACGCCGCCTTACAAGGTCTGGATTACTGCGGATATCTGTAAATATGGTGACACCCAGTCAGGCCAACTGCGCAGAGGATATTTCATTAAAAATAATTCTGTTAATCTACTGCTGTGAACTGTCTAACTGCTGCTAAGTGCTGAACACTCAGCATTCACTGCTCCATAAAAACTCTGCATGGACATCAAGGTCTGTTGGTATGATTTGGGGTAATGGATATCAAGCCACATCTACCTTCATATATATGGTCTCAAGTATACAGTATACACAGGTATTTTACCTATTGTACCCATGTACGGGAGCTCGTCCGACACCTGTCATGGCAGGCACAAATCAAGTTCTCGGGGAGAGCCATAGCAGCCGTCGTGGCGCCTCTGGCACAGCCACTCGATAACTCGTTGAATTTGGTAGGTTCGTCCCACGAAATGGCACAGCCACTCGATATTGATATCGAGCAACCATATGCGTAACCTCCCTCAAGACGGTATGGTAATAGTCTTGCTGGTCTCTGGAAAGGGAACTCACGGATTGCAGGCGAACATCCTTATTGATGACCACAAGCGGCCTTGCATTACGGACTTCGGCATCGGAAAACATTTCCAGTCCTTCACTGCGACGTTGCAGACATCTAGGCCTAAAGGTACAGCACAATGGATGGCCCCGGAGGTCCTATACAACCAGGAGCAAGACTACTCCAAAGTAAGAAACCCATCTAGCGATATGTACAGTTTTGCTTGCGTCTGTCTAGAGGTGAGTAATCTGCTTTGACTGACGCCTCTAGGTACTTACACTTCGTAGATATACACGGGACGAGCACCATGGTACCACGAGAGAGTCGAAACTACTGTCATACTCAACGTAATTGGGGGTAAAAGGCCTCCCCATCCCGATGGAGTACCCGATAAGATATGGACTATAATCACCTCCTGTTGGAGGCAGGAGCCCGGGAGCAGGATGCGCATTGCAGAGGTTCGAGAGGCTCTGAGGTCCTGCAGAGCGGAGCCTGTTCGGGAGATGCTTGCGAACGCTCCCGTGGCAGGCAACGACAAGGGGACGAGCAAACATGCGAACTGACGGACGTAGAGCGTGCCATACAAGCATGTACACGCTTATCTTCTAAACCGCTCTGCTGCGACCGGTACTCTAGATAGACGTGACCTGTTCCACAACAAAAGTAAAATGACAGTAGTACAACTGAGACTAGGCAAGAACGCGGGGTTACCTTGCGAGAGCGTCACCTTGCATATGTACGACCTGTTCTGCCGCTGAAGCTCCGCGCTTCCGTACAGTAATGTCGCGGAAATCCTCATGTCTCATATCCGTACTTCGGATGGATCGCACAGGACGCCGCAGAGACGCCGATGTCCTCTCTGGGGCTGCTCAAAGGTAGTCACGGTGCCCTTCGACCTGCGTCAAGCTCAGTTTATCCTCGCGATATCCCATGTGTTCGGTATTTCGTCCGGGATTCCAGCGAACATGGGCACGGTCGTCGGTATTGCGTATCATCTGAGTGATTCATCTCTGACAACCGGATATATTCGCCACCGATTTGAAACGTTACGGTTGCAGAGTCTGCCAATGGGAGCCAGGGAGGCCAGACTCGTCCACGAACAAGACACAGAATATGCGGGGCTGACCAGGAGAGGCCGCCGTTATTGGTATGTTAAGAAATCCTGTCTTGTTATATCTTCATAAACGTATTCCGCTCTGCGGTCCAATTGTGAGATAGAGGCTCTTTGTGCAGAGGAGAATAGGCGTACTTGCACCATTCGCTCGCTTTCAATTATCTCCACTATTTTTCATTAACTGTCTGACTGCGTCGTCCAAAACCAACCTCCCGTACATCCTATGGCACCAGCCGGTCCAGTCAGGAATGACCTTACCGTCCTCCTTCCCATTCGCCCTATTCCACCGTTCATACTCATGCGCGCACCCAAAGATCACCTCCACCTCGTTCCCGTCAGAGTCTGGTATCTCCACAACCCCGATCGAATGCCGCCCGCCCGACATCAACCGCCACGGGTAACCCCAGGCCGCGATCTTCTCGAAGAAGCTGACAGGTTCTTCGGGCATGCTCCATGAGACCACGAGCGGGTCCGTCCTAGAGGGTGGTTCCTCCACCTTGAACGCCCCATTTAAAAGTCTCTGTCCCGGATGGAATCCCGACGCGCCTGTGTCCCCCCTGTCCTTGCTTCCGCCAATAACCTGACCTTCGAGGCTGATGATGGGCGCCTCGAGAAACGTCCGCGCCCAGGTCGCATTGAGGGACGTGGCATCATTCAAACCAAGCTTCTGCGCCGCTGACACGAGGGCGCGCCTCGAGACTCTCGCAACGAGGATGTCCGTGCCTTCTGAAGGGAAGTAACGCGTCGACTCCTGGCTCGTTAGGAGGGTTTGGTTGTAATATGGGCCTGTCGCAGGACGCAAAGGATATGTCTTCGACAGACGGCGAGTTTCGGCATAGGCATAGACTGAAGACGCGCCTAGCAAGATAATAGTAGTGTTCCGTATGAGACGACGCGACATGTAGAGAACACCTGTCAAAACCTGACAGAGGCAGTTAACTTGATGTTGTGATTGACCTCCAGCATTTCGTATGTTATATTGACCATCTTGAACACGGACCGGGAAACGTCGGGTGCGGCGAGATCGCAGTACTCTACAAGCAAAGCCACATCATGATCGCGTCAATTGTCGCCCTATACCAAACCTGACCAAACCGGCGTTAACGAGCATGCGCAGAAAATTGAACTCAGAGGAACGTGGCAGCATTTTGGATTTCATGTCTACTCAGGTCTGACACACGTACTTGTACTTAGATCAGGCTGCCGTGGAGAGGCAAGGATACTGAGAGTCCATTGTGTATATGTACGATATGAGCGTCTAAACACTTTTCCAAGTGCTCAGGGGGGGCCGCCTCGCCCTCGCCAACCTCTCAAACGCAGCAGCAATTTCCACCAGCTTCCCTTCCTCGAACGGCCTGCCCATAAACTCCACACCAACCGGGACGCCCATCGGCGCCGTCCCACTCGGGTCGCTGAACCCTCCAGGCACCCCAATCGCTGGAAGGCCAGTCAACGCCGCTACCAGACCGTTCCTGCCAATCTGACTGGGCGAGCCGATGGGCACGACAAGCCGGTTCTGATGCGGATAGAACATGACGTCCAACTCCTGCTCCGCGAACCGCAGCGCCAACTGGGTGCGCAAACCGTCGATGCCCGAGCGGCGGGTGAAGTACTCGGGGTTAGTCTCGTTATTCAAAGGGACAGTCGCGTTGCGCATGAAGGCTCCCGTGGCCGCGTCTCCCTTCTCGTACAGGTTCTGCGAGACGATCTCGTCAAGGCTCGTCGCCGGGACACTGCCGTTGTAGTTTCCGAGGTAGGTGTCCAGCTCGGCGCGGAATTCGTAGATCTGGACGTCGAATACGGCTGAGAGGTGCGAGATGTCCAATGTTGGGTCCGTAACGTGAAGCAGGATCGCCCCCGCCTGCTCCAACGTAGCCAGAGTAGCATTGAATACTTTGTTAACCGCGTACACCTCCGGGTCACTTTCCGTCTGGTTAATGAGGATGTCGATGATGCCAATACGGAGTCCCTGCAATAACGACTCGTTGCGCGCTCCGCGCAAAGCATAGGACGCATAGTCCTCTGCATGACCCACACCCAGCGCTGACACGTTATCAGCAGGGTTATAACCCGCCATTACGCCTAGCAGCGTCGCAGCATCGAACACGGTTCGCGCTAGAGGACCGATCGCGTCTTGAGTGTATGACAGCGGGACAATGCCGTCCCGGGAGACCAATCCACGAGTCGGGCGGATGCCAACGAGGGAGTTGGCAGATGTGGGCGAGCGGATGGAGTTCACCGTATCCGTGCCGGTGCCCATGACGGCGAAAGAGGCCGCGACGCTTGCCCCGGTCCCACCACTGGATCCTTTATAGCGCCTGAATCATTGCTTCGACGCTACGAGACATGTGGCCGACGTACCTCCAGGTGTGCGAGTCAGATCATACGGATTTTTGGTCTACCATAAGTGGCAATATTTCAAACCTAACGAATAATGAAGGGAAGCGCTAGTACTCCATACCTGCCCTAGTATACTTGAGATCGTAAGACCGGCGATAGCGAATTCATGCAGATTCGCTTTCGCGAGGATGACGGCGCCAGCGTCTCGTATCCTCTCGGTAGCCGAAGCATCAGCAGCAGGTTGTGCCCCCTTCAAGCTGAGACTCCCCCCAGTAGTCGGCATGTCGAACGTGTCATAGTTATCCTTCAAGACCATTGGCACGCAATGCAGCACGCCCGGGACGAAGCCCGGCTGCTGTAACTTCGTATCAAGCTCGTCAGCATAGACCAGGGCATGCGGGTTTGTGGTGATGATAGCGTTGATGTAGGGCCCTTGCTTGTCGTAGGCTGCGATGCGGTCAAGGAAGGATTGGACGATGGTGCGGCACGAGATCGCCTGGTGGAAGATGGCGTGCTGCACCGACGCGATGGTGGCTTCCCGGGGATCGAAGGAGGTGAATGTGGCATTTGCTTCCGCTGTCGAGATGAATGATGCCGCCCCGGTGAGAGAGATGTCGTCCAGGATGTCACTGGCATGGGCGTACGCTGCTAGAGAAAATGTAACTGCAAGCCATACCACAGACGCGATCATTGTCGCCTGTCGACAAGAGCCTCGTCGAACTCCTTATCTCTTGAGTCCTCGGCTGGCCAAGGCGTGAAAGCCGTGGGCTTTATCCATGGAAAATAAACGGAATTACGATACGAGAGATTTAAATAGTTCGACACGGCCAGCCCTTGCATGGAATAGGAAAGCCTGACAGTTGACGATAGCGAAAAACAACAGACGCGAAAAGTAGACACCGAAAATTGAAAGCCTGGAGCTACAGTATAACCTTTAGGGGGTGCTGATTGTAAAAGAAGTGTGGCTTCGGCGGGCCCTGCTACATCGATTGAAGGCATCTGGAGGAAATATTATGTACAAGGACGCACCCTTCCCGCCTTTATCCCCCTCCGTCTCCCCCCCTCCCACAGCCCTCTGCCCCAGCCTCCGTCCGTCGAGCAACGCAAGCTCTGCGTTTCATGCGGACTTGTCAAGCGACGCAGACCGACAAACAGATAGCTCAGAAGGATCGGCCAGTGGTCGGCAAATAGAGTGATCGCCATCAGGCACGCCGGAATGAGTAGCCGGCTAACGCGGGACCGTTCACGACTTGTATCGTGCTCGATGCCACGGACGACGAGCACTCTGCTCGGGCGCATGTAATATACGACGAAGGCCCTCTACCTATTCCATGGCCCCTCAGCCTCGTCGAAGAGTTTCCTACGTTATACCCCCGCCGCCTGGCCCTGTACCTCGTCTTCAGCTGCCGCACCATGGAATAGCCCGTCATGGAGCGACTGGACCTCTGCTCATCCCGGCGCAGTCCAGCAATCATGAGGAAGATGCGCGCACTGCCAGGCGTGCGCAGCACCCGAGGCATCGACTCGGAGTTACCGCCCTCGCGCTCGATACATCAACGCAGCTCGTAGGCCGTTCGACCCCGGAAGGGATACTATACACGGGCGGTCGGGATGGACTCGTCATATCTTGGGAGTTGGGTGTGCCCACGAAGAAGAGGGCGCGGAGGTACGGTGTGTATGCAGAGGGGCAACGCACCGCTGCTGCGCGCTGGGAGATGCTGACGGGCTGGGCGGATGATGTTATCGAGGAGGAGGAGGAAGGGGAGGAGGTAGTGAGGGACGGAGACATCCTTGGTGAGGTGAAAGAGAGCGCTGCATGGCGGCGGAAACGCATAAAGAAGAACAGCGCAGAGATCCCGTATGAGGAGCAGTGGGAGATGGACGTGGACGCCTTCGAGCCGGGTAAAGTGAGTCCCCTGTCTCTCTGCCGAGTGTCTGATCCCCTCTCATTAGCCATGCTCGATACAGCCCACGACGTTCCGACAGGCAGCGCAGGCCCACACAGACTGGGTCAACGATGTATTGCTATGTAACTACAACCAGACAGGTGCGTGGGCGGCGTGCGGCACACTGCGTCTCTCCTTGACCAGTTTCTAGTTCTGTCCGCCTCGTCCGACGGCACCGTGAAGGCATGGACCCCGCACACGGCCAACGCGCCAGAGCCGACCGTCATCGGGACGCACGTCGACTACGTGCGCTGTCTCGCCCTCAGGTGAGCCTTGCCCCCTGCTTGTCGGGCGTATCTCATTTGCCCAAGTCGCGAGCAGAACTGGGTCGCGTCGGGCTCGTTCGACCGCACGATCAAACTGTGGGACCTCTCGCGCACCTCGGCGGACGAGCCGCTGATCACGCTCAGCCCGCCCGAGTCGTCCGGCCCCAAGTCGAGCATCTACGCGCTGGCGGCGGACCCGTGCGGGCATACGATCGCGAGCGGGTCCCCGGAACGCGTGGTCAGGATGTGGGACCCCCGGAGCGGTAGACGGATCGCGAAATTGGTGGGACATACGGACAACATCAGGGCAATCCTGATCTCGGAGGATTCGAGATATGTAAGTATTGCGCTTCACTCCTGTGCTGTACTGATCTTATGTAGCTTCTCACGGGTTCAGCAGATGGTGAGTAGTTTATCATGGCGCATGAGCGTCCTTACAGAACTATTCGCAGCGTCCGTCAAGCTATGGTCGATATCGTCGCAAAAGTGTCTGCACACGTTCACGCATCATACAGACTCGGTGTGGTCACTATTCTCGTCTCATCCTTCGCTGGAGGTATTCTACTCGGGGGACAGGTCAGGCCTTGTATGCCGAGTGGACGTAGAGGATTGCGCGGATGTGTCGGAAGGGGAGTGCATAGTCCTGTGCCAAGACCCGAGCGAGCGATGCCCCGGAACTTCAGAAGGTATCATCAAGATGGTTGTCATGGACGATAACCTGTTGTGGACCGCGGCGGGCAACTCGAGCATCAAGCGGTGGCGGCTGCCTCCTCGGCGAGCTGCGCGTGCGTCTACCCTGGGTGCAGGGGATACCGACAGTCCTGGGCCGTTGGACTATCACGCGCCTGCGATATCGAAGAAACGGAACTCCCACGATATCGAGCGTCCGCGATCGCCGCCTCGAGCGATCAACCCGTTCGACTTCAATGGGCAACACTCATCCATGAAAGGGCAGCACAGGGTATCCCTCTCGCCCTCGCTGCATGGCTCCCTGAGCTCCGCATTTGAGCAGAGGGAGTACCACGACGCCGACACCCTTTTCGGCATCCCCTTCGAGAGTCTCGTGCGGCTCACGTCGCCAAACGATCCTTTCACGCCGTACACGGGTCTGGGCCGCGGCAGAGACCCGGAAGTCGCGACATTGTACTCCGCCGCGTCGATCCTCTCCGTCCCGCACCGCTCGCCAATGCAAGCCGCGTTCACCGCCTCGCAGCCGCCGCTGCTCTCCAGCGCGCCCACGATGCGTAGCGACACGCTGAACTCGCGCGGGCTAGAGGAGCCGGTGCCGCCCCTGCATACCGCACGCGCGGACTATGAGGAGCGCGAGGTGGCCGCTGATGCAGTGCCGCTGGTGAAGGCTCCGGACCACACTATCGAGGGCGACCACGGGCTCGTGCGCTCGATCACGCTGAACGACCGTATGCATGCGCTGACGGTAGACACAGCGGGTGAGGTCGCGGTGTGGGATATCGTGCGCGGGACGTGCTTGGGGAAGTACTCCCCCGAGGACGTATCCGCGGCGAGCTTTAGAGGGAGTACGGCGGGTGGGAGCGACGGCGCGGGCGAACGGGAGCGGAGTCCGCGGGAGGCACTCGAGTCGGTCAGGGAGAGGATTGAGGGGGAGGCGGTGGTAACTGCTTGGTCGTCGGTGGATACCAAGACGGGCGTGCTCACTGTGCATATGAACGAGAAGTGTTTTGAGGCGGAGATTTATGCCGACGAAGCGGGGTATGGGCCCGAAAAGCACTTCAGCGACGAATCAAGATGTGAGTTTTGTCTCATGGCTGAGAACTCAGCGCTGAGTATTGTATTCTGGTAGTGAATATCGGGAAGTGGATACTGCGCAACTTGTTCCTTGGGTTCATTCGAGAAGAACAGCGGGCAGCCACGAGAAGGGCTCGGGACGAGCGCGACTCTACGCACCACAAGGGTCTGCATCGCGGGTCAGCGCCATCACACATCGACATTAACGGGCATTCCCCGCCAGAAGCTCGACCACGCTCTAATTCCGACGCGTCCATATCATCCAACCGTTCCCCGTTCCATAGTACTGTCTTAGCGTCCCCTAATATGCTTCCCGCAGTTTCGCCTGCAGTCCCTATCAGTGCAAAGTCATCACCGCTCTTGACACCGATGATCCAGCTGTTTCCGATCGGCAAGGAAAGCGGTTTGTCACCGATACCTCAGTCGCCTACCGTAGCGAGCAATGATGCGACGCCTGTACCTCAGCCCAAGCCGGTTATCGCTGCTGGCGTCGCCACAGCCCCAGCTACATCTTCCAAAGACGGCGACTACTTCTCCCTACGGGCTCGGCAAAATTCGGTGTCTGGAGGGAGGCCCACTACGCCTGACGATTTTGCTGTCTGGGGTCCTCCGAAGACTGCAAATGATTCTGCCATACCAGCAACTCCTAGCACACCCAGTGCTGGTGGATTTATGGGTAAATTGCGTCACTTCGGAAAGAGCTCGAAGAGGGCGAGTGAGGCTGGCAGCATAACAACACCAGGCGGCTCAGCGGTGTCTCACGAAGTACCTAGTACACCAGCGGAGGTTAGTAATGTGGCCGGGATCTCGACTTCTCATAACAAATATGGCTGATGCTTCCCTCTCAGGACACGTCAACCCCCGGACCTGGGACGAAGTCCCCAGTCCAGTCCCTTTTAGCAAATCCCATCACCCCTCCCACCTCTGCAGACGGACCTCACTTATCCCTGGCACCGAATACTTCCCTCATCATATCGGAAGAGGCCGCATCCGGATGGAAGACATTGTACCGGGGTAGTGTCTCCTCTACAGGAGCAGACATGAGAGCTCTGGAAGAAGCCATGCCTTTTTGGTTATTGGAATACCTTTTGGCCAATAAGGTTGCCCCTATCCCGGTGTCGAAGGTCAGCTTCGTGCTACTGCCTTATCCCGCGAAGACCCCGGATGAGGAGAGGCTACCTGAACTTCTGAATACGTACGTCTCCATGTCCTAACTGGTGTGCCTACTCACGCGTCACCAGTGCACAATCCAAACTTACTGCGAGCCGTTTCTTGCGAGTCCGCAAGCTGACTTACCATGTGAGTAGCAGGCATTCCCAATGCTGCATGCCATAGTTGATTTTTTTTGGAAGGTACAAGACAAGCTAGAACGGCTTGCAGGCAACTCGACTTTCACTACCCCGAGGTCCTCGTTTGACTCCGGGAGACCGCATGATACTGCCAGCAAGCCCCGCCCTCGAGCCGAGGAGCATTATGAGATTCTCTGTAACGAGCTGGTCCTTCCTCTCGACATGACATTGGCTGCAGTGCGACAATACGTATGGAGGCAAGCGGGCGAGCTAGTCATGTATTATAGACGTCGGACACCTCACCGTCGGCCTCTCGAGTCTTCACCGGAGCAACCCAGATAATACTCATTGCGTACTACTGTAAAGCCGTACATTTTTTGTGTATCCTGTATCCCCTCATAGACTCGAAGGCCTCTGTTTGCCTCTGTTACATGTGCATCCTACAACATCGCACTATTACGGGGACCTACTCCCTTTTTCGGACCATCCTCCGAAGCCACAGCTTGCAAGAAGCTTAAGGAGTGGCAACATCCAGCTAAGGTTCCATCGAGACAGAAGGAAGCGAATGAGATTTAACTCAGATATCGCCCACCCTTCCTGTAGGACAAATCGGGGATCCCAGACACCGAAAGGCAATTTTAGTCAAGGTCTTAGGCCAGAGGTCAGATCACACTGATCTAGCGAACATCAAATGACATTCCGGTCATTCTGGTACTACATGTTCTATAAATTCCCTGAATAGATGATTTGCAAGTTCCCGTGACTCCTGCCCTTGACCGACTCCTCTCCAGCAACGTGAGGCATCCATCTAGTTGGAGGTTGCAGACGTGTACTGGGTGGTAGCAATACCGAAGCGGCTGTTGGTGGTGTCGTAGACGGTGTAGAACCTCTCGAGGAAGGTGTACCCGTCGATGAAGTCGAGGCCCTCGCCGCTGTTCGTGCCGATCTATTGAAAGGTGGGGTCAGATTACGGCGGACAACAGCACGTATGAAGGAAGAGGATACAGACGTCATTGACGATCAGGTAGATGCTGTTGCTTGAGCCGCCAATGTAGGTGTTCAGGGAGCGGGGCCAAATCTGCGCGTTGGCGGTCAGGCCGTACGCGGTGCCGCCGATGTTGAAGTTCAGGGTCTTGAGGTTGTTGTACTGAGACGAGCTGATCTTGAGGAGGCCGGTGGACGAGTCCAGTGAAGCGCCGGTGGCCTTGACGTACTTGTTGTACGCATCTAGGCCAGCGTTTAGTAACGGGTACGAGCAATCCGAAATAGGCCACGCATACCAGAGGCAATGTAGACGAGGGTAGTGCCAGTGTCGACGATACCAGCAGTGGAAGAGAGGATGGTCTGGCCGTTGTAGGTGATGGACTGGTCGATACCCCAGTACTCGCTCGCGGGAGACGTGCTGGTCAGGGAGGTGTACTTAAGGCTGCCGGTATACTTGCTGGAGTCAGCACCGCCGAATGTCAACTCGCCGTTGGTGGTCGAGCGGGAAGTAGTGGGCGCAAAGTAGACACCGATGGCCTCGGTCGAGATGGTGCCCTGCGAATACAGGTTGTCGGTGACGGTGGGAACGCTGGAGACACCGGAGACAGTGCCTGCGCAAATCCAGAATCAATATCCGCTAAGGAGGTTGGAGAGGTTGTACTGCCGACCTTCCGTGAGAGCCACGGGACCGATACCAAGGATGCCATCAATTCCCGACCCGAACCCGGAAGAGGAGGAAGCTACGCCAATGGACTGGGAGTTGATGGTGAGGTCGGAAGACAGGGAGACCCTGTCAGTATCTAGCGGACGTGGTATTAGTTTCATGACAGAACTCCATGACGCAATTGAAGGTTTCGTACATTCGGTGCCGGAGAATGACCCAGAACCGTAGGTGACCGACTAAACCTGAATGAGCACATAACACGGATGTATAGATACATTCGGCACATACCACGCGGTGGCCCGTACTCTTGCTGGTGCTGGTCGCGGTGTAGCTTTTGTCAGCTCCGACCCAAGTGTTGGAGCTGCCAGTATCAATGAGGAGTGTGTCTAAAAGTAGGATCCGCCATAAGTAGGAGACATTGCGCAACAATGCCAAAATACAACTAACAGGTCGTGGCGGGACTACCAATGGCAACACCAGTGGTATACGTGACCTTCGGACCGAATTAATGGGACCACATCATTCAGCCCATAGAATCACTCACAGCGGTGTTCGTGATATCGAACGAGTACGAGGCCCGCTTAGCTCCCGAACCTGCCTTGTTCTTGAGGTGAGCAATGCGAGCACGGTCGGCCGCAACGATGTTGACAGGACCGGTCGAGTTGAACTTGCTCGCGATAGCGATGGTGACCTTGGGGGTGTTGTCGACAGCGATCGGCGAGGCGACTGCGCCGATGGCGAGCACAAGCAGTGACAAGAGGGCTGAGTAGCGGAACATGATTGACTCAGGGATTCCAGAGGTCACCGGTGTGCAGCTCTAGGGACTAGGTAGCTCGAGAGCGAGGAAATCATTTAGAATCCTTGCACATTATATAGTCCGGGCAACGCTGAAGCGTGCCCCTAGGACACTGTTAGTGAATCGTGAGCGACCACACGCCGCGTGGCGGAGTAAATCGCCATTCTAGTTCGTAATGGAGCCAGGTATCGAAGATAGAAGGCGAGCTTGCGGAATTCCTGCTTCTTCTTCCTCCCTGTTCCTAATGACTGCCTTTCTGACGGTGGACCTTGTGATGCACTGCACCAAAAAGGGCAAGATGAGACAGCAGTCACGATGACTGCTATGTCATGAGTTCGAATCATCGCTAGGATCACAGAATCAGGCCAGACAGGTCCAACTGCAAAATCTCCCCTAGGGGCCCCGGTAGACGATTACCTGCGACTTTGTGAAACACTTGTGTTCCAATTCCCAGCGTATAGGGGAACTACAAGCCCGCGACTGGGATCGTTAGTAGGCTTAAACGGGGGATAACCCAACGTCACACCTCCCGGCCATAAGATCTGGCGCATACTGATGCCGTACACAGCGTTGTGGGGCAGCGTGGCCAGACATGATAATCGAGATTAACGTCACCGAAGACGCCAAGGGTTAGCCCATGTGGCCGCGGTACCGGGTCAGTTGTCGGCGTCCGAGTTCAGTGTACCGTTGCCGAGCAGGACCAGGTCGACTTTGAGCGTCGCGAGTTCGGATTGTGGTGTTGGGGTCTCTGTGGCGTGGTTCTGTGACATGCAGTCACATTTCCAGTAGCTAGACATCTACCATATATAGTGTGACTACCGCCATACTTGGGTGGTACTGAAGTCAACTTCGAGGCCCAAGCGGGAAGCATTGTTCATTCAAGCCATATTGGAGCTTCAATCTCTACATTGATGATACAAGTTGCCAGGAGATGAGACTGGTCACACTCAGATTTAGTAGTAGCCTAGGACATGTACTTAATTCACCGGCCGGCTTCTGATACCAACATATAGTCCACTGTTCTTAGCTATCAAACCTACTATAAAGTGCAACACATTGCTTCGAATAGCACTTTCCCCCACCAGAATTCTTGTTGGAGTCTTTGAGGCACAGGATACTTCGCCGATGTACCTTCCAAGTCGGGATGGTTGTTAGAGAGCCACCTCAATCCTGACATGCCACCACTCCTACAATTCCATGATGAGTGTATACGAGCTATGAACCAGACTACATGGTTTGTCTAGATCTTAAACAACAAAGCAGAGTTGTCACTTATACCATAGGCAGACCTTGGTAATATATAGTATTGCATGATTCATACAGAGAAGGGTGTTAATTACACATATACTGTACCAGACTATGTGTATAGGCTCTTTCCATACTCTCAGACCTAATAGAAGTGTACTGAGAGAGCACATAGAAGTCAACAAGCATTAGCACAGGAGGAACTCGATATTTAGAGGTGGATGTCACTCCTTTCCATCACGCGGTGCCAGGACCCCGAGTGCAAGCCCGCATTGCTGTGCTCGATTTCCTAAAGTCGACCTGGTCCTGCTCGGCAACGGTACAGGACCCCTGAAAATACCGATAGATGCCGGTGCCAGTCCGGACAAAAAAAGCGGCTCGGGCAAGGGACGCCGGAGCCAGTCCGGACGTAGGTAGGGGTCTCAGCCGGCCAACCCGGTTTTCTAGTCCGGACACCAACGGCACCCCAGCAGTGAGGCCGGTTGTAGTCCGGACATGGTCAGCAACTCGCCACTTCGTCGCGATTAGCTAGTGCATTATCATTAGATTCATTACCCCGTATGGTATTTCTCACCGAATAAGGATAGGCATGCCTCCCCTGTAGTCGTGAACCCTCGGGTACCCCTTAGTTGCACGGAATTATACAGTTTACGCTGAAATCCGGAGGCACACATGGAAGACACAGCTGGGTGCCGGATGGCTCCAATATCGCTGCGGTATCGTATCTCGCCATCCAGGGCTACGAAGCCATGAACGGGCGGGTATTTCGCACTGTCTCTCAGACCCTGGCAATGCTCGCTGCCTGCCGAATCACTCAATTTGCCTGCCACGTCTATCCTTTGCATGCTGGAGACAAGCCCGAAGGCTCTTCTGTTATCTATTGAACTTTCTACCTCAGACTATGCACATGTCAGGTTTTCATACACCCTAGTATATATATCTAGTGTCTAGAATGACTTGTGGACT
Source organism: Gloeophyllum trabeum ATCC 11539 (assembly GCF_000344685.1). NCBI lineage: Eukaryota > Fungi > Basidiomycota > Agaricomycetes > Gloeophyllales > Gloeophyllaceae > Gloeophyllum > Gloeophyllum trabeum. Next base: position 575,276 of record NW_006920420.1, on the reverse strand, counting down.
ACAACGGGTGATTTTTGCTGTTTCCTAGAGGCCGGGGCAATAGTCCGGACATGAATATGACCTTGGCCGAGGCCGGTATTTTATCCGGACATAAAGGCGGGGGGCCGCCAGAAAAAGTCCGGACATGACAAAATCGAGTCTTGCACCGGCATCTATCGGTATTTTCAGGGGTCCTGTAAAGCCCTACCAAAACCTAGGTTTTACCGCTGATCCTTTGCAACACCCGCGAGCATTGTTCCTCCATAGTGCTGAAGCGTTTGCGCCAGTAATACTGGGCAGTGGACAAATACGCACCCAAACATACCTACGTTTCCCGGCATTCGATCAAACTCGGATTGGTGCAGAACAACTCACTCTTGATGATTTGTCGCAACTTATCTACGGCTACACATGCGATGCATAACCTTGAACCAGGTCCGGCATACCGTCTTGCTGGTAACTGACAGGCTTCAGTGCAAAATCACCGTCACCCATCAACCTCCTATATGACCCCGGATGGGGCCTTATCGTCGCAATACTTGTCTAGCTCTTAGGCGTCAGTATCCCAAGTCCTCGCTCAATCACGCAACAGCGAGGAACGCAAGGATCACTTGATCGATTCCCAGACAAGTCCAGAGATGGTAGAGCTGTAGTCCAAGACAGCTGGAAGGGGCTTGCGCCTCGTGAGCCTCGCTTCTGCGCTCTCACGAACACAAGGGCCATCCAGACAATAGGCATAATAACGTTAACTACTCACTTTTTTGTCGGTCTATGTCCAGTGACTCAATGGGGCCAGGACCAAGTGGAAGCATGATCACCGACCAGAGAGTGGCAGTCATAAGGATACTTGCCTATATTCATCACCGGTACGTGCAATTTCCGTCAGCCCGTGATTCCAATCTCGACAATCTCGACAGGACGGCCATACATACTTACA
>NW_006920420.1:555375-573800 GCF_000344685.1 Gloeophyllum trabeum ATCC 11539 | reverse complement strand
GTCAGGTTTTCATACACCCTAGTATATATATCTAGTGTCTAGAATGACTTGTGGACTACAACGGGTGATTTTTGCTGTTTCCTAGAGGCCGGGGCAATAGTCCGGACATGAATATGACCTTGGCCGAGGCCGGTATTTTATCCGGACATAAAGGCGGGGGGCCGCCAGAAAAAGTCCGGACATGACAAAATCGAGTCTTGCACCGGCATCTATCGGTATTTTCAGGGGTCCTGTAAAGCCCTACCAAAACCTAGGTTTTACCGCTGATCCTTTGCAACACCCGCGAGCATTGTTCCTCCATAGTGCTGAAGCGTTTGCGCCAGTAATACTGGGCAGTGGACAAATACGCACCCAAACATACCTACGTTTCCCGGCATTCGATCAAACTCGGATTGGTGCAGAACAACTCACTCTTGATGATTTGTCGCAACTTATCTACGGCTACACATGCGATGCATAACCTTGAACCAGGTCCGGCATACCGTCTTGCTGGTAACTGACAGGCTTCAGTGCAAAATCACCGTCACCCATCAACCTCCTATATGACCCCGGATGGGGCCTTATCGTCGCAATACTTGTCTAGCTCTTAGGCGTCAGTATCCCAAGTCCTCGCTCAATCACGCAACAGCGAGGAACGCAAGGATCACTTGATCGATTCCCAGACAAGTCCAGAGATGGTAGAGCTGTAGTCCAAGACAGCTGGAAGGGGCTTGCGCCTCGTGAGCCTCGCTTCTGCGCTCTCACGAACACAAGGGCCATCCAGACAATAGGCATAATAACGTTAACTACTCACTTTTTTGTCGGTCTATGTCCAGTGACTCAATGGGGCCAGGACCAAGTGGAAGCATGATCACCGACCAGAGAGTGGCAGTCATAAGGATACTTGCCTATATTCATCACCGGTACGTGCAATTTCCGTCAGCCCGTGATTCCAATCTCGACAATCTCGACAGGACGGCCATACATACTTACACTTACCGCGCTCTCGCCTCGTGCTTCACCCTGGGAACATCATCAGGTTATCCAGTCCGCATTCTCCTCTTCCGGGCCCTACGAATCGCCTGCGCTTGAATCATCCCGGTGGTCGAGTTCCAGAGCTGCCGGATAAAAACCTTCGAATGGAGGCAGCAAAGAACAAATTTGACGAGCAAAAGGCTCCAGAAAGTTCCTTGCACGCAAGTTCCATCCGTTTCCCAACCTGTTCCCGTGCATGCGGAATCTGTTCCTGACCATACGATGATGGCCATGTACCTCGCCAGTCCGAAGGGACAAAGTCCAGATTTCCAACGTCGCGATACATGGCTCGCAGGCAGGCGAGAGCACGAACATATGAGCAAGATGTCATAAGTAGGTGTAAAATGCCACGAACCTCGCTCGTCATCTGTTCCTCAGCTTGCTCCAGTTTGCGCGTTGAGGCTGAACAGGCAGCAGACGCACGATCAACGGGGAGCCTTTGGACCATTACGTGTAAAACCGACTCCCCAGGGCCCAAAGCTCTCATAACGTCTGTCATTTGGCTTACGCCACCGCTGACAATGGTACTGCACCAGCACCTAGTAGCAGCTGATCCGAATCAGAGAGTAAGGATGCGTGGCTTATACAAGGAGCGTTGGTATAATACAGTGCCGGTTGCAGTTCGCTACTTGCTAGAGAGTTGCCCAGGAATCTTGCAAAGCAAACCGGACAGGATCAACTCGACGCACTTCAAATCCTAGGCTGTAGGAGGCGCTCACCCCTCAATACCTCGTCAACGCAGATACTCTGTCCTTCGCCGCCCGTCTCACCACATAGCACGCCCACCAAATTTCGCCATCGAGTACACCATGTCCCGTACCTGCGCGCACTCTGGGGTAGCAGCCTGTATCCTGTACGCCTCCGGCAATTGATCTTGCACTTGCTGTGTGGTGGCAAGATGAAGCCCGGTCACAATCAATCGCAGGCGATGGCGCAGAAAAACACGTACCTTGATACGTCTCGCTCCAGCAGGGTGCGTCTGCAGGAATTCTACTGAATCGGGTGAATGCTTGGAGAGTTTCTGGAACATCCTAGGGGGGACATATCCAGCAGCGCGTCCAGGGGCCTTCCGACTGTTGTACTTACGATACAGCGCCTTCCGGGTCGAAACAAGCCTTTGCAGCAAGTTTCACACCGATCTTATCCGCTGCCAAACGATCGGGATCTGGATGAGCAAGAGTGATTGAACCAACACACCCTCTAATTCGTGTTTGCGTCCCATAGGCAGGCCTAGAACAACGTTCACTGCCATCTCAGAGAATCCGAAACCGACTCCAGTTACGGCGTTGATGAGGAATGCAAAACCCCAGAGGTACTTCGAAAACGAGTAGCGTTCTGACATGTGTCTTGCAACTGGAAGACAAGCTATCATGAGACGGGGCGCTCTCTGGGAAGCTAGCCGGGGCTATGCATGCCTACGTGTCCCATTTCTACGAGCAAAGCAGGGTGTCATTGGCGAGGGACGACTGTGGGTAACGAAGACATACCGTGAGCAAGCACTGCAGCTAACTCGTCCGTTGTACTGCATACCTGGAAAATACCCGTGTACACGATGATATTTCCTATAGTTTCGGATCATCAGCTCTGTGCAATCCTGATCTTTGGCATATATCATACATGCATACCATATGTAGCGGCAGCGTTGACAACTCGAGGATCATGGACAACGACTAATTTCCATTCCCTCCCTCCGGCACCGGGTGCCAGCCCTTGCCGTTCACTGCTCACACTTGCATCATACGTCCAGTCCGCACTCGTATCATCAGCGAGCCATGGAGGCACCGCGGAATATGGACGTCTCTCCTTGTCGTCTGATAAATGGCCAAGATTGTTCGCGTGTAATAGTTGTTCTGCGACTTCGCGCACTTTTCTCGTAACCGGATGGTTTGCGGGAAGGATCTTGCCCTTATTTTCCCGGAGAATTTGCTCGTGGATCATCCCGGCCAGCTAAACGTGAAGTACGATGTCAATGCACTGACTCTGAAGGGCAACTGTCAGGCCTGCAATGGTCTGTACCGTGGCGGCTACACCAATTGTCCAAGCTTCGCATGCATATGCACGGCGACAGACCAAAGGTTCGTTGAAAAGCGAACAAACGTCACCAATGAAGTCTTATTAGCTGAGGGCAAGCCACAATGGGCGCCCCAACCCCAGACTCGCCAAGATACAGCCCACTGCAAGGCATCACCCCAGGTACCGATAGGAAGTAGCTGGCACTGACTTTGGTCTCCATATTAGGATTAACGTCCATAAACCTCCAACGACCCGTCTCTGGCACTTGCTCCAGACTTCACCGCAGCCCTCTGTTACCGCGATGAGGAGACACAAAACAGAGTTACTTACTGCGAAACATAGTAGACCACAGCGACACTCCCGAGACCCACGGCCCACCGTACTCGAGGGTCCCATCGCTTTGCAGTGTTATACAGTCCTTGATCCGAGCCAGGTTCCTCTCCGAACCTAACGTATCTTGCCCGTACAGGGAGTGAGGCTTTGAGATGCGGTCTGGGAGTGCTCGAGAAAGCCCTCGCCCGATACAGGTTGACAGAGCGAGCCCAGCATATTGCAGATGACGACGGCGCCTTGCGTAGCGTGGACGCAAGCATAATCGGCAGAAGGCAAGCAGACGTCGGTGCTCGCTGGTGTCGACGTCTCTCTGGCTTGTCCACAGGCCGGCAGACGCAGGCTTGACGCTGCTCTTGACGCGTCCCCACGGCGCGCCTCAATAATGTGCACGTGCCACTCCTCGCCCCGGCATTTTCGAGTTTTTGTACAATATGTACGTGACTGCAGATGCCGTTATTATATATTTTCTCGTCAAATCGAACTTCTACCATGCCCGGTACATCTTGATAATATAACCATCTTTGCGACATAAACTATGACTTGCTACCTACGCTATCAACCCTTCAAAGTACAGCCGCGAGTGCCGGTGAGGATGTGTCTGCTGCGAGCCACCACTATTGAACGTCGGGTGCTCGGGACGTCTGCAGCATCAGCTTGATGTCGGGAGATGGCCAGGTGGTCTCATTCATCCCAACCCACTTGAGGTAGCCATTTTGATCATTTTATTCGCCTTCCTCTCTTAAAGGGACAGAGAACCGAATACATCAGCCGATCTCGTGCTCCGCCAGCAGCTGAGACGGAAGGATCTTCAGTGAGTCATGAAATGTGCAGCACTAGAGATATGACACACCATATTCGGAATTCCGCTGGCAATCGGGTAGACGTGTTTGCAGTTTGGGCACACCATTGCTCCTTCTTCAACATGGATCTACCGGTGCAAATTCGAGAACGTTCACGAGCAGCGATCAAAAAGAGGACTTGCCTCCAGTAGGACATGATGCAGTGCTTTCAGAAAGTCATCGTCGATCATGGTCGGCTGCTCTTGTGGTAAGGAGGTGTCGCCGAGCTGGAAATAACCAACAGGGTCCATATCAGTCTACAGAGAACAACGGATGTCCCCTGCAGCAAAGCCCGAATTCGCGGCACTACGCTTGGACGAAACACTCACTTGTCTGGCCGCATCTACCAACGCATTCCACTCGATCTTAGGTAGGAAACCGCGCAGAAAATCGGCATTGAAGTCCGCTTCCCTCAATTCTATCTGCACATCTTGGAATTGCAGAGGAAAATTGTTCGTATTACAGCCTTTGACGTGACAGGCTAGCAAGTTATGGGTTATTAGTCGGACCATCGTAAGAACGTTGCGTGAGAGCCTCAAAGCAAGGGGCAGAGGAAGACGGACATTTGTAACCCTAACCTCGAGAACGGCGAGAACCAGCGTTATCGCATCTTGCGCGTGAAGGTCACAGTCACCTGATACGTGACACTTCCAATCGTCCTTCTGCACCGCTCGGACAGTCTGACTGAAAAGCCTCTGTAACTGCAACAATGCGACCCCCTTCACCGTCAATACCCGAACGCGAGTTCATATTTACCTCTTTGACGCAGTCGCTGAGACTTGATGGCCGCCAACTGCTTGAGATGCGCAAACCCACGATTACTTTTGGGGAAGAATTAGGCTGGGTTGAATGTTCTTTCGGAAAGACAAGGTAAGCAGAGTCGCCTCTTTACTCAAGAGCGACCAAGAAATTATATGCAAGGATAGGGTATACGCTGCTGTTGATGCCAAAATGGTGAAGCCGCCCCCCGAACGTCCGTATGAGGGCATCATCACGATACACTCCGAGATTTCCCCCATGGCGTCGCCCGAGTATGAACCTGGTCGGTAGGTATGTGTACCTTCGGCTGCACTACTTACGCTTGACTTAGTTTCACCCCGACAGAACGTCAGAAGAGGAGGTCACCATTACCCGTATGCTAGACAAAGTTCTACGGAGGAGTGACGCGGTGGATAAGGAGTCGCTATGCGTACTCGCTGGACAGAGAGTACGTTTGACTCAGCTTATCCTTTACTTAGTGACGAGCGTGACTGCTCAGGTCTGGCATCTGCGCTTGACGGTGCACTGCCTAGCGGATGCGGGCAATATGCTCGACTGCGCGTGTCTGGCGGGCATCGTCGCCCTTAAACACTTCCGACGGCCCGAAGTGGAAGTAGTAGGCGATGAGGTGACAGTTGTACGCCCACTCAGCCTTCTCTGCTCTCACCCTTTAGATCTTACGTTCATCTGTCAATCCGTAGCATCCCCCGACGGAACGCGCCCCTCTCCCTCTATCGTTACATCATACACCATTATGTCTCACCTTTGCGTTCTTTCCCGAATCCTCATCAAAAACGGCAACCTCGACATCGAGTACGAAAACTACGACAGTCCTGGACCCGTCCTTGCTCGAATCCAGACTGGCCACAGGCTTCTTACATGTCGCTCTGAACGCCCAGAGGGAACTGTGTGTGGTCCAGAAGGTAGGGCTTTTATGGGTTAGTCGTGACGACACGCTTTATTCACTCTTTGACCAGGCTGGAGGAGTGCCCCTTACCGAGGATGAGATCCTCCCGCTGATCAAGGAGGTAGCAGTGAGCAGGGTACGAGAGCTTGACGCCATCGTCGAGTCAAGATTGAAGGAGGACTGGGAGCAACGTAAAAAGTTTGTAGAAGTTAGGTGAAAATCTGTAAGCCTACGCGTGACCTGTCGCGTCTCCCCTTCCGCGCTGTAAGCACGATCGTTCGGTCCTCCCCAAGCAGATCGTTTCCGCTGCGCCGTGCACGACTGGTGCGGTCCTGAGTGATACTGAACGTCGGCGGCGTCGATCGGGCCTATCTGCTCGCCAATCATCCTCGTGCAGGAGAACAATCAGGCCATTTTGTGTTCTTGAGCCTTCTCCACGCCTCCTTGGTTTTCTATCGCGCTGGATTTTTAATCATGGCAGGTCACGCATTCGCGGTCACGTGCAGTGACTAAGCTACGTAAGCAACTCAGAGAAATTCCGGGCGAACCGGAGGGAGCACGGCGCTTGGGCAGCGGCGATATTGCTACTACAATTGTACTTTCATGCAATTGTATTCGGAGAGGATAGCATTTCAACGGAACGCTGTTACGACTGATCAAGAACTCATATGAGATAGCTTGAGCTGTGTATTATCCGCAGGAATGGAGAGAGGAGCCAAGGTGTGTCGGCCGAGAACGGGCGGGGCCGGACTAGTCCGGGACGCGATCGGCCTGCGGACGGTAAATCAATACGAGCAAATAACGCGTACAACTTATATATAGCGCCCGCATCCTAAATTGCGAAATTTCATTTGATTGCGCCGTCTCCTTCATCGTCCACATCCTCCACACCATGGTTGCCATCGTCCAGAAGCCCGCCCCCGCCTTCAAGGCCACTACCGTCGTTGACTCGCAGTTCAAGGAGGTCTCCTTGGCCGACTACCAAGGCAAATGGTACGTTTTGATGACTGGTTGTCGGCGTTAGCCTGCCACTGGACGAAGCTGACGGACGCGTTTCGTCGTACAGGGTGATCCTCCTGTTCTATCCCATGTAAGCCGACGTTCTTTGAGGATGTCATCTGAATTTCTAACAACGTGAACGTTTAGGGATTTCACCTTTGTCTGCCCCACCGAAATCCTTGCCTTCAACGACGCCCTCCCCCAATTCCACGAGCTCGAGACTGAGGTGCTCGGTACGTTTGGGAGAAGACAACGTTGTTTCCCGTCTTCTTACATTTTTACGCAGGTGTCTCCACCGACTCCGAATTCTCCCACCTGGCGTGGTCTCTGCAGCCCCGCAAGCAGGGTGGCCTGGGCCCCGATCTCAAGCTCCCCCTCATTGCGGACAAGAGCATGAAGATCGCCCGGGACTACGGCGTCCTCATTGAGGAGTCTGGTGTCGCTCTGCGCGGTCTCTTCATCATCGACCCGAAGGGCATCCTTCGGTACGTATGCCACCCTCCGTACTCGTATCCTTTTACTAAAGAGTGCATAGCCAAATCACTGTCAATGACCTTCCCGTTGGCCGCTCCGTTGAGGAGACCATCCGCCTGATCAAGGCCTTCCAGTTCACCGTGAGTATCTGATATGCCGTATGCCACCCCGATGATTGCTCACCCCGTCCCTGCTTTCAGGACAAGTATGGTGAGGTGTGCCCCGCCAACTGGCAAGAGGGCGGCAAGACCATCAAGGCCGACCCCAAGGCGTCGCTCGAATACTTTTCTACCGCGGAAGGCGCGGCCGAGGCAGTCAACGGTGCCAAGCGTCCCAGGTCTGATTAATAAGGATTTTAGATTCTACTTCCATAGAACACATAGATCTCATGCCACTCTAGACTTCATTAGACCACGCCAACTTTAGATGAAGTTACCTACGATTCCCATCTAGTTTGAAATCTACAATCCCCCTTCTTGTTTTCTTCTATTCTACGCCACTCCAGGTCAGGTGTTTTGCTTAGAGAGAAACAACTGCGCTCACTGTATCATAGCTGCTTGTTCGAATATGAAGTTGTTTGGATAAAAACGAAAGAAAATCCCGCAAGCCTCGCAAGTTTCGATTGCTCTGTTTATCTGCTTTCGTTGTCTATTTCGTTGTTCGCTCGTGTTCTTGCCTCCTGCCTCATGTCGCTCCAAAAGCTGGCTTATCAGCATCCATTCTTTGTGGGATATCTATTCTCCTGTGATATCGCCCAGCTATCTACGGGGATTTGCCCCGGACTAGTATCCTATCCTATTCCCGATGCCATCGCTAATGCACACTACCGACCTGTATGTACATACCCTGTCGCACTAATTGTCGTATAATTGGCGATCCATTATCAGACGAATCAGTGCATGCATTCTTGGTTATCCTATTACTGGGCTATTACTCTACTTCCCTCCCGAGTACCTGCCCGGCGGAGTCGACCGCGCTGTCGACCTCCTTGAGTATAAATAACATATAGTGAGTGGACGCGGACTACTTATATGACTAGTTAGTCTCTCCTCATAGTGGCGAACACCCACTTATCCTTCCTCCTCGACGCGCCCCCGCCCGCGCCGCCCTCCCTTCTAACCCACTCCGCGCCCGAGACAAACTCGACGCGCGCCAGCGCAGCGTTGCTCTTCGACCACGCGGATAGCAGCGCGCGCTCCCTCGTGTGCTCCTTCGACGCCGCCGTCTCCTCCGCGGGCTCCGAGAAGCTGGAAGACGACGGCGCGGGTGGGCTGAAGGTCAGCGATGACGGCGAGAGGAGATTGAGCGACTCCAGCTCGTGCGGCTCCAGCTTCGGCACGGGCTTCCGCCGGACGGAGTGCGTGGATTTTTTGGAGGACAGGGAGGGCGCGGTGCTGGAGGCGGAGGTCATGATCGACGCTGACACGGACGGTGTGCGGGAGGGGGTGAGGGAGGGGGAGGGACTAGATAGGATTGCGGGAGAAGAGGGAGTAGACAGAATTACGGGAGAGGACGGCGTGGAGAGGACTGGTGGGGCGTGCGCGAGGAGGGAGGAGGCGGGAACGCGGAGTCGCAATGTGTGCAGGACGGTGAATTTTGGTAGGATGGCGGATATTTGTTTGTAGAGCACCTGTCAGGAACGATCAGTAAGCTGGATATAGCAAATATCGTTTGGGAGTGCATGACATGAGGAGGATTGAGGGTGAAAGACAACGACGTACCGAGGTGCTTCCTGTCGCCCACCGCACTTGTAGCTCTTCCACCATCCCATGGCACTCCTTCTGCACGGCGCCCAGAACACGTTCGACAGTCCTACGGTCAATCGTCTCCTGGAACGATATGCACAGCTTGGTGACGCGCTTCCGAGCTTCAGGGAGAAAGGACAGTAGCGTGCTTGGACGTAGCCCTTCGACGAGGGTCTCATAAATATTAATGGTCAGATCCGTCACAGGCCGGGTCGGAACGAAGAGGGATATCAAAGGCGGGGGGATGACGAGAGACGACAGGATAGGAAGGACGGAGGGATCATTAGATGGGACTGAGTCCTCTGTGTTTATGCGAAGATTTGGTAGGGACAGTGTCTTGATACTCGACTGCTTGGAGAGGAAGGCGAACAACGCTGTGAGGTCGTCCTGCGCTAGATTCGTCTCCAGTAATGTCAAGGACGTCAGCGAAAACTCCAGCGTGTTCCCAACTCTCGATCGGCGTCCCGTCAACCGGAGAGGCAAACGAGATAGCGTAAGAGACTTTAGATTCGACATGTTCCGCAGAGCCCTGAAGAGTGCAAGGTCAGCGTCGACGTCGTCCTTCTCGAGCAAACATGTGAAGGTGTGGATGCTTTTTGCTGCCTCGCTGACTCGGCCCAGGGTCTCCAAACAGGAATGTACCCTCGTACGGGGGACTTGGGCTAAGTTGACCTCCTTGTACAGTACCTGACGAGCAGCAGATAGAAACGCGCGGGATATTCGCGCTGCCTGAGGAATCTTCTCTGGAGGCAGGAAACCTAGGATGACGGGTAGGACTTGATCGGGTAAGGGGAAAGGCTGCGGAGGGTGGTCAAACTTGAGGACTGTACCAGGAGGTGAAGGAAAGTAAGCAAGCAGTTCTGGAGAGCTGATCATGCGTGCTAGTGTCCCCCCTCCAGAGGGTGACCGCGCCTGCTCGTCCTGTCCGTGCTGTCCCTGCGCTTGGGAAGCCAGATGGCGCAAATGCCCTCCTCCCTCCACCCACGAAATTTCGGATCCATCTGAAGACGTCGACTCCTTCCTCTCGCCTAGTCCACTAGGCCTTCGGATTGACGGATCGTACTCCTGGCTCTCGTCACTTTGATTCCATTCGTTATACCGAGCAGATTCATCAGCCTTCCGTTTGCTCGCCTTGCCCAAGATACCCCTGCCGAAACTTTTCAACCTCGAGTGTCCCTTTGCGTGTCCCGGCGTAGGCTCGTTCGAAAATAGTTTGGAGACGCGATTGACGATGCCCGTCTGCTTCGACGTGTCTGATGTGGTAGAGGCAGTGGTGAGAGAATCCAACCGCGACCGGCGACGAGTAAGGAATGACATGCGTAACGAACGGGCTTTTGAGCAAGAAAGTATAAATTATGAGGGATATGTGGCGGGGACCATACAGTACATGTTCAGGCGGCAAATGAGGGCCTTCACGGATTTCCCGGCGGTTATACACGTATTGCTTCGCGAAGCCGTCCTGGCCAATAGCCGCGGTATCGATGGACGTGTCCTGACATTCGGGATCAAAGGTAATATTGGGCGCGTATCCGAGCGCAGTCTGCAGCTGTCAAGTGTGTGCCCAATCACGAATAGCTCCCGGAGGATGTGGCAGGCGAGTGTGGTACATTGGTATTTGTTTGACTTTCTACCTCTTACTGCTTCGATCTCCAGGAGACGAACTATCGGGAATTTTAGACTGAGAGATACTACGGCAAAAATCCGGGACTGCTGTTGACGAACGAGGACATCACCACGTCGGTCTATGCTGACAATTGCAATATTCTGCCAAGTGTAGCAGATGCACAACGGAAGAATTGAATTCATTGCCAGCTCCTCCACGAATTCGAATATTACAGCAGCCTCAAGGAATTTCACTCTCGGTGGCAACCACCTACATACTGAAATATTAATCGCTGATGTCCTCATAGCGCTAGCAGACGAGTTGCGAATGTATCCAATTTACGCGCGTGTATCAGTACATGCCATCCTCATGTCCTCGTACTGTTTATCTATAGCCAGCTATGTAGGTCAACTACATACCGTGCTATTGATGTCAAGGGGTCAAGAACTCGTTGCCTTCTGGTATGGAGTAAGCCGGAGGATCTCCTTCCAAAGTACGATCGTGTTCTATCTGTCTCTCTAGACAATATTCCACTTGCCCTTCTAGACAACCCACATGCCCTTCCAAGGCGTTCACCCGACCTGTTATGCTCTGTCGACGCGGTACTATGGTTTCGACCCTCAGCGACCCATCTCTACGAATCTCAGATGAAGGTGCAACTCCTTTGTGCGAATGATCCATAACAGTCTGCCCTCCCACATCTGTAGACGTGGCTGCAGGGATCCATTCCCCTGCGGGCAGCTTCTCCTTCGACAGGGTCCGTCCCAGGACCCGCGCGCTTCGCCAGGTCCACAGGTAAAATGCCGCCGCGACGATAGCGACACCAAGCGCACTCCCCGCTAGGCCCAGACAAAGCGTGCCGTCGTGGCTCGCAGAGGTGAGACTCTCGGCGATCGTGACCGTCGGCTGGGACGATACGACGACCACTGGAGTCGGTGGAGGCATGTAAACAGGTGCCGAAAGGGATGTTATGGGCAAGGCTGTACTGGCTTGTACGGGCGAAGTTCCTCCATCAAGGTCCTCTGGCATGTCAGGTGTATTATCGGTTTGATTGGAGGAAGTGGGTACGACCACCACTCCGTATCGGTCGTTTGGTATTGCCAGGGCTGACATAGAGGTCGCCACTGGCGATTGTTCAGGTGCGTCATCAGTTATCAGACAAGGTCCTGAAGCACAAACTCTAGAATAATATCACTATGATGATAATAGGGCAAATTATAAGAGGCTTACGTCGTCGGGATTATCATGTAGGTTCAGTGGGATGTTTGTTCGCGCTTCTTGTGAATGCAGGGCCTCTCGTTTGAGAACTTTGTCGCCTCCCGCGCAAGCGCGTCCGTTTTATATCGCGCAGAGAGATATTGACGTGCCGTATCCAAGTTCTTCCTGCAAGTTGAATGGATACAGATGCAGAATACCTGTCTACATAAGCTCCCGTTCATCTGTTTCATGTCAATTCGGACAACACGGTCCTCGAGGACGAGACATCGCCTCTCTCTCCTGACTGGCCTATGTAGCCCAACGGAAGCGGACAATGGGATCCGCGGCAGGCCAGGCACCTTCCGAAGTCGCGACAATGGACGAGAACACAGTATAGTCGTATTCGCACTGAAGAGCGTCGGTCAATTACAGCCTGCACAGCACTGCGATGCACAGTAACTGGGTACTTGTCACCGAGTCAAGCACCGAGTTAGATTTGACATCGCTGTAGATACGTTGGCTGTATTAGTGTCACGTATAGATACATGCAGAAGGTCCACTTGCGCCTCAATGTGGTAAATGGCTGAGTTGTGATGACTCGTCACCAAGTATATAATCCCCCTACTAGCCAAACCCACCTATCATTAATGCTCGTCCCAAAATAAGTTGGGCGCTAAATCTAAGCTTTGCCCAGGAACCTCCTAGCCTCCTCCCATCTGATCCGCTCCCTCTCCTTACCCTTCTCCCGCCCCCTCCTCTGTTCCTCCTCGTCCACCCTCTTCCAATCTTCATAACTCGTCACCGATCCCTGCTTCACCAGTTCTACGATCTCTGCTGGAGGATCTTCAGGATGCGGCGAGGCATTCATCACAGTCTTCCCGACCGCGCCATCAGACTCCGCCAGGTCACCCGAGGAAGGCTCAGGCGGGGAGACGGGTATGGTCTGCACAGACGCGCCGGGCACCGACCCCGGGAGCGCGGCGAAGTAGTCGGAGAGGATCGTGTCCGCCACAGCATACGCGTTCATCATCGTGCTCGCGAGCACGCCCTTCGCGCCCGTCGCGGCCCAGCCCGAGGCGTACACGTTCTTCAGCACGGAGGTCGAGCCCGCGTTGTCCTCGGGCACGCAGACGACCCGGCCGCTGACGTTCCGCAGGTGACCGAGCGCGGGATCATAGAACGGCATAGTGGGCTCCGAGTGATAGCCGAGGGAGGTGACGACGAGGTCGGTGGTTGTGAAGGACGTCTCGGAGGTCAGTACTGCTCGGGAGGTGGCCGGGTCCAGCGTCGTGTGTCCGAGCGTCAGTACTGGCTTTCCTGAAGATCCGCTGGCGGGCACGGCGAGTCCTGTCGGGCTCCGGAAGAAATCGAGAGACCAGGTCTTGTTTGTCGTACCGTACTTGTTCTTAGAGCCTTTCTGCAATAAATCGATGGTACGAGACTGCTGCCGAGTGACCTTGCTGCCTTCGGTGGGGACGAGTAGCGACGGGTCGACGGGTACCATGGCCGCCTCGGACAGGTTCGTCATTTCCCTTAGCTCCTTCGTGGTGAAGGCGGCTTCGAAAGGGCCTCGACGCCCGATGATGGAGACGTGCTTCACGGCAGACCGGCGAAGGACTTCGAGGACGTGCTCAGGAACGTCGTATTTGGCGAGAACATCAGGGGGGGTCAAGAGCATTCTTGCTATGTCAAGAGAGACATTGCCTTGACCTATGAGCGCGACGTGCTCTACTTTGTCGAGGGCGGGTGGAGGCTGAGAGAGGCGAGGATGGTCAGTATACCAGTGAACGAGCGAGAGCGCGGGAATGCAGTAACTTGAGAGTGGCAAAGCCGGATGAAGAATGGGGGAAGGAGCACCGGTGGCTAGGAGGAGATGGGAATAGTTGTTGAACAGCATGCTGAGAGGATGACTTGTAGTCTTCGGACTCCGCGACGTTGGGACTGACATGTTGGTGTTCAAAGTCGATGAGGATGAGAAGTCGACGTTCCCGAAGAATGAGAAACGGGGGTCTTGCGCTGCTTCATCGAACTTATGTGTGCAGTTCTACGTTGTGGAGAGTGACGTTAAGCCTCCAGTACAAGTACTTCAAGAATACAGACTATGTACCTTGACTTCAGGGTGATCTGGTGCAACACCATATCTCACAAGCCCATGTGGTGCCCATAGTCGATCAAACATATGAATCCTGAGATTTGGTCCATGAAAGGACGAGGCCGGCAGGAGGGACATCAACCGCGACGCTACATAGAACGCTGAGGGACCTCCGCCCACAATGGCGAGCTTGAGACAGTTTTGCATTCCGAAGTACGGACTGGGTAGAGTATTATCCTGTCAATTCACTGAAATAATGACATGAGTCAGGACGGGTAAACCGTTACAATTATCTTCATTTTGCTTACTTCCGTTTGACAGAAACACCGTCCTTCAGCGGCCTAAGCAAAGGCTAATGAAGCACGTCCGAGCAATGGACAAGAGTGTATGAGCGAGAAGGATAAGTATTCACAGGACATGGCTTTCAAGTTTGCCACAAGAGTCTGACATAGACAGAATTACGCGAAATTGTCTAACACGGATATGTCACACTCGGGACTTACCGTAGTATAGTGTCCTTCGACATGACGTCGACAATTCCTTCAGCCTGCACCACGATGAAATCAAGAGCAGTACATGTAGTATATATGCTGCTAGCAGTTATAGCTGTGATGGCCTAGTTTTACTTCGTTCCGCTATCATGCTTTGCGCGAAAGCTAGCTTGGCCCGTGCACCAGTGTTGCCAGTCGCGGTGAGGGGTCTATCACAGTCCTCGTTTCACTCGTCAGCAGTGCAAGGAAAGGATAAGGTTGTTATTCTTGGTTCAGGATGGGGAGGTTATGAAGTTCTGAAGGGGATAGACAAATCGCGTTACGGTGAGCCGCCGTGCCTGGTTTACACCTTTGAAGGGGATTCTGTCCATGTGCGACTCATTCTGAACGGCGGTATATGTAGATGTGACTATGGTATCGCCCAATACGTACTTCAATTTCACCCCCTTGCTTGCGAGCTGTGCGGTCGGATCATTAGAATACCGCTGTGCCCTTGAGCCGGTGCGTAGAATGAGCAGGGGCTCAGGTAGATAGACTAAATAGCGTACAGGTACGGAGATATACACCTCAAGTTGTGAGCTTCCGAGAGTATAGTTCTTACATCATGCGTGTGCTTACTGTGTCTGCGACAGAAATCATACCAAGCCTGGTGTGATGCCATAGGTAAACAGTCGTTTACGTGTGTTAGTGGTGGCATCTCACGTCCGTGCTTCAGATTTCAAGTCCAAGGCACTCACATGTGTGAGCAACGCACAGCTCACAAGTCCCGTCATTTTCCTCACCGGCCCCGTCGTATCCCACAGATGCCCGCAACCCCTGCTCTCCCCGGCGAACAGAGCACCGCGCCCCGTGCTGACGCTACCACCACCGCATACCCCGGCACTGGCACCCCCTTCAGTATTCCGTACGATAAGCTCGTCATTTCAGTTGGAGCGTACTCGCAGAGTGGGTGTATGTCTGTAACACGGATGTTCGAGCCTGAGGTACGACGACAGCGAACATTGCACTTTGCAATATTATCATGAGCAGCCTTCGGAATACCTGGAGTGAAAGAACACGGATACTTCCTGAAGGACATCAAGGATGCTCGGTCTATCAGAACGAGGATCCTGGAATGTGCGTCTCGACGTCTACGTGCTGAACTCATAGTACTAGTCTGACTAGAAAATATGTGCACATGCAGGTTTCGAACAAGCCAATGAGCCCCTTCTCTCTGATGAGGCCCGTAGAGATATATTGCACTTCTGCATTGTCGGCGGAGGCCCCACCGGTATCGAGTTTGGCGCGGAGCTGCATGATCTCCTGAATGCAGACATAAAGAAACACTATCCGCACCTTGCACCCCTGGCGAGGATCTCACTGTATGACGTAGCGCCGAAGATTTTAAGTATGTTCGACGAAGACTTGATGAAGTGTGTCGAGCGAGTTTTCATGCTTCGCAGGACATCGAACTGAAGAGTCATGCGTAGGTACGCGGTGAAAGCTTTCAAGAGAGAGGGGATCGACATCTTCACGAGCCACCATGTGGAAGGGGTAGAGGCTGTACGTGATCAGCGCTATGTATTATCGGTTGATCCTGAGTCGTCCACCGAACGTCTGTGCAGGGCAGGATTTTCGTGAAGGAGCAGGGCGAAGGTGCGTGCCCTGGGCCTCTTCCGCTACGATCACCTGACATAAGCTCCACAGTCCCATTCGGTTTACTCGTCTGGAGCACAGGGCTCTCGCCCAACCCGTTGATAGAAACTATAACCGAGGCTGTGAAACATCCCAAGACTGGGAGTGTGATCACGGACGACCACTGCCAGCTCCTCATGAAGCCCTCGAAAGAAGGCGACGCGCCCGTGCCCAACCCAGATGTGTGGGCTGTTGGTGATGCTGCCATGATCCAGGGGATTATGCTTCCCGCAACAGCGCAGGGTATGTGATGTGGTGGATCCGCGAAGTTGTCGAATGCAGCTGATGCAGCGTTTGCACTAAAGTCGCCAACCAGAAGGGTAAATACGTGGCCAAGAATCTCAATAGGATGCTTGAGAGCCAGGACGTCTCGCGACCGTTCAAGTGGAAGAACATGGGCACGCTTGCGTATGTTGGCGAAGAGTGCGTCGCATCTTTGGTGATGACCTTGCTATGTATGGTAATTTGGCGCGTAGCCATGCCTTGTATGACCGGACAAAAGCTGCGAAGGGACCTAAACCGAAGAAGGCTGGCAGGCTGGCGTGGCTGCTTTGGCGGTCCGCTTATGTTAGCATGGCGCTGAGTACGAGGAACAAGTGAGTGTGCGGACTTCCGTTTGTTTTGACGACTGATCCCTCCTCCAGGATTTTGATTCCTACCTTCTGGTAAGTGTCAGCTGTCCTTGCAGACGAGTATGGTGCGACGACTGATCATATCCACTGCAGGCTCATTAACTGTGAGCACCTGACTCCTTTCCATCTGCCCTCCTTGCTGCTGAGTGACGTGCTCGTTTCTCAGGGCTCTTCGGACGTGATTTGTCCCGGTTCTGAACTAGGCCTGGAAAGTAGAACACTGACGACTGGGAGTTGATAGGTTCCAGTTCTATATTGATTTCTCTACACCTGTAGTAAGAAAAGGTCATGTACTCTGTAATACTAGTAAGCTAAAAAGCCACAAACACCACCAAATACTCTCCTTCGGCTATTAACAAAGTTACTTTTCCGACTAACTTTTTCCCTACAAAATAACTTCTCTAACTTCAAGTTAACTTTTCGCGGGTTAAGTCAAATTGTCTCAGCTAACTTTAAGTTACCTGCCACCAACTAACTTGGCAACCTGCGGAGCTTGGCCAGAACTTGGCAGTATGAGTCGACAACATAACTTGTCAAGCCCATCTCACTTGTGCAAACTTTGAAGGCAATATGAGTGCTATCTCCTGCTCGTTGGCTGCAGATGCCCCCTTTCTCAACGGTAGCATAAGCAGGGACTTGAGAATGGCTTTGAAGTTCATGTGCTTAAGTTATCTTATGCATTTCACGCAGCCATGCCCTCAGTTTTCCCCCATTCCTCGGTCATTCCCTTCTGCCGCAACCACCATCCCAACCACAAACGCACGTGCCTCCGTGGCCGCCAGCATCTGCTTGAGTGAACACTCCGCCACCGCCTGCGGCAACAGCAACAGCCCGAAGCTGACCCACGCGCCGCGGGGTGCGAGGAGTGCGGATGCTCGCGATGGTCGCGAAAAGGATCAGGGACGTGTGGAGGAAGAAGGGGGTGTTGACATCATTGTGCTTTGTGCACGCGGGGAGGAAGGAGGGGGAGAGGAAGTCACCCTCGACCAACATGATGATGGCGCACAACAAGGGAGCATGTCCCGGATGCACGGCGCGGAAGACGTCCGCGGTGGCCCCGCGGTGGCATAGGCAAAAGTAACTTCTCTTACTTCACGCTAACTTTGTGTGGGCCAAGTCAATTTGTCTAAGTTAACTTCAAGTTACCTGCCGCAAGGTAACTTCGCAACTTGCCGAGGTACGGTTGACCAGGAGTGTCAGGTCTATTTTGCATTTGCACTTCGCACTTGCGTTTGGCTGAGGGCACGCCGTGAGTTCGAATCCCGATGAGAGCAACGGGCAAGGGGCCGTGGGAACGTCCCGGATACTGCCGTACCCCTGTTGTCGCTGTGCTCGACGTTGCCCGACGCGTTGTCGACGCTGTTGTCGGCGATGTCGACGAATGTTAAGCGATGAATATTCCTAAAAATACACGGAAAAAATCGGTTCCTTCTGAACAGGCATAGATTTGCAACTATTAGGGTGTAAATGTCTAGACATGTTTAGGTGTTGTGTGAAAGTTTGCCCTCGAAGAGTGTGCTGGATAGTGTGGCCATATTAGATTTGTCTTGTTGAAGTTCATCGTGGGTCGCGTCACAGATACCACACCACCGCATTTATTCTGCCGCTATTTGTACTCATCTACTGTCCATGCAGCATTTGCAGCTAACAGAG
>NW_006920420.1:546330-554571 GCF_000344685.1 Gloeophyllum trabeum ATCC 11539 | reverse complement strand
GTGTTTGCTCCCTTGCAATTCGCCACGACGGGTTACTAGTAGTATAGGGGGAATGCGCAACGGCGTCGGATATGGATTAGTTTCATTGACATTGGCGCGCACGTCAATGCTCCCTATCTCAATTGTAGAGTTCGTCTTAATATTGAACGCACCTCTTGACTCGCAACGTTGATTGTGCAACGACTTCTCGCATAGCTCCTCAAATGAACAGAATAATTGATATTAAATAGGTTGGTACAATAAGCTCAGAAGGAACCGATTTTTTCCGTGTATTTTTAGGAATATTCATCGCTTAACATTCGTCGACATCGCCGACAACAGCGTCGACAACGCGTCGGGCAACGTCGAGCACAGCGACAACAGGGGTACGGCAGTATCCGGGACGTTCCCACGGCCCCTTGCCCGTTGCTCTCATCGGGATTCGAACTCACGGCGTGCCCTCAGCCAAACGCAAGTGCGAAGTGCAAATGCAAAATAGACCTGACACTCCTGGTCAACCGTACGAGGTTCGTTTGAACTTGCCCTTACGAGTCGACAATTTAACTTGTCGTCGAGTCCATTCCACTTACAGTCAACGTGGTAATGACAAGGCCTCACTTCCGACGGTCAACTACACCGCAGGGGGTAACTATAGGTTCAGCGCAACATCCCTAAGCAGAAGAATTCACTCTGAATGCGTGCAGAGGGGCTCGTTGTGTGGGAGATATATAGGAATAGAAGCCAGTAGCTCAGTGCCCAAAGCATGGACCGTTGAAGGGGCTGCTTGCTCCAGCGAAGCTTCCGCCGTCGAGCCTGTGACCTCCGCTGGGCAATCTGCGCAGCACATCCTTCCTTGGCACTCATAGGTCGCTTTGTGTAGCAACGCACAAGAGCACCAGGGTCGGTGGCCTCACGGATGCGCCATCGTCAGTGCACCTGGTGGGACAGTCTGGCGCGGGCTGGGGGTGCAGAAGAGATGGCGATATGGTGCTTACTGGGCATCCTGGTGTAGGAGGGTGCATTGTGCTGGCACAAGGCGTCAGGGCGAGTCTATTTAAATGGCAGACTGGGCGGAGTTACTGGTAGGTCTCACGAAGCGCGTTGATTACTCACGTGAGTTGGTCACGTGTCGCGCGTTGGCCTGTGAATATCGTTGACCGACGTACGCTACTACGTCTATGGGCTATGGTTGGGTGCGGGCTCATGAAATTCAGACCTGCAGATCATGCGCGTGCTCAGCATGCGCGACTTAGCAGAACTTCGGCGTGTTGCGCTGTTCTCTGCCAGGCACTCCTGCGACGACTGCAGTGATAGCTCATTACTCTCCGGACCGCTTGTACGACAAGTAGGTTCGCAGACTGGTCTGAAGGTGTGAACCGCGAGCTGATGTTAAGGGCAGCGGTGCGGTGCGTGTGTTCTTTGTGAGTCCAACTTGGTCTATCATCGCGCCTCATCTTAGCAACCTAATTGCCCGATGTCGTTCCCCAAGCTTCAATGCAGTGCTTTCCAGCTGCATCCAGCATCGTATGACCAACTCCCCTCGCGCAGGCGTGTTGTAAGTCCCTCCCACCGCACTCTACTCTCCTCCCTCATCCTACCCCTCATCCCACGCAGGCACCTCCCCGACATCACGGTCATCAGGCCCGCCTTCCACCCGTCCTCGAAGGACATCATCCTCTTCAACGCCTCGCGCGGGCACCGCATGGACATCAGCGAAATCCTCCCGGGCTTGAGGCCGCCAATCTCGGCCAGCCTGTTCGAGGAGGGTACGGAGATCGTGTCGTTCCAAATCGTCGGGGACGGCGTTTTTGAGTGCTGTAAGTAATTGAGCCATTCATCCGTTCTTGCAGGGCGCTGACTTTCCATCAGTCATGGACGAGTATGGCCTCGAGACCACCCAGGTGCTGCAGCTGCCTCCGAGTCACCACCGCTGGTATAGTGATGCGCACTGCGCTCCCGACCTTGCGTGGGCCGAACGCGAGCTGCTTGCCCGAGTGGGTCTCAGGTCTGATGTTCAATGTCGGCCATGGTCTGCCGGATGTGATGTCCTGCTCTTGGCTCGAAGAGCGCTGTCTCAATCATCACAGAGAGCCGTAGCTTTCTCGAAAGCTGCATGCATACTACCCTCATAGTCTATGTAGACGAATCTCCGAACTGTTACGACTTGTTGCCACATATACTATCACAAGCAGTCGTTATATATGCCTTTGGTGGCCTATCCCGTTAACAAAGGTCTTGATCGCCAGTGCATATCTAATCGGATCTAAGACTCTGGCGACTCAACTTCCACGGTCACAAACATCCCTCAAGCTAGCTTCATAAGTTAACTGGAAGTAAACTTCATAAGCTAACTTAACCATCAAGTTAAAAGTTGTGTTGTCACAGGTTCGTGCTTGCTACCGGCATGGCTCAAGTACGCATCTCAAGCTAGCTTGTGTGGTTGCTATGGGTCAATGAAAGTTAACTTGCGTGTTGGCTATGAATCAAGGCCAACAGCTTGAAGTTCTGCCTGCAGAAAAGGTACGATGAATAGTATCTCAGCTCAGGCATCCATTAGACGAGTGTTGAGTCTGGCTCTTGCAGGGGCTGAATCCGATCACAACGCATTTCAGAAGCTCGCCACGTGTGGTGCTGTGTGTCCTTGTGGGCGCACATGAGCACACAAACGACCCCTCGCCAACAATCCACCGCCTGTGACAATGACGGCCATCGACACTATCAGGCATAATAACATTCACAGTTTACGGTGTGCTCTGTCTTCAAGCCTGTATGATTTGACCAAACTGTTGCGTCTTCCGTTAGCTGAGGCCAATGATACGAAAGAACCCTATCCACTTCCACTGCATGATCACCGGCGAAGATGAGTCAATATAAGCAGCTGGGAGGCCAAGGCAATAAGTAAGACCTTATACAAGATCGATCATGGTTGGCTTGTACATTCAAGATTTGCTTCCGTTTCCACGTGGTACGATGCTGGGCGGTATGTCGCACACCGTCACAAATTTAACTGCTTTTTCTAAGGTCTCGGATGTTCAGCAGGCTTCGGACATGGCTTGGGCTTTCTGCCAATGTGGGACCTGACCAGCAACCTAGTTTGCAGAGGGGGCAAGTGCCACTGCCTCCCTGGAATGGCGCATACAACCCCTATCAACAAGTGGCCATTTGGCCACCGAGTGCAACGGCATACCATCCCTACTATCAAGGCCCTGGCCCGGGATATCCTCCCTCTGTAGGAGGTATGTCTAGTTCTCTTCTGCACTGCTAGGTCTTTACCATAGATCAACATCTAGGGCAGCAGTTCCCACCCTTCGTCCATTACCCCTTTCCCCATCCATCAACCCAGGCTATCTCGTATCCACCCCACACTCCCAACGGTCCGCCAACTGAGGCGCAGCGGCATTCCATGCCTGATGGTCTTGGACGTCCTTTGTACGGTCCACAACAACCACCCGACATTCTTGCACGACCTCCATACCATCAGATATTACCAGAACCTCCAATCCCGATAGCTGCACGTGCTCCTGGTAAAGAGATGGCCGAGGCACCTACGAAAGAAGGTCAGGCTCTTACAGCGAAAGCGATGGTCCCCGAGGTTGAAGAGAGTATGGCAACACGCATAGAAAGTAGGCAGGATTCAGTCTGTTTGTTGGAAGTGTATTGATGCCATGATAAATCCAGAGCATGATTGGCCAACAGGGGATGTGGACCGCGAAGTGCTCTTGGACGAGCAACCAAAGGGATGGAAAGGCGGGAAGTGGGTGTGGAGGTCTCAGGGGAACACGAACCATGAAGGCCGCTTTGCAGAGCAGCGAGTGTGCTTTGGGGTAATCGTATGCCGAGGCTGCCAGCGGCCAACTCGCCCTCGAACGCAGAAAGATGCTAGAATCAAGCAGCTTGATGCGGCCTGTCATGGATGCGGGAAGTATGCCCTTGAGCATGTCCAATGCAGTGCTGTGGCATTTCATTTCACGAGAAGTGACCCAGATGGGACTAATTGGGCAGTCTGGCATCACCGTGGTAAGCATAAACACGTACGACCGCCTGGGGGACCGATCAGTACCCTTGAAGAACAGGCAATAGATCACCAGGTCCAGCGACGTCCTGATGCCAGTGCACACCAGCTACGAACAGGGGATGATACCCCAGGCTCTCAGGCACTTCACACCATCAATCCCGCCCTTGCCAATCCCCGTGCGGCTCGATATCGTGTTGCCTCGAGCCGTGACCGCCTGGGAGTGCATCCGCAAAGTTCTAGAGGTGGCTTCACATTCCTGAGCGCTGTCAGGGATCTCTGCAAGAAGTTCAATGAGCCGTTCCTTATCGACTCAAGCCTTGGAGAGGTAACCTACTTCGTGCTACAGCATCCCTTCATGGACAAAATGCTGAAGGAAGCAGTTATCAACTGGCTGGACGATACAGAGGGTCATAGTCCTGACGCTGGAAGGCATGGATTTGTCACGGACGGAGACAATTCGTTCTTCCGGTCTGGTGTGCTTCTCACAACATGCGCATGGAATCCACTTATGAATGGATGGGTGCCGGTATTGTACTGCTGGATCCTCAACCTCGACATCTTCCATCACAGGCAGCTCTTCCGCCACCTGAACAGCAGTATTGTGAAACACGCAGGTCACCGTTTCACAAAAAAGTTGCTCAGTGCGGTACGCTTCTTTATCTTATCTTATCTGTCAATTATTGAACTGTGATTAATCCTTCGGGAATCCCGGCAGGTCATGGATTTCTCAACATCGCAACGGGGTGCACACGCACATGAATATGTCAACACAATGACTGGTCTGAATGCAACCTTTCAAGAACTTTCGCCGGAGGCCCAGAAGGCGGAGCAAGAGCACTTGTTCCAGGAAGCATCAGAGTACGAAAAGGGCTGCGAGCGCCATTTCTTGAATTCAGGGAGCCGAATGAAGAAGATCAGTGCTGCCATCGCTCCAGACAAAGTGGAGACCTTCGACCGTTGTATTCATACCATGCTCTCTTCAAGCACAACCGCCGTGGAGTTCGATGATACAGTACATGAACTACGCGAGACTTTTCCACGGATCACAAAGTGGCTGGATTGGTGGCTCCGCCCTTCTGTTGCAAAGATGATATTCCCTGTACGACGCGTGATGGCGTCTGAGCTGTCGTCCGAGATGCCTGCGACATCGAACCCTGTCGAAACCCAACATTTCTTACTTCATCATGCGACCGGTTCAGATCAGGACATGATACCAGGTATCGAGAAGATATATAAGCACGTCAGTGAGCTTGAAGCACAATATAAGAGTATTCAGGGTATAGCTCTTCGTCTTCCTATTTACAGCCATGAACTGACACCCCTAATTAATACACCAGATGGCCACTATACGCCAACAGTCCGACGAAGCCCCACCAACAGAGGTGGCACCAAATATAACCCAAATGACGGACGTGCACCAGATACGTTGGAGACCCTTGGCTTCTTTGATGCTGAGATGGAACACGAGTCGCAATTGGAGGATGAGAAGTTAGCATCTCGAGCATCAGGTACATTATCCAAGGCTCTTGAGCACCGATTGGCTCAACAGTCGTATCTCTGGGTATCCCCAAATTCCTGTTTCATTGATCATGCTCTGGAATTATGGTGGCGCTGTTTCTGCCAATGGTCCCCTGCAGAGGTCGAAATATTCCTGGACAACATACCCAAAGCGAGTGCTGTTGCCTCAATATTTTACCACTTCAAACGACGCCAGACATTGCTTTCAGATCGTAGTCTGACAACAGACATTGACCTGCAGCGAGAGCTAAGTCTGGGCCAAGGTGTCCTTCTCCACACTGTCCTGGACGTTTGGAAGCTAGTAGCAAAGGACGGGCATGGATCTCCTTCGGCTTGGATGGATCATGCAGTCCAGGTAAGTCATCATTGTACACGTAAAGATCCCATTATAACAGCCATCGCAGCGTATCAGATCAGACATGTACATGGAATATTTCAAGGTTATTCACGACGTGACACGGGAGTGCCGAGGACAGCATTGGCACCTCGAAACCTTCTCCGCACCTCTTGCTCTACCGCTGACACTACGAAACCGTGAGGCTGCACGGAAAGCAATCAGTGATTGCCGCCCTGTCACACTGGGAGACTATTTTGAGCATTTTATTCCTGTTACTCAGAAGCACGTCGACCGACTCGGAGGTGTCACTTTCCTACACAATGCCTTGCCGCGCCATTGCGAGACTGAGGGCTGCCAGGAGGTTGCCATGCCCACGACAGTCCGTACCACCTGGCCAAAGATGCTCCATATTGTTCCAGAAATACGCGGACTGACTGAAGATGCTCTCAACGCTGTAGACCCTGTGAAGTTCGAAGATTATTTCCATATCTACTCGGACGACGGTAGTAACGAGTCCATTGACTACGAGCTCGTTGGTCGCGTGCTCCATGACCCCCGCAAGCAACACTTCATAGCCCAGACATTGTTCCAGGGCTCCATGTATCAATATGATGATATGCACCACAAAGGCCAATGGGTTTCGGTACGACCAAGCGAGAGCATTCTGTCGCCCGATACCAACATTGCTTTCTATGTCTATCACCGCACGTCAATTCTCAGAGTACGTGTCATGTCTTCATTTCATGCGATGTTTCAATACGTAAGTGCCTAACAAATTCCGCTTCTGTAGGAGACAGTGCAGCGCATCGGAGACATCAAGTCTCGCTTTGATTCTGTATCAAGTCTCTTTCCGAAGCAGGTCCTGAATCTTACATCCGGATCAGCAGATGGTCCGACATTGTCTGCAACAGCTCACCAGAGCCGTGAAGTCACCCCGGTGGAAATACCAGGTGCCAATGTCTTGACTCCCACCTATTCGACAGCCTCGTCATCATCCGCATCTATAGTAGATTGTGTCGTATGTGTCTATCCCAGAATGCGACATCAGGAGTCTGCCGAGATGGTCAAATGTAGCAACTGTCAGCGCTGGATGCATGTGAACTGCGTTGACATGGCAGATGCTTTGACGGAAGAATATAACCTGGCGGATAGTCCATGGTACTGTCCGGACTGTCTTACATCCTTGATCTGGAGGGAGACATTGTACGTAGTGGTCTCAAGTCGCTCTGATACCTGCAGCTGATGTATCTGCTATTTGACACAGCGTCGGTGAAAGCATTCTCTGGCCCTTCAGAGAGGAAGGACATGTGAAGTATTACCCGGTCACAATTCTTGGACGGGATGATGACTTCGTTGAGCTCGAATGGAGCAAATGTAATGTATATGCACCCGGAGGCCCACCTCCGCAACAACGTTTTCAGGCACCGGAAGAAATAGTCGTAAATATGATTGTTCATAAAGGGGCCCAGAGTTTCACCGAGGTGAGTCTAATGACTTTGTCAACGCAACAACGATACAGAGTTTCATGCATGATATACCATAGATTGGGACTATAGAATGGCCGATATGGCTTTGCAAGGACGCAGGAGCATTGCATGGTTACACAAACTCCCGCATTGAAGCAGCGCTGGAAGACGCCTACGAATCTGTGGTCGATGTTCTAACTGGCGCTCGTCAACACCCAGTCATGGACCTTCTGGAGCGGTGGATGGCCAGACATAAGGGCGGGGACAAGACTCGCGCCGGAGGATTGTTTCACCTCGGAAGAGAGGAGAACTGGGATGACAAAGGCAAACGAGACGTCCACATACCAGTGACGCTAGGTGATCAATCCCTGATCGAGCCCTTCCTAGTGAGGGCTTGGAAAGAACTACTGGGGCGAGATATCTCACATTGGAAGCCCGACAGGGACGGGCAACACTCAGAACGGCACGCGCGGAAAGAACGAGACCAATCGTCGTATTCGAGCAGGTGGGGGAAAACGGAACTAGGGTACATAACTGGGGAGCGTCGACTTATAAGTCGGACGCGACAACATGATAATATCACAGAAGAATAAATGAAATAGAGTCTTGACAGAAATGTAGCTTATATTCGAAGTCGAGTGAAGTCGTGACAGAAATGGAAGTGTCGAGTCCTTATTAGGAAGCGCTGTGGCTGAAAGTTTGGGACGCGCGCCGGAGTAATCCGCGGGATTACACCCTTCCCCATTGTCAAGAACTTGCGACGGGCGAAGGAGATTGCGAAGCTTCAGGATGGCTCTTGAGCCAGTTGTCGAGCGCCGTAGATTGTTCGAGTTCGCGTCTTGGTAACCAGATGTCGTCTGCTTCATCATAACCGGCCCATCGAACAAGGTACTGCCACCCTCGACCACGCCGGCGTTGATCAATGA
>NW_006920420.1:461048-535938 GCF_000344685.1 Gloeophyllum trabeum ATCC 11539 | reverse complement strand
ATGTCCTGTATAGTAGCAGCCGTGTTCTGAGCCTGGGTAAGCCGGTGGTCGATGTCCACAAAAATGTTCCGGAGGGCGTTATACGCCTCGGGACTCAAAGTATTCGCAAGGGCAGCAAGGGCGTCTTGTGCCTGCTCCATAATAACGGGGGTAGCTTAGTACGTGCAGGATATGTCGGCCGACGATACGTACTGTCTGAGTTACCCGATATGGAAGGTGTAGTATTCGAGCGGCGTCGAGGAACGGCGACGAAGTAAAGCGGTGTCGACAAGAGTTCGAAGCTAGCTGAGAGACCTGTCTCCAGTGTGAGCACTAGTAAACCCACACTTTTGCAAAAGTGTGATTACACCCACGTCTTCGGGCTGAAAACCGGTCAGACTTAGACGCGAGAGGAGAATTCTGGCGTATATTCGACGAAGTACAGCTAAATAAATACAGTAACTGAGACAGTATGACGTAGACCTAAAGTGGAAGTAATCGACATAATGAAATCATATGTTTCGGAAAATGTCTGTGGAATAACTAAGGAAGAGTGTTCAGGAAATAACATACGGCTAAACATACGAAATAGGAAATAGGCAAATGCGTGCAAACCGATGTATCCACAACCTTGTCCTTGCACGTGTACTTCCTCCGGAACCCGTCTGGTCAGACACAGGTGAAACCGGCCTTACCAATACCCGTATGGATAAAGATCAGCATGAACAGAGGGTCGAAGACACTCTTACTCGTGAGAAGATGGAGGCAGGATCCAAACTGCCACCTGATGACACTATACCTTTAAGTAAGCGGATATCTGCCTTGGAGGGGAGAACACGAGCCGTGAGTGTCGGACGAAATAAGACCAAGGGGATCAAAAGCGGTGCACATACCAAAAAGACGTCTACAACAGGCAAACCGAAAGGAACAGCGACTCGTGGAGCAAACGCGAAACCTTCAGCTGCGACTCGGATGCAAGGCACTTCAAGCAGAGAAGCCACTAGCCAAATAGTTAGCGGTCAGGACAACAACTCAGAAGGACTCACGAAAACGCAGCGGAGGAGAAAGAGACCGTATTCTCACAGCGGCGAACCGCTACGGAGAAGCCGACGAATCAAGGTCGATGAAGCAGTTGCCTGACGGATCAAGGTTTCTGTGCTCGCTAGTGGCTCGCTCGTGAAGAGTATACATTTATTGATATTTATCAGTATAGATTACAGAATGGGCGTCGGCCTCAGGCTGCAAGGCTCCGTAGTATTAGCATAGACCCTACTAGCATTAGGTTACATTCGAGTTGTAACCGTAACGAATCACTAGCAAGTCCTGCGAGACAGATCCAGCAACCATGGCTAGGGCTGGATGAGGATAGGTTGAGGACTCGGATAGGCGCACAAGTTCAAGCACATCAAGTTAGAATGTCGTGGTGTGAGAACAAGTTCGATCAAGTTAGGTCAGCCAGCAATATAGTGCCAAAAGTTCGTAAGTTAAGCGGTAAAGTAACTTTAAACGGGTTCCTCTCCTTCGAGTCGGCATCTGCCTATCGCTCCTACCGCCGGCAGTAGAATGAAGGCCGGGGTTCTGTCCGAAGGTGCTTGCAATGAGGTCAAGCAGCGGCTCCCAAGCCCGAATCATACGGGTCTTGAGGGCGACGACTAACAACGCAGGACGGAGGCGCACTATTCGTTCTGAACTTGCGTGCTTTCCGCTTCTATTCCCCGGGTGAAGGCACGGAAAGGTCGACCCTCCCATTCCGTATGGTTTCCGGCGGAGCATTGCACTCATATAAGAGTGAGCGCACTTCTCTGGTCTGATACAAGCCCAACCCGAGGCTGATTTGGACAGGATGACTGCTACCAGAATTCCGGATAGGTCAATCAAGATATGTGCGGATAGAGGTGGAACTTTCTGTGATGTACACGCGTGAGTCAATCTGTCCGATTTATGTTGGCTTGTACTGATTAATTATCTGGTTCGCTAGGGCGTATCCCGACCCGGAAAACCAGAGCCAGACGAAGGAAATCGTGGTGAAGCTTTGTGAGATGTTCTACTTATATCGAGCTACAGTGTCTAACTGGCCGGTCGATAGTGTCCCAGGATCCCAATAACTACAGTGATGCGCCTACTGAAGGCATCCGTCGAGTCCTCGAGATTGCGACAGGGGAGAAGATTCCCCGTGGGTCGATATTGCAGACTGACAAGATTGGTGCGTGGCATGTTCGCCTGCGGAGGATATCCACCGCTGTCTCAGTCAGTAGACATCGTGAACTAATCAGCGTTGTGCTAGATTACATTCGTCTTTCCACCACCGTGGCCACCAACGCACTCTTAGAACGCAAAGGCCAGAAGC
Organism: Gloeophyllum trabeum ATCC 11539; assembly: GCF_000344685.1. Lineage (NCBI taxonomy): Eukaryota > Fungi > Basidiomycota > Agaricomycetes > Gloeophyllales > Gloeophyllaceae > Gloeophyllum > Gloeophyllum trabeum. The sequence goes on along the minus strand of NW_006920420.1, from coordinate 533,612 downwards.
ACGCTCTCCTCATAACTAAAGGATTTAAGGACCTCCTGCTCATCGGGAACCAGTCCCGTCCTCGAATCTTCGACCTCAATATCCGACGGCCCTCTCCCCTCTACTCCAAGGTAGTTGAAATCGACGAACGGGTGACACTGGTTGGTTACACCTCCGACCCGAAGGCGGAAGAACATGCTTTACAGTTCAACGAGGATGGCTCAGTGAAGCGGGGTTATCGAGGCGCGGGCTGGGATGGTGTAGGAGATGCCGAGGGACCTGGACAGATCGTGCGTGGTCTATCCGGAGAGGCTGTCAGGATCATGAAAAGACCGAGTGAGTTGAAATAACTTCAACAGTTATGACCCTGGTTTGAATGGCTGTCGAAGACCTCGAGGAAGTGAAGCGCGACCTACAGCGCCTCTACGACGAAGGCTACCGCTCCCTCGCCATCGTTCTCGTCCACTCATATACCTACCCCGACCATGAAGTCCAAGTGGGCAAGCTTGCGCGCTCACTCGGCTTCAAGCACGTTTCTGAGTCCTCCCAGCTCCTCCCCATGATAAAGATGGTGCCCCGCGGCGTGTCGTCGACCGCCGATGCGTACCTCACGCCGATCCTACGGCAGTATCTGGACGGGTTCTTCAGCGGGTTCGACGAGAAGCTGAAAGACGGCAGTCTGATGAGCCCGCGCGTAGAGTTCATGGGCAGTGACGGCGGTTTGCTGGACTTGAAGAACTTCTCTGGGCTCAAGAGTATCCTGAGCGGGCCTGCCGGTGGAGTTGTCGGTATGGCGCTCACTAGCTGGGACGAGAATGAACGGCATCCAGTCATTGGGTTAGTATTCTCCTCAGAGTTGTAACCAATCTTCCGCTGCCTACTAAATGCACGCAGGATTGACGTTGGAGGAACCTCTACAGACGTTTCCCGTTTTGACGGCCGGTACGAGGTGGTGTACGAGACAACGACCGCCGGCGTGACTATCCAATCCCCCCAACTCGACATCAACACTGTCGCTGCTGGCGGCGGGTCCTGCCTAGCCTTCCGAAACGGCCTATTCACCGCGGGCCCAGAGAGCGCTGGCGCAGAGCCCGGTCCTGCTTGCTACCGGTAGGTAGTTGACGCGTCAGTGTCTAGGCCATATGCTTATCTACTGTCTCTGTGTACAGCAAAGGCGGACCGCTAGCAGTGACGGACGCGAATCTCATGCTCGGTCGACTGATACCGGACTACTTCCCCAAGATCTTCGGCAAGTCTGAGAAGGAGCCGCTGGACATCGAGGCCTCCAAGAAGCTATTCGAAGACGTTGCGCGAGAGATCAATGAAGCCCACGAGAAGAAAATGTCGCTGGACGAAATCATATATGGGCGAGTCCTTACGAGTTGAATAGTTGACTGGACTCGTCCTAAAGAATGCTAGGTTCGTCAAGGTCGCTAATGAAACTATGTGCAGGCCGATCCGTGCGCTGACGGAGGCCCGTGGTTATGCAACCGCCAAACACATGTACGTTCCTCTTGCGATAGTCCAGCTAGGCTTCGGGACTAAATTCCCGTTGCAGATTATGCAGTTTCGGTGGAGCCGGCGGACAACATGCATGCGACATTGCACAACTGCTGGGCATCAAAACCATTCTTATCCACAGGTACAGTTCTATACTGTCAGCTTACGGGCTTGCTCTAGCAGACCGGTACGTTCACTTGATGCTCGAGCCAACTAGCAGACCAACCCTCGTTCCAGGGCATACGAAGAACAGGAGCCCGCGTCGACGATCTACACGCCGCAGAACAGGGCCCACCTCATTTCGCGGCTCGACAAGCTCGAGAGCCAGGTGCGCGCGGAGCTCAAGCGGCAGGGGTTCGAGGGGGACCGCGTCAAGGTCGAGCGCATGCTGAACATGCGGTTCGAGGGCACCGACACTGCCCTGATGATTCTACCGGAAGAGGCGGATGGAGAGGGGGAGGACTTTGAGGCTGCGTTCAAGCGGGTGTACAAGAGCGAGTTTGGGTTCTTGCTGGAGACGAAGAGCGTTATCGTCGATGATGTCAAGGTTGGTCTACTGGTACACAAAAATCGAACTTCTCTAAACAACCGCGATCCAGGTCCGCGGGATCGGCAAGACGTTCGATACGCTGGGCGAGTCCGTCCACGTCGAGGTCAAGAAGATCGAGAAACGGCCCGTTGACCGCTTCAAAGCGGATGGGACGTACAGTACGTACTTTGACGGGATAGGCAGGGTCGAGGACACGCCGGTGTTCAGGTTAGAGAGCCTGCAGACTGGCGACGTGGTCGAAGGGCCGGCCATGATCATCGATGACACGCAGACGATCGTGGTGATTCCCGGGTGGACGGCGGTGTTGACGAGTAAGCATTTGTATATTACTGAAGACTCGTGAGGACCGCGAGGGGTTTGTAGACTCTGTATCCCTGCATCTCGCACTGTGTTTTTAGCGTCGGAATTGGACATGTTTCTTGCTGGCTCTCGATCCAACTTTTTACTGAGGTGGTGCATGAGCACAAGGTAGAACTGCCGCTACTTGCGAAATTATCACTTAAGCCAGGTTCTTACAGCGAGCATCAGTCCACTTGGTTGCTGGCCTGCAGCTGCGCACACAACAAAGGAATCAGCAAAATCAGTGAGGTCATGGGAACATATCTAGCTGGAACCACAAATTACGGTGTCGAGCGCATGTTGCGAGCAAGGAGGAACTGCTGCCCCTCCCTAAATTTTACCTTTGAAGGGAGGCTGCTCATTGACAATGAGGAACATCTGGACTCAAGCTACCGCATAATAGAACTCAGCCTCCAAGTCTGCAAGTGCGATGACACTGGAATTAGATACTGAATAAACTTGGATGTTTCGTATAAGCCGAGTCCATGCTGAGTCAGGGTCACTCCGCTCTGTGAAAGTAAGAATCAAGCACACGAGTTCAAGCATAATGTTGAAGAGGGCCAAAGGAGCCTGTTGAATAGATTCACGGGCGTCGTACCGCGGAGGTTCACATGAGTGTCCGATCCTATATACCCCCCCAGACGTCTACCCCCACAAGTAGCACCGCCTATTCGTCTTCATATCCCTGCACTGGCCGTCGTGGCCGGTTGGGAACTGCGCGTTCATTAGTGTGCCTGTCCCGGTCCGACTTGATACAGCACGTACTCGGATATGTCGTCGGAATCGGTGGGGCTGGCTTGTACCCCAATCTCTCTCGGATAGGAGGGACGGTTATGAGCATGAACGGGCCCAAGCCGCCCAGAACGCACGAGAAGAAGATGACGGGACTCTCATGGGCCTGGCGTTGCTGTTGACATAGTCCGACGCATCCCGTAAGATTGATCCTGTAAGTTCGTGATTGCAAACAAGGATCCAAGCACATACAAGGTAACGGTATGTATTCCTGAAAGGCGAGAAGAGAGTGCCTATCGACGCCATGGCCGGCGTTGCAGATGGCGGTCAAGTGCAAAGGTTTGCGCCATCAAACGGCCGGCAGGCGACCTTGGACCATGCTCTTTACAGCCTTCCATTGCCCTGCCGACGTTCACAACGTCGGGGAGGCTGTTATTCGATTACGACACTGTACTCTAATGGTCTTACACGGACGAGCTTCAATGCCTTAGTTCCCCTGGAATTGTTTCGACAATCCGCCCGAGAACGCCGCTCGTTGAACGAAGAGGACGCGCCAAGCTGAAGCTCCTCTACGACCGCTTGCACATGGCCAGGCGTCGGCGGGACACTCAGGAGACCGTGCAAAACGCGCTCGAGCGTCCGCTGCGCATAGTGGTCTCTGGGACTCTGTTTGTGACGCATACACTGGGTCTGCCGACTTACCCTGCGCCGTCGACGGTCAATCGTGCTAACTCGGTTCATACCTCTCGGGGTGGGTCTGCCAGCAATGTCTCGTCTCTGCTTGCACAGCTCCCTACCGTCGATGCGATGCTTGTGGCGCCATTGGGCGGAAATAACGAAGGGCGGATGATCATCCGAGAACTCGAGAATGAGGGAGTAAATCTACGCTTCTGCAAGATATGGGACGGTTCTGGCGTACCCAGTGCGTGGGTTCTGCATGCTGGTAAGTAACACTTCCAGTAGGCAGGGAGGAGTGCCGCCGAGACAGCATGGATAATATCCTTTTGTCCTGGCGGATCAGCAAGGTGGACACGCTCTCTTCATCCGAGGGGACGCATTTGAGTATGACTTCATTGCGCAAACTGACTGAGACTTGGCTCTTTCAGATGAGTCAGATACGCGCACAGTCATCAACCACAATCCCCTGCCTGACATCTCGCACGAAGAATTTGTGTCCCTGTTAGGACCGATACTTATTCCGGAGAACTATCCATTCTACAGCTCCCCTTCTCATTCTCCAACATTGACAACGCATGCCCACCCAGTAGGACCGGGTGCTCCTCAGTATCGTCAGCAGCCGCAGTCGCCGCCCCTTCCACCGGCAAGGCTGCCAGTGACGAACCCCAATAGCCCAGCACCATTCGAATGGATCCACTTCGAAGGCCGCTCGGTAAAGACCACACTAAACAATATGGCAGGGTTAGACGGGCTCGCGCGCGAGAGGCGATGGCGGAGTCATTGCGTATTCAGCGTGGACGTCGGGCGACGCGCCAGGCAAGGAGTTGAAGCCGTAAGCTAATGCATTACTTTCTTGATCGAACAGGGCTCACAGGTCTCCGATATGCGTAGCTGATTCCCCATGCGGACGTGATTTTCCTTAATAAACACTACGCCCAAGCGCACTCCCCTCGCTACTCCTTGACACCCCGTGCCTTCCTCCTCTCTTTGACGCCAATCGTCCCGCAGCACGCACTCCTGGTCGCGCACTGGGGCTCGGAGGGGGCGGCCCTACTTTCCCTCCCCACGCGTGAGTATCTCCAGAGCTCTGGCTGGGTCGACGACAAGCAGGCCGGGAAGTCGAGAGATAACACCGTGGACTCTGCCTTTGCGCGCCAGTACAGAGGGATGGCGGTAGCGGGCGATGAGACCGACAGCGATGCTGTCGTTTCCGTGAAGACCGGTAGCGATTTCTGGGCAGGGAGCCATACCACTTCGTCCTCCTCCTACACAGCGGCATCTTACCATACAATTGGTTCCTCTGGCGAATCATCGGGAGACAGGCGTATCCCGAAGCATCGTGGGAGATCATCCTCTTCATCCTCGCAGGACACGGAGATCGCCCCGACTGATCGTGCTAAAACCCCCTCTCGGCACGGCGCAGCTGGGGAAGTCATGGACGAGGTCGGTGCGCAGGACGCGTTTGTGGCGGGGATGATCTATGCACTGAGCCGGAGAATCTTGCCTGGGGCGCCGTACACCCCTTACGGAACTACGAATAATCGTCCGGCAGGCGATGCTCAGGAAGATAAAGGCAAGTGGCGATTAGACGAGTGCCTTAGGTACGGCGATCAAGTTCCTCTTTGCTTGAGATGACAAGCTGATCTGCTTCACTCAGGTTTGCTACTGAGCTTGCAGGGAGGAAAGCGCGTCAAAAAGGTTGGGAAGGCCTGGCCGACGACATGCGCAGGACGGGTTGGCTCGATGCGTGATTTGTCTTTTAGCTGTGTTCCGGAGAGATCCTTGTTTTTAGTGGATGGTGCATAGGTTGGAGCCTTCGCTTGAGTTATCGTTCATAATGCTAATGTATAGCCTTGTTGAGCGTCACAATTATGTGTAATAATGTGACTTTTTTGTCATTGTGCATTCACGCTTCCGTGCAACTGCAATTTCGACCTTTGCGCATGCTCGGGCTAGCCTCGAATGAGGGCATGCGCGGGCGATACACTGCTTTCAAATAATGTATAATCAAGACTCGTTCCGGCAACAAAACCCTAGTACAGCATTGCTGATTCCCTAGCCGAGCCGCAAAGGCAGCGTAAGTTGATACCTCGCGAGACAGTCGTAGGCCCGCAAGACGTTCTTCCGAGGCACCTCCGACGTGGAGCATTACGTCCCAGGAAGAACCTAGGGATTGCCTATAACCAGCCCTTGCACAGCCTGCATTCAGTGCAATAGGTAAAGCTTGACGCCGTTCAAGACGTGCAAGAAGTCCCAAAGACGCTGATCTCGCCCTCTTCGTGCTTTCCTGCGGGACATGCCTTTGCAGCGTGTTTTTCATATCCGGTCGGTACCCTCCCAACAAGGCCATGTATAAGGATCTATCACCTCCGTAAGCGGATCCTGGACAGAGCTCTTGTCTTGTCTTATCCCATTACTTGAAGCACGTCGTACTGCTCATCAGCTATGGCGCAAGCGAACAGTACTGGAGTGCAATGGCTATCGAACGCGGAGAAACGCGCTATCCGCAATGTCCTTCCATCGCAGGCATACAAGATCATGGCCGCGGCGCATGTGAAGCTGTACCACGCCCGGTTCACATCGCTGGACTGGAGTTACAGCGGTCACCAAGGGGTACTTGTATTCGGGCGAAATCGCCGACCGCCAGAGGTGGAGGACAGGAGGGAAGCGGAGGAAGAGAAGTATTGGTTCAAGATGATTGATCCGCACAAGGAGAGGGAAACCTGGAGGCACGGGATCCCTCGACTCTTCGACTATAAGCAAGAAACACCTTTCTGGCACACGTTCGGAGGAGAGGTATATTTCTCGCAGTCCTGCTTGATAACCAGTGCTGCGCGACTGACCGAAACGACAGAGCCGCACGTATGGCCTCCGATTTGAGGAGGACGAAGAAGGATCGACGTTCTTCCGCAAAGTCACCACGCGCGTCTATCCTGATGGTACGTCTGTCGACCATGGAAATGCCCGTGCCATGACGCTCACCACGTCGCTCCCTATCAGCAGACGCACAGGCCGCCACCATCTTGCGTTCCAGGCGACGACAAAAGATCCATATCACATCGGACGACATTTCGAGCCCGATTCCCGGCACGTTCCAGCATATTGTGCACATGGGACCCGATGGAAAGGGTTTCGCGCAGCCGCTTCAGTCTTTCGATCCCCGTCTCATTGACGGGCTACGGAGACAAGGTGTTAGCGAGAAAGTATTGACAAAAAGTATGCATTTCATACAGGACTTTGTGAGCGACTGCTCGCGGAGTACTAGCGAGGCATCTCGGTTGACTCAGAGCAGCACTTGATGACTTGATACTTATCGACTGCAATAGACTGCCGTGTATTTCTAGGCGAATTTCGGGTAGGGACCTTTTGAATACTGTATTATCCCTTGTAATTGCACACTAAGTAGCCATGGGCGCACTGGGATTAATAATATCAAGGGTTGAAATCCTCGCCATCACGAACAGGCGAACAGATGAATATATATCATCATATTTGCCGGCGACTCCTCGTCTTCTACGTTATTCTTCATTTTCACTACGGTCTTCCCTCCACCCTCGCTCCCCTCGCTGAGCTAGTATCGCCACGTCTCGGACAAGGAACGTGCAAACATTCCAGATCCTCGCTCGGTTTCTGAAACCCAGGGCTTTCGCTAACTCACCATTATTTTTCCTGGCCGTCTTCAGCTTGAGATAAACTTCTCTCCAGTTGCCATGTCTGCTCTTCATGAACTCAAGATCCGCTGGTATGATCAATGGCCTGTGCGCGATCCTAGACATCCAGAAAGCCTGAGACGCCTCCAGCGGTAGGACGGCGACGGCACGGGACACGAGGCGGAGGGCGACAACAGCCGAGTCAGGGAGGTAGGAGACGAGCCAAAGCACGAGTTCTGGGGGAAGGCGGGCAAAGACATCTGTGCTATTGGGCCCTCTTGATAACCTCATGGGATGGCCAGAGGACGGGGAAATATCTTCAAGAGGTGGCGGATTGGCCAGAAGCACTCGTATACTCGGAACATTGATAGGATCAGACACACATTCCTGTTAAGGCGGAGTGTCATTCTCTTGAATATCCAAGCTCTCGAAACATACAGTGATATACACACCTCTTCCCCTCGGACAACCATCCACCGGTCTCCAAACTCCCCGCCAAGGTGATAATCGACTTGCAGTGAACCAATTTCTTCGAAAGCGGGCATATATTCATAAAAGACGTAGTGCAGGAGTTTCCACGACAGTTTAGTGGAAGCACCGAGTTGGTCTTGTTTGAAAATAAATGCAGCTTCGAGGATCTGTAAACACGCGTCATGGGCTGGGTACGACCATCGTGCAGGTTCGTCGGGGGAGTCGCCACGGTAACTAGGAATATATTGAGCTCATTTATCTGAATTTAACTAGTGAACAAACATACATAACCAAGCTTTCTTCCACTTTGCCGTCGTCCCATTCACTGGAATCATCGGGGAGCACATCTAGAAGTATCGTCAGCAGTAGATAATCACATATCCAGCGAGACTCGCCGTTATAGCAAAACGGCACAGTAACCTCAGCCTCATAAACAACTTCGCATCACACAGGATCAGTATGATCGCCAATAACGAAGAGCACGGTAGATGAACTAACGTGGCTTTAACCCAATCCCTGAGATCCAATACCCGTCCCTTACCTCCATGCCTTCAGGGTATGGCTTTTCGCTCTCACTTTTCCCGTCCTTAGAGTATCGAGCGATCACTCGTACGCGGCCTATCCACTGTTGGGCTCCTGAAGTTAGCACACAAATGAAAGCTGAGAGCATCGTGTACGAGCCTGTAAATCGTCCTTGGACACTATCTCCCCGTCGAAGTAGTCATCTAGGTCTTCCTCCACATCTTCGGCGGCTGGGGCATCCGTGTCAGGGTCATCACTGCCTGCTTTCGTCCGCGGAGGAACCTGGAAGGGAATGCCACAGAGGCAGCACATATACTCGTCAACGACGTAGTCATTCATGGGTCGAGGTGTGGGCGGAGAGGACTCTTTTATCTGTGACCTTGCAGCGACGTTTAGCACGCCACGTTAATTACGACGTGATCACGGCGAAGTCAAGGGTAATTGACGATCAGCCATGCGGCAGTCGATGCCATAATGCGAAGACTTCTTGAGAGATACCAGCGGCGCCCTAGAAAGAACGTTCTCGAGTCAGTGCACACCTTGTGCGAAGAAGTAAAACCCTCTTACGGTATAAAATGGTCGGACTGAGCATTGTGACACGCTTAATCGGGCCCCCCCACAATTTTCCGAGTGCGCACGAACGCCAGAGGGCAAATATGATGGCTGGAGCACCTGAAGAGAGTGACGGTACTACCAAAAGAAAACAGTTAGCTACCTAGGAGCCCGCTCCCTTCGACTGTAATTGGCGATTACTTGGTTTGAGAGCAGCCTCCGCGAATAAAAGAGGCAATTCGAAGGGGCTGTTTGGACTGGGGTATGCACGCTTGGCGGACGCCTAGCGGACCAAGAGGTGAAAACGGGTGCTTTGGTGAACGCGGATCACAGGTTCATGCTTTCTTTCTCCGAGCTGACTTCAAGGTCATACAGGGACAGGCAGGAGAAATTGTAGGAAACGAAGCCTTACTGATACATACTACTACAAGCCAAATATACAGGTCCAAGTGTCCACCGATATCGTCAAGTGGGACATCAACCTCGCCTCACGCCATATCGTTGCTTGGAAGCGTACTTTGCCCACTTCTGGATATCTTCACGTTCAAGCAATAGTTCCAATGTATAATAGCTCCGAGCGAGATCCTCGTTTGACGCAGCACGATGCACGGCTGAATGGCAAGGCCTGGTAGCATTGTTATTTGGTACAAGGGAATATCAATGTGGGAAGGCGGAGCAGACCTGCACAACCATGCAACTGAATTCAGCATATCCTGCGGGTGCCACTTCTTCTTCAGAGCCTTGGCATGCGTAGACCGAGGAATCAGATGGTGGTACGTCAGAGGAACTTCCCGGCCACACAACTCGCATTCCTTGGTCCGCGTAGTTGACCATACGGGCGGAGGTGCACAAGTTTCCTTGACATAATCAAGCAGCACCTTTCGGAGCCATCTGACGGCGCTGTCATCGTCCGAGCAGATACCGTACGAGACGAGGGTTTCGACAAAAGTGGGCGGGGCGACTTCGTCCAGAGGGAGCTCGTCAATGTCTGGTAAGGAGGAGACGGTTGAGTACGACGCTTCTCGTGTTTCTTCAGGTAGGCGAGGCCAGATTTCAGAAGCCAGATAGGATACGAAGTCGTCGAGCTCAGCAGACGCTGTTGCGTCCGCAGAGTTCAATTCCGGAACGAGGAGAAGGCGCTGCGCCAGGCTGTCTTTCAGCTGAGAGAAATTCGATGAGTCCTCGTCGTTTGTCATGGCATTAGAGCACTCAGAGCTCGAGGTTCATTGTGCTATGTGAGCCGTTCATGTAGACTCATACAAACTGAAGAGGTGGGGAGAAGAAGATAAATAAATAGTATTATGCGGACTACATACATGGAGGTAGTAAGTATAAATATTAATAAGACCATACTAGGTAAGTGATACGGTAAAATGGGGTTCCTCTCTGCTATATAACAGTCTACCGTACCCTCTCCTTACATACACCCCATGCGAATGCCATGGGCTCAGCACTCGAGTCGTCGCTGCGCATTGTGAGGCCCGATGCCGGAGCGCTTACTTGAGCTCTGACTCCCTGTCTTCGGGATGACTTGCGTCCCGTGTCGATGATAAGCACGGGTTCGCTTTGGTTTCTCAGGTTTGCTGGCAACCCCCCTGTTCCGACCCCGGGTGCCTGGAAGTCAATCAACCGTGAACCCGCTTCGACCTTGATGGAGTTATCGAGCGCTCAACAAGGACCCCCGATAATCAGTATAAATGCCTGATCCCGAGGACCCATAAGTAGACCCATTTTGTCCGGAAGAAAATCGCCGATTTTGGACCTTTTGTCCGGAAAAAAACAGGCATCACAGCGAAAAAGTGGCTCTAAAAGGCAACTGTGGCGTGGGTACGTCTAACTTTAGCTTCCCCGGCAGGTGCCGGGGTAAATATGGCGTCGAAATGGCCAAGTCTGACCAAAATGTCCGGAAAAAAATCAGGCCTGTTCTCCAGGATCGGCCGATTTGTCTGTAAAAAATCAGCCATTGAGGGCTCTAAAGTCCCAAAATTTGTCCGGAACCTGATCAGGCATTTATACCAATTATCGGGGGTCCTGCTCAACATAGTGGAAAATAAAAAGACCTACATCCCATCCCCAGCCAGCGCGAAGACATGGACGAATACTTCTGCTCGCTCTGCGGGGGCCCCTTCTACGCACCCGAGCGGACGAAAGCGGGTCCTGACGACCCCGACAAGGAAGCCCAGACGCTCGTTGAGGGCGACGACGATTTCGAGCACCACTATGACGGGAAGAAGGTGTCCAAGGAGGAGTTGCTAGTACGTCCTTGTCCGTATTTTCTGCTCCTATGTGCAATGTCTGGATCGGTATTCAGTGGTTACGCCGTCTGCGGGTTATAGCCCGTTATAACGATGAACGCGAGGACGGTAGGGTCTATCCTGAGGGTATGAGCGGATGCGAAGGGTATTGGATCTCGGGGATTGGATACGAGTGCTGTACGTGTGTCGACCCTCTTACTCTATACCCCCTGTGCTCCATCGCGGTTGTTCATATTGCCTGATATGCAGCTCTGAATGAGGCTACTGTGCCGTATCTATATGAAGGTATGTCAGACTGCAGTGGACCCATTTGATCGATAATGAGATTGGTTCAGCCGCGCTTCCCGAGGATCGTAATCAGTATGTATTTGACGAAGATCAAGTCGAGGCAAACCTCACTGTGTATGTCCTCGTTTCGCCGTCGCCTGCCTGTTCTCACAATGCAGCGTTAGTTACGGAGAATTCGGCAATGGCGAGCCTCGCAAGATGTGGTCGTATCCTTTCCACGACGCTTGCTTTCAGATCCTGGCAGCCGCGCTTGCATTTAAGGAGGGTCAGTTGGACGATTCCACCAGCATACCCTGGAACGTGCTCCACCATGTTTTCGGGACACATTGTGAAGCCGATTGTGGGGTAGACTTCGCCTTGCGGTTGGACTATGAGCACAACTGTATCGAGCAGTATTGGACCACCCGTCGAGGGGACGAGGTGTGTACGGATCCTCACGGGCTCCACTCCGCAAATACGCTGAAATCGTAACTGTTGGGCTAGCAATATGTATCGGATCCGGTGAATATTCGGGCGCTGCGCGAACTCCTTGCCAATCCCCGTTCACTGGTACACAACACGTCGTCACCTTCGAAACTCTCCTCCGCACACACGAAGTTAGACACCTTCGCCCGCCTCCCACCGGAGTTGCTCTTCCAGCTAGTGTCCTACCTGCCGAACTCAGCGGTCGCATCCCTCCGCCTCGCCTCCCGGTCCATAGCGGCCCTGCCCCTCGAGACGTCTCAGACATTCTGGCTGTCAAGGATCGCACATCTGCCTTACATCGTCGACGCGGATCTGGAATGGACTGAGGGTAAAGGTGGGGATTGGCGGGAGGTGTTTAAGACTTTGAAGGCGGCTGGGAGGGGCGAGGGCGAGTTGGCGGACGCGTTAGGGTTTGTGAACCGGAGGAGGATTTGGAAGATTTGTATTGGTTTGGTTGAGGAGGCGGCCGCCTTGGTTGCGGGAGGCTTTAAGGAGGCGGATATAGATGAAGGGGGCGATGAGCACCCAGAGCAGGATGACTCTGCAGGGGAGGATGGATCTGAAGGACACGACGAAACAGAGGGGGGCGATGCATCATAAAATACAGAGGATTGCCTGTTTTTTTCTTCTCGCTTTCTGGGCTGAATTCATGGTCATAGATCGGTATCACTGGAATGGATATTTACTTCTGACTATGGTTGGAGTTCCGTATTCGCTTTCGGGTCTCCCGTCGCATGCCACAAACAAAAGGCGCCACACAGTTGCCACACACTTTATTCCTGGACGGGACATGAATCCCACGGAAGACGCTCATCCAGATTCTAGACGAGCTCTTCCCAGAATCCCACTTCCATGTCCCTGCCACCTATCCTCACTTTATTCTTCGAGTGCCTTGGCCAGATGGATGTACATACTGAGAGGAACATTACCATCTATTACCATGTAGCAACTCCGGAACGACCAACCCAACTTTCCCTTGGCGTCAGGGCTGTGTCTGTATCCCGTGTCTGATAAACCCGGGCGTACTCTGCACTCTCAGGTCGGATGGTAACACCCCTGCGTGCCTGCGAGTCAATCACCCGTGAACGTTTAGACCTTGATGGGGCAAGCGGGCATCCAACGCCAACACGGATAAAAGGGCGCATACTGGCATCCTGAATGCCCAGTCCAAGGTATGGACCAATACTTCTGCGCGCTCTGCGGCGGCCCCTTCAGCGTGCCCGAGCGCACGAGAGCAGGGCCGGCCGACCCCGACAAGGACGCACGGACGCTCGTAGAGGGCGACGAAGACTTTGAGTATACGTACGACGGCGAGCGGGTAGCGAAGGAGGAGCTGATGGTGCGTCCGTGCTCTCTGACACTGTGCGCAAAGCGCGGTTGCAATATCAACTTATGGTGTGCAGTGGCTGGTGCGCCTGCGCGTGCTCGCGCCGTACTACGACCAGCGGGAGTACCCCACGGGCATGCGCGTGCGGGATGGATACTGGGTCTCGGGGGTCGGGGTTGAGTGTTGTACGTCTCAACTTATCCCTTCTCAATCTCAACTCAACTCAACTCATCTCACCGGCTCCGCGCAGCGCTGAACACGGCTACGGTGCCGTACCTCTACGACGGTGTGTCCGCTTCCAAGGTGTAGCCCCTGGTAGCAGCCGGTTCAACTGGGCTTCGTTTCGATCAGATGTGGAGAACGAGGATGATCTCGACGCGCGGGACAAGGACGGGGTGGCGGAGGCCATCGACGTGTGCGTATAGTGATACCTCCCGCACCCTCTCACCTGTAACAGCATGGTACCGTAGGTATGGCGACCCGGACGATCGTGCGCCGCGCGCACTGTGGGCATACCCCTTCCACGACGGGTGCTTCCAGATCCTCGAGGCCGCGCTGGCGTTCGCGGAGGACCAACCAGGTGCGCCGACGAGGATACCGTGGAGCGTCGTGCACCATGTGTTCGGGACGCACTGCGAGGCGGAGGGCGGGGTGGACTGCGCGCTGCAGCTCGACTATGGGCATACGTGCATCGAGCAGTACTGGACGGTCAATCGCGGAGAGGAGGTGCGTGTGCCCGTGCTCACTCCACCCTGAGAGTAAGCAATTGACTCTGTGCGTTTTACATAGCGATACGTATCGGACCCGATCAATGTCCCCGCGCTGCGGGAGCTCCTCACCAACCCGCCGCCCCTGGCAGCCGCGTCGACCCCGCCTCCCAAGCTCGGGCACATAAACACGAAATCGGACGCCTTCGCGCGCCTCCCAGCAGAACTGCTCTTCCAGGTCCTGTCCTACCTCCCCGACGCGGCCGTCGCAGCGCTGCGCCTCGCCTCGCGCGCGGTAGCGTCCCTCGCGCTGGACGCGTCGCAGGCATTCTGGCGCGCCCGCATTGCGTACCTGCCGTGCGTACTCCCGGCGGATTTGGAGTGGACTAAGGGGAAAGGTGGGGACTGGCGGGAGGTGTACAGGATTCTGCGTGTGGGTGAGGTGGAGGCATTGGGGTTCACGAATAGGAGGAGGGTGTGGGGAATTTGTATGGGCGTGGTGCGGGAGGCGGCGGAGTTGGTGAAGGGCGGTTTCGTGCCTGAGGACGTGAGAATGTGCGAGAGGGATGGTGGGTCTGAGGGGGGGCATCAGTACGCTGGGGAGCATGGTTCTGGTGGAGAGGATGAGTCAGAACAGGGGAATGAATCTGAAGCAGAAGATGGAGACGACGCGTTGGAAGGGTGAAGGGAGTGATACATCATAATATACAAAGGATTTCCCAACTATTTTTCTTTTTTTTGGGTTAGGCGATGTGCTGAACGCCTAAAACTACACTATGTCATGGGCTGCTTTGTGAATAAGGGTACATGATCACTGAATTTTTTTCCGTTTCGCTCCCTTGTGCCACAAATAACAGGCGCCACGCCTCCGTGATATGACGGATTCATACCGTGAGTCCGTGAACGGATTCGGAAGACGCGACGCGCCTCATTCACAGGGCGCGTTCACTCTTATTCTATCCCTCTCATTCCTATCGCCAACCATGCCTCGAGCGGACTCGTCTAGCAACCTCTCTAAGGCGCCCTCCGCGAAAAACCAACAGGACGCAGTCGGCATAGAAAATTATGAGCTACCAAAGAGTCTAATCACGAAGATCGCGAAATCCGCGGTAACGCGTCTTGCCACACTGGCCAACATCGCGAGATCTGACAAGTACTCGGACTTCTAGATACCAGAGAACACGAAATTGCAAAAGGAGGTAGTCACGTCCTTGGTGAAGGGCTCGACGGTGTTTATCAACTACTTAGGTGCGTCTGCGTCTACGGCTAGAAGGGCTGGATAGAGGTCTCAAGTCTTCGTGCGTTATCAGCTGCAACGTGAGTTCCTCAAACACCCCGCTAGGCCTCTTCTACATGTCCTCTAAGCGTATGAGGCAGCGCACACGATGTTGCCGCGTCTAAGCAGCACAAAAGCATTTCCGCCACCGACGTGTTGAAGGCGCTCGAGCTCCTGGAGTTCGCGGACATGGTGCCCGGGCTACAGACGGAACTGCAAGGTAAGGCTGCTCGAAAGCAATCGCTGCTTCTTTGTATCTGAGTCTGATTACTCCACAGCCTACCGAGATACCCAGAAGAAAGGCAAACAAAGCGGCGCCAGCAAGGGCAAGGCGAAAGAAACGGACTCGCCAGCGAAGGCAAAGGGCAAAGAGAAGGCGGCTGCAGTCCCTTCAGCTGTCTCTCAGACCGATCAGGAACCTCAGGACGTGGATGAAGATGAAAGTGGGAATACTGTTCGCGTGCGCCCGGAGGAAGACGAGGACATGCTTGATCCTGAAGAGGAGGGGGATATCCCGGAGGAGGAGATCCCTGAGGACGAGCCAGAGGAGGAGGACGAGGAGTTGGTGGACAATGTTGCTGTCGAAGAGGAGGAGCTGCAGCGGGATGCACGAGGACTAGAAGATACGGGTGGAGTTGAAACGGAGGACTAACGTATTATATTATCGATCATGGCCCTCTCGCTTATCCTGTTCTTTCTTGCATTGTCCGATCAACACTCATTTGTGGCTATCTCCTCAAGTACAGAAGTCCAGTCTGAGCAGTCGCGGTAACCGTTGATTTCGAGAGCAAAGGGTGTTGATTAATGATGGAAATACAAACGTGTGTAGCAACATACGCAATATACTGACTACTAAATTTCATACTGCAGAGAAGGTTGATGCACAGGAAGGAGAGGTGGAGGATTGAAGAGACGATACGATAGAGAACTTGAAGTCCATTCCAAAACTTGGCCAATGCGTGAAATCATTTCACCCAATATATTATAGGCCCGTGCTGCGCCCTCGGACGCCCACCTCGCGGTCGCCTCAAATCTCCTCCAGATGGGAAGCGTCGGCACCCGCGGCGGCGCCGGCGGGGGAAGCGCCGTTCCCAGTGGCTGCTCCGTTGCCGTTGGGCACGACACCCCCGGCAGGCTTGGCTGGTTCAGCGAGGCCGGGGACGCCATTGTCTTTGGGCACAACTCCCCCAGCTGGCTTAGCGGGCTCGGCGAGTTTTGGGGCACTGGGAGCGGACTTGCCGTCGGTGCGCACAACACCCCCTGCAGGCTTGGCGGGCTCAGCTAGCTTGGGACCAGCGGGAGCGGCACCGTTTCCGGTAGCTGACCCGTTCGTGGGAGATACAGCTTTGGGAGCGGCGGTGGGTGACGGGGCAGCTTTCTGGGTGAAGTCAACTGGCGTCTTCAACGGGCTGAGGGCGCTGTTCGGGCCAGTGCTAGGGCTCTGGGCGGCTGTGGAGAGGGGAGTCAGTGAAGCCAGCATTCAACATGAAGATGGGAACTCACCCCTAGGGCTCCTGGGCGGCGTCCGCGCACCAGCGTATGATGGCTGCCTTGAACCGGGGCGAGAAGAGAGCGGAGAAGGAAGACCGCGGCCAACCGCGCCGGCCATCCCGACTCTCGGGTGAATACCAGGCGAAACGCTGACGGGTCGAGTCTCGAACAGAATGTCGCCGTGGCGGTTGAACACCGGGTTGGTGAGGCAGTAGGCACCAAGGCCGGGGTAGCAGAGCTTCCACTCGCCGCAGAAGGAGGACTGCAGCTCTTGGGCAAGGTCCGCAAGGTCGATCTTGGACGGGAGGTGGGTCTCGAGCAATTTCTTCAGGGCTGTGAAGCGGGTATTGATGAGCTCGCTGTGGACGTGCGACGTGCTGATGGCAGGGCGCGTTTCGCCGTAGACGCGGATGCCGACGCCGCTGTGCTCGGAAACGAAAGCCATGATCGTGTTCCAGCTTGCAACGGCCTTTGTGCTGCGATAAAGAGATGTTAAGTCAGGGGGCAACTGACTACGGATGAGCGACTTACCTCCACTGCTTTTCGTGGCTCTTAAACCCGATCTCCAGAGTTACTTGGCCCTTGAGCTTGATCTCGAGACCACCATGCTTGAACGACGTCGGTATCGTCAGGTCATTGCGAGTGTGGCCTGAATCAAGTCAGCGGAAGAAGTAATCTGCAAATATTTGCATACTCACTCCGCACCCAATAAACCCCATTGTTAGTGTCCCGCGACATGCCATGATGCTCGTAAGTCCACTCGTCCCCGTGCTCCCATTTATAGTCCATCGCTTCGTGGGACTCTTTCACGAGCTGCCAGGTCACGCTGCTGTTCCTCTTCCGATCATGTTCGAGCCAAGTCGCGACCTCCAATTGCCACTCGCCGCTTTCGACGCCCGAAAAAGTGGGGACGATGGCCGTACTCTTGTTGACTATGGCAAGTTTCTCCAAGAGACACTCCTCGAAGAAGCGCTGCCTCGAGATGGCGACGGTCCCGTGAGTTATCCTCTCATGGGCAATAACCCACTCTGCGCTGTATTCCAAATGCTCGCGAGGCCAGTCACGGAAATCGCACATCCCAAGAATCATGATGACAGGCTGGAAGAACGGTGACACGTTGAGGCAATTGTGTCGGGTGTACTTCTCCTTGGAATAAATTTGGAACCTGATGGAAGTTAACCCATACGCGGGTATGTCCAAGCGAGATCCCCAGACAGGGATCGTGTGCAGGACGTGGTGACCATGGTTGACCAAGGCTGGGAAGTAGTGCTGCTTCATATAATGGATAGCCGCTTGGAGCAGGGCGATGGCATGTCTTCCGCCACCTTCAAACAGCCCGTGGAAGTTGCAGAGATCATAGACGAACTCGGCCGCTAGCAACAGGATTAAAATAGTTCAAATGTTTGGTGACTATGGACTTACTGCTGAAGTCCAGGATAATGTGAGTCAAATGAACATGACCCTGTTGACTGTGATGCTTGGCGGCGGGCGAGTCCTTGAATCTCGTAGCCCAGGATCCGCAGTGCGCCACCAGATCCTCGTGGTCAACCATCTTGATATCAACCTCAAAGGCCAGGTGCCAGTCGCTGAAGGCATTAGGGTTGCCCCTAAAGCGAAAACATTCAATATCAAGATATACATGCTGGGAGACAACGATGCTTACGAAGCGAACGGTTGCCTGTTCTTCAGAGTGTGCAAATGTCCTTCCTGGAGGTGGATCCAGACGATGGCCTTGTCATTGGACAGAAGACGGACTCTGATGGGCCCGAAGCTCGACTCGAAGTATTGGTCGTACGACCATTTCGTCAAGCAGCCCAGATATTCAAGGGTAGACCCCTCCGCATGCCGCCAGATACTCTCGAAGTAATCCACGATCGACGACTGTGTAATCGCCTGGATATAATCGAATCCGAACATCTGCGTCTTTGTTATGCGCTCCTCCCGGATGATGGAGATGCTCTCCTTGTGCTTCTCGAGATCGATGGCACGCCAGTCAGCGATCTCGCGGTCCACATCGATGGTGATAGTGGTGGTGGTCTTCGTGTGAGTGTAGATAATGTGATGTTTCGCGCCCTCGAGGATCGAGAAGTAGTATTCGTTGAAGAAGTGGATGAGGGTATCCCGGTAGTCATAGAAAGTCTCCGTTGTCTCGTCGACCTCGCCGTAGAAGGTGAGGTGTTCACAGAAGCGACGTTCTGTAGAATAGGTGTTCTGTCATCATGAAGATCGAAGTTTATGGTTACTTACGGGTGAGGTCGAATCTGATGTCAACAATGATACCCTCTGAGTTGACTTCGTATACGAGGTCGACGAGGAAAGCGATCTCCAAATTCTCGTAAGTCTGACGCGGTTCGCTGCAGAGAAGTGAGAACGTCGTGTAAATCTGCAGAGAGAAAACAACTCACTGAGTGAAGTCATCCGTGTCAAAGAAGCTAACTTCCCCAATCTTGAAGTACAATACAGCTTCGCGATCACAGAGCATCTTCACTCGAGGCGCGTCGAACATGATCTTAAACTGGAAGCCGGTATCGTTCCCGATAGTGGTCCACGTGCTGCGGTATTCCGCCAGACAAACAGACTCATAACCGATATGGACGTCTCCCTCCGCATAGCGTTCCGCAAGCATCGCGGCCTGGAGCCATGCTGAAGAGAGGTTACTGTTGATTTTCTCGATGGATACCCCGCGGAAGTCGATACCCTCGAAGTTCAGATACTCGGGCTTACAGGTTGATGAGTAATCGATCAACAGCTCCTTACCGTCGTTGTCGAAGTCAGGTAGTGAGTAGAACACGTGGCGGCCTGCCCTCTGGAGATACGCGATGTACTTGGTCATGTAAAAGACCAGAGCATCGCGAATATGGCCATCCTGGACATGCACGTGGGATGCAAGGCGGGCCTCTACGAAAGGAAAGGCATAAGCAATTGATCAAATAAGTATACTCCAGTGAAATAACGAACTGGTCGTATCAAGGATCATCAGCTTAATGACGTGCACCCCGTTGCCAATCTTCGACGTGCTACCAGCGATACCGCTTGTGCTGAAAGGAACCCGGAACGCAACTTCAACGTCATTGAGAGTTACATTGCGATCCCTATAAATTGGGTTGAGCAGATCATCCACTTTCAACGAAGGAGAAATGCATACCGGCTGGGGGAGAAACCTGGTTGCACGGACTTCGCGTAGTCGAGGTTGAGATGTCCGTTGTGAATATGGAACCGGATGATGACCTCGTGGTTGCAGACGAACTCAAGCTCAGGTCTGTGGAACTCGGCAGCATATAGCATGTCCTCCACCGCTGCGACCCTTCCTCGGTGGCTGTAGAAGAACTCTGCGAGCGCGAAGTCAAAACGTACTCGCTCATGGGCCTTGAGGCCGTGGGCGTGGTGTGCTACACATTCCTCGGAGTTCTCATATAGAGCTGTAAGCTGAGCATTTATGTAGTGAGCCGAGTGAGGCGCGTTGTTTCCGTCGAGACACATTTTAATTGGAGCTTGAAAGATGGTTTTTGTCAGTGGGTGTATACGCTAGAATGCTCAGCGACCTACCTGACTGAGATGTGAAGTGGCTGAGGAGGATTAGTGCGAGTCAAGAGCGAGCTCCAGTAGAGGGGGAGATGGGAAGAAAAACATCGCAATGCCAGACTTATATACCTATATGCCAACCAGAGTTCGGGTTTCTGCAGAATATTGGTTGACATATTTCCCAGGGGAGCCAGGGACGGCGGCTTATCCTTTCCGATGCATATGTACAATTTGGGAGACCAAGTCTGTCGTCCAACCTCTAATCTAGACATTCGTCCATTCATAAGTCGACAGAGAGGACAGAAACCAACATTCACATACCAGTATGAACACACTGCCACATGCCACACAGGGCGAGAGAAGACCGACAACTAATTCCGACCAGGGTTCGATCAAGAAACGTTAGAATCGTCGGTATAATATCCACGCCGCGGCACTTCCATCCATATTACGCCCGTACTGGGGTGGCAGTGGACAGCTAATCTGGCTTAATTTGGCGGGCCTGCGCCGAGGGCCGTCAAAGAACGAGGCTTGCGGACAGTAAGTCCATCCGTCCCCATCTGTTCCACTTTTGCGCTCCACCACGCGAGTTGTAAAGACTAGATGGATATGTGCAGGCGTAGCATGCATGCCTGCAGGGAACTTCGTGAGTTGGAGCATTCGGCCACTATCGGTGACCGAAGCAAAAGCATACCTGATAGCAATACATACGCACTTCAGCGGCAAGTTGTAGCGCCGCGACTAGTACCTAACTGCATATATAACGTACGCTAATCATTACCATCTGCGCTCTAAAACCACGAAGTCCGGGTCCCGGGACAGCAATGAGAGAGGTCGGAAGAATTTGCGGCCTTCGATCTACGACACCTGCCTTATGTGGTAAGTCGGGTGGCTATGTGGCGCATCGACAACTATCGCAATGCCATGCACTTGAGTCGAGAATATTAATCGAGCTATTCGATTCGGTGCAAAAACCAGAGACTAGACGTTCTTCCGACTCGTAGGGCTGCGAAAGCTACCCAGGCGTTGTATATTCAAGTTGCGCAGCCTGAGCCGCGTGAGATCTCCGTGAAACGTAGGGAGAGCTAAACCTTGGATCCGCATTCAGACGCTATCGATTCCCAACTTCTTGACGTCGGTCCCCAATCTCAGCCGGTATATGCTTGAGAACGATGCGACACGAACGCGACCTGTGACCATATACGATTGAATGCTTGCTCAGGAATGCCGGTAATCACTCGCGTCCCTTGTCAAACTTCCATGCAAAGGAAGCAGGGATTCATCTCTGTCGAGAAGTAGTTCAGTTTAAGTTTAGACGCCACCATCGAGAACCTTAGCCTTAGTTCGTAGGTCAAAGGCTGGTTCCCCACAAAGTCTCAACGCCGCCTGTGGACCATATTCTTCACAAAGCCTGAAAGAATGATGCGAGGAGATTGGAGACAAGGCAGGGTGAGCTCATACTGACAGCAAACGATATGCATTCGAAAGACTCCGCATGCTTCTGATATTTACAATCACGCCAAACCAAAGGACAGATGGTACTATATTTGCACCCCTTTATCATAGAATCAAGGTTTCCATACCGCAATGAGATCCAACATGTTGATGATGTTGTCTCCTACCACTGTGGAGGACCACCGCCGTATAGCTACAGCAAGAAATATCTACACCGGGAAGTATCAGACTTGCAACATCCTTCCACCACAAAACTGTTGCACGACGCCCTCTTCGATGTCTGTCTAGATTACGCGTCCGGAGTATACTCCTTATATTCAGCGTCGACCCCCTCAATATTCGGCACAGGCCCTTTGAACCATCTCCTTGCACCACCCACCCACCACGCCCCAGCAAGGCCCAAGATCCCCACGATAATTACGACCGCATAATCTATCAAAATCCTAACGTAAATACATCTTCATCCATGCACTTGACGAAAGACGCACTCATATTCTCTGCGTTCGGGACGCTGGAACTCGGGAACATCAGCACAACCGTGATGAACGCGACCCACGCGACCGCAACCGCGCCCACGGGGACCGCGAGGGCGCCCAGCGAGAAGGGACCGGGCTTGAGCCTGCGCCGCCCGGAGGTTATCCGGCAGAATATAGGCGCGGCATACGATATGTACAGCCCGATCGTCGATGCCCTGCCAGTCACTCAGTACACAGGACAGCGGGAATGACGGGTACGGCGCTCACCCGGCCAGCGACGACAGCGCAGCGTCGGAAAACCCGACGAGCCCGCAGATGCCCGCGCATATGACGACGAACCACGCGGCGTTGACGGGAGTCTGGCTGTGCGTGTTCACGCGGCGCCAGTAGCGCGAGCCCGGGAGCGCGTTGTCGCGCGCGAACGCGTAGACGACGCGGGAGGCGTCGACGCATTGCGAGGCACCTGCCATGAACTTCGGCCCGCTTTTTAGCTGACAGGCTATACAAGAAGGAGATTGATACTGACGAGGACGAGGAAAATTAAGCTCCACACAGCTAGCATACCGTGCTTGCCCATCACGGTAAGCAGTAGTTGCGCCATGGGCAGCGGCAATGGCGAGGCTAGCAGGTCGGGGACGGACGTGATGGCGAAGGAGGCGGAGATGAGGATGAGCCAGCCGTTGATCATGGTCATGAGAACTGCCATGAAGATGGCGCGGGGTGCACTGCGGGAGGCGTTGGCGGTTTCTTCGGAGACATGCGCCGCGGAATCATCTACAGCATACATGTAGAATGCGACGGCAGCGTATGAATGGGAGACTTACAGCCTATGGGTAGGCTGTTAATAACATCACTGCTTGAGACGAGAAACGGGATGATTACCTGTGAGTGTCCACATGCACGACAGGAAAGAAAGGCAGAACGCCCATCCATCTGTGAGGGGCTATTAACTAGAGCTCAGAAACTAGCCATGGACAAACGTACTGCTGCTCCAGCCGGTGTTGTTCTCATACTGCGTAAACGCGACCTTGGCCGACACCCCGTCGTGCCGCGCGTATTTACACAAGACGCTTATCACAGTGATCGAGGTGCCCACTTCGTGGGCGTCAAACGTACTGTCATAGAGATCATGGTTCGTATCACTCACAGTTCAGAACGGCGTAGAAAACGTTGAGCCGCGCGAGGATCCGCGTCCCGAAGGAGGAGATTACGCCATGCAAGAGTACAAGCGCCCATAGAATACCATATTGGGCACCGGTGCTTAGGTTTATGCTTCCATCGGACCCTACGAAGAGGGCGACAGAGATGAACTGCGCCCTAGATTATCATTAAACGAGGTGCAAGTACATTGGCGGTAGTAATGATTGGGGAAGGGGGAACGTACGCGGTAAAGTCGATGGAGCAGACAAGGGTTATTTGTCCGATTATATTAGACCACCCTGTTATCCAACTTGCTAAGGCTGAATATTTCGGAGATGCCATTTTTGCCGCGAAGTAGTATAGGCCGGCGCTCGTTCTGTCAATTGAGATCAATGCCACATAGCTCATACCAAATGCATGACGTACGGCATAGACGAAGTGAGCTCGGCCATGGAGGCTGCGATCGTTAGGACGAAGCAGCAGGGGACAAGCCATCCCCATACCATTCCGACATGACCGCCTTCAATGGATGGTCGCGTTAGTTTCGCCCGTGTCAGTAAGTAGTACACTAGCTTCACCCACCAGACGAGAGTCCGAAGGCTAAAGTGGAAGACGCGCCGGCCACGGGACCCATGATGGCATAGGCAAACGCGACGCTTTCCAGGAGCTGCAACACGGCATGGTCATTGATGAGCAAGCTATCATGCAATTCATTGTACGCTTCTGTACTACTCACTGAGAATTCCCGGCGGAATTCACTTCTGTATCCTAGTCTGGCTAAAAGCTTGTTGTCGTTGTCATGTTTGTCCACACCTTTGACTTGCACCTCTGCCGATCCAGTAGACTTTTCCTCCTGGTATTTGTCCTGGTCCGCAAGAGAGCTCATTATCGAGGAGAGGAGGCACGAAGACGCATTTTTGCAGCCATAGATAAGGAGAAATACACCCTATCATGCTGGACAGACTTTCCTACGGTCGCCCAAGCCTTTACGCTATTTTCACCGTTGGCCTGAGAAACACGGAGCTCCCCGTTCACCGACCACACCACGAATACCGTCAGCCTGTCATCTGTGCAGATAAAGAGACACCAGAGCGGACCGCTTATAGCACCCGCCAGACGCGCTCTGAACTGTGGCTTGTGGCTGTCGAACTTATGGACCTGGTTGTGGCTGCTTGTAGCCGACGTCGTTGGGCTCGCTGCCGGCGGCATCGCCAATCTCGACGGGCTGAAGGCGCGCCGTGATCGAGAACATATCCAGATCGGGAAATCCTGCCTCCCGCTTCGCGTCAGCCCCACACCGTCAGGTTCATCCCCGTCGTCGTCCCCGTCCTCCTCGCCATCGTCTTCACCGTCTCTGGCAGCGTTCGCATGGTACACCGACATCCCGACTCGCGTCTTCTGGCCTCGCTGATTAGCGCTGAGTCTTCATACTCGAAGCAACTCCAGAGCCTGCTGGCACACTCGGCGTCCTCGCTTGCCGCGTTCTCTGCCTACGCAGCAGCCTCTGCGCCGCCGACGTCCCATGTAATTATCTCAGTCGCTACCTGCCTTGCCAATGTGGACGGCGCGGTGGAAGGATATTACAATGCGCTGGAGGAGTGGAAGGCGTGTCTGAAGCAGGTCAAAGAAGCAGAGGATGAAGTGTCGAACATTCTACGCGATCGTGATATATTGTGAATTCTTTCTCTTATATTCGACTTCGAATTATGTTGAAGTGCATCTTATAGAGTGACCCGCCTTCTCAAGGCCTCCAAGTCTGGTAAATCCAACCGTGACTCCCTCGTCAACATGCGGGCCTCCATGTCGGAGACTTCTCTGGGCTCGTCTGGATTCACCCCTTCCGGAAAGCTTGCATCCGCGCAGACGGAGCTCCAGGCATGCGAAGCACAACTTTCAGTGAAGGAGAAAGAGCTGGAGGAAATCCGCGTTGGCATGATCAAGAAGGGGCTGGAGGCGCGGTGTAGGGCCCTCGTGCAGTGCGCTGCAACGTGCGGGGAGATGGGCCGCGAAGCACTGGGCGCGCTGGATCACATCAGTAAGCTTTCTTTCTGCCCAAGTTCACACATCAATTATCTACTGCGAGACTGACCCAACTTAGCGTCAGGCAACTTCAATCCCTCCTCATACAAACCCCTACCCCTACCCAATTCAGACCAAACCACCGGTAACGGGCAAGGTGGGCCACCCTCCGACCTCTCCTCGCTCACGCCCTCACAGTCCGCCTCCCAAGTCCATCTTTCGCTAGACGACCCCGCGCCTTCGCGCCGATTCTCCTCCGTCTCGAGCTCCAACGTGCACGTTCATGTCCCTCCCGCCCACTCAATCTCCGAATTTGTACTGCCGCATGCTCTGGAGCGGAGGATCACCGAGGAGCCCGAGGGAGGGAGCAGCGAGAGCGAGGAAGAGGGCCCCGTGGAGGTGCGGGAGAACGAGCGGTTCGCGCGGCCTGCGAACCCGAAGCGCGCGTCGACGTTCTCGGTGAGAGGCGGGGATCGAGGGCATGTAAGGTTCCCGACGTCGGTTTCTGACGTAGGCCCCGTCTGGGAAGCCGGCCATGAGGACAAGAGGAGAACGAGGAGCAAGAGCTTCTTCGGTGGACTGGCTACTCTATGGAGGGGGAAATCGCATGCGGATAGTTACGGAGACACTTCGGACAGGCTCGGGAATAAGAAGGGATGGCAGACGCGTACCGACAGGAATCTACGGAAGAGGAGGGACAGCAGCAGTGACGAAGAGGGGCCGAGCACGCGTGGCATCGGGGCGGCGGGAAGTTTGAAGTACGGCCCTGACGGTTGGAGTTCCGTGGGCGGCAGTGCGACCCCTGGGGGAACCCAGCGGTTGAAGAAAAGAACACCGAAGAGGGAGTCGCTACAAGATAAAGGCTGGATGAGCGATGGAGCTGCCGCTAGCGGATCAAACACCGGCACTATCAGGCGAAGCACTAAAGGGAAAGAACGCGAAGTCAACGGCGGACCTCCGCCAGCTTTCACTAGCGCGTCAAATACGAGGGAGACGAAGTCTATACTGACATCGGGTTTCCCTCCCGGCGGCTCCGGAACATTATCCAGGGACTCGTCCATTTCCAAGCGCTCAACTCTGAGCGCAGCCTCCGCTCCCTCGATCATCAATACCTCGAGGATACCCGCGAAGGCCGGGCCTGCTAGGAGTAACAGCGTCACGGCCCATGGCAAACGCGGAGGATCCCTAGATACACAACGGCCTAATCATGGTTCCTCGTCATTAAACGAGAGCTCGAGCACGGCCACCGTCACCTGGGCAGACTCCCCGTCGTCCAGAGACAAGGGCAAGACGGCTGGGTCTTCGACTATCAAAAGCCAGCGCAGACTGGACGGGCTCCCGAATTCGGGCTCGCAGAGTTTAATGAGTATCGTCGAGGACGTGTCCAAGATGAACAGGGTCGGGTTCACCGGGGCTGGCACGGACTTGAAGCTGGAGATGCCCCGGGCGCCGCCGCCGGTCACGAGGGAGAGGCTTGAGGCTGAGCTCGCTCAGAGCGAGCCGAGCCCGAGTAGAAGTCAGAGCCGCTTGTCCCGCTCGAACTCTGCTACGGCGAAGAGCGCCAGCCGGCCCAGTGCGACGCTTGCGCCGACGGTGCACCAGCCCGTGCCAGGGATGAAGCCGTTGAAGTCTGCGCTCCGTACCTCGAGTCGCTCACCGTCTCCCGCTGCTCCCCAGCGGACGCAGCTCTATGACAATGGCCCGAGTTCTCTGTCTAACGGTGATGTGTCCAACGGCAATGCTGCTCAGAATGGCGGTGGGGACGATGCCGCGTCGATTATGAGCTTCGAGACCGCTCACGAGGTATTCGACGACGATCCTAGCCCGACCCCGCGGAGCCGCAGCCCTGACGGGACCGACCTGTCGACCTCGACCGCGTCGACAGCCACCAAGGTCAGTGCGGGTGCTGCGCCGGTAAGGAGGAAGAGCGTGCGGATGTCTCTCGAGCCGACGTTCTCTCCCACCCCGCCTGCCTTGGACGATAGCGAGCGACACGAACCTTGGAGTGACGCTCGTAGCAGCGCAGAAAAGCCTCGGAGAGCGGCTAACGACGCCGATGCTGATGGATGGGCGATGCGCAATGGGCGGAAGAGTAGGGCGGAGGAGAAGGATGTCTGGGACGACTCGAGCGCGGAAGAAGATGAGGAGTATGGGCTTGCCAGACGACTGTTGGCCAAGACTGGGAAGGGCTATTGAGGCCCGGCATCGGGCGTGGTTGTTCGTGGTCTGTCTATGTCGCCTTTTTGGTGTCGGATGTTTGCCGTATTTTATGGGTCACTTAATAAATGTATAGTACCTTGTTTCGACCCCACGAGATGGATGTCCTATGTAGAGTATGTACCGGTAATCGTAGATGGATTAACGAATATATACGTGTTGGTTTTTTGCTGCATGACTTGAATGAACTTTCGGCTCAGTTCAGCTGCGGCTGCCTGGGACGAGAATCCCAAAATACATTACACCGGAGAACTTGCTATCGTATTGCGCTTGTAGCTAATAGCGCGAAGTTCTACGACCTCCCGGCCCGTGATCAGTAGGCACTATATCTCTGAGCTGCGTGCTATTACCCCGGGGGGGCCGGAAATCCTTTTCCAGATTCGGTACATGGGTTCGAGCACCCTTCTAAACTTGACACACATACAGTAGCATGTCAAGTATGTTTCTCCAGAGTTGCCATTCCTGCTGTGGAATGAAAATCAGCAACCCATTTTCTCGGATTCCTTGTGAATGGTTTATGGTCCCGTCTTTGCGTGGATTAAAAATATCCGAGTCCCAGAGTGCCCGCATCCCTCCGAATCCCTTCGTCGCCCCAAAGACGCAAGCCACCTGTGACTCCACCCTAACCAATTGAAGCATCCTTAAATCTTGTTATCAGCATCGCAGTCACCTCATGCTGATCACGGACCTAGAGCTGCTGGTACGCAATCTCAATTGAAGCTCATGTCAGGGTCCACCTACGCCCCCTCCTGTCTGATTCGTCGCATCCCCATGCCTCCGCGCCCTTGACGGCAGTGGTCTAGACATATTCGTTCAAGGGCAGATACTCCCCGAGCAGAACCCCGGCTCTGCCGGCTGGTCGGCAAGTCCAGGGCAGGTAGCAGGCGCCCCGCTCCCCGAGGCCGACAAAGGCGGAGAAGTCCTGTATTGGACTTCGTCTGGTTGGACCAGCCGCGCCCACGTATGGCGTGTCAAAACACGACCGGGCAGGATCTGACGCCCTTCGCGATGCCAGCGCGCCGGGGGGGGGGGGGGAGAGAATCTGAGCGGCGTTGTCGGGTAGGGGAGTCCCACTACGAGCGAAGATAAAGAGGCTGTCGATTACTGGCCCGCAGGGTCCTTGGCCCTGTGTAAAGCAAGTGGCCGAAGGAACCGCAAGGCAGCGAAGCCCGGGTTCAGACGGGCACTTGCTTCGAACATCATGGATCCGTCCGGTGGGACGAGTCTATGAATTCAATTCAAGCCAGTGCCGTGGACGTAGACGTAGGATCCGCCGAGCTTACGGATTTTCTCCCGAGGTTGGTGCAGTGCCTCCAAGGGACGTGATGTGAGCGGTAGCATAGGCTAAGTGCTTTGCAAGCGGCGCATTACATGATTATGAAATGTACCGCCGTGCAAGGACTCAACATTTGCAACCTCTGTGTCATCCTTACGCAGGGAGCAGGGCAGACATACCGTTCCAGGTCATGCCAGCGTACTTGTGCCGAACGCCTCGACTGTTCAAGCGCCTCACTGGTGTCGAAATCATCTTTTAACCTTTCTGGAGGACTTACGAGCCGGAAGAAGGGGGGAGGTGGGTAAGGTAGACCATTGGGTCTTGAGTGCACCACGTGCTAATGCCACCAGTGCAGGCAAAGTCCGCAGCGATCCTGGCTCGATAGATCCACAGACTTCGCTTCTGCCGAGTCAATCTCAGGAAAAGTTACCTGTACGTCGGCGGGAAGTCATATCGAAGTCCGCGTTTACGCAACGATCTTGTGGGACCCTTACCTTGAAGTTTGCAAGCTTGAGTGCCGCCGGTTGCGCCCAGCGACTTGACGTGTACGGCAACGTCAAGCTTTGACAGTTGCGGTCGCCATGCTTCACCCGTTTCAGTTCTGGTATGGAGGGATAATGGAAGCCTGCGTACTTTACGTCCTCCCGCCTGAATCACGTCAGAGGTAAGGTCCGCACTGCTTGAGCGCTGCGTGGGCTCTAGTCCAGCACAATCGATTAGCTCGGGTGCTACTTATCAATTCCAGAAGAGCTTACACGCCCCCAGAGTGAATTCAAGTTGAACCTAGTCTAGGCCTCAGGTTGTACTCGTACGTGAGTTAGCCTGATTCCTGATGTTCGATAAAGAGAAGAGAAGACCTTGCCATGTCACATCTGTCAACGACCGCTTGCCACAGGAAGCTGAACATGAAGTCTCCACGAATGCAAAACCACGCAAGGCTATATACTTTCGCTGTTTCCGTGGCCTCATGTAGGAGTTCCAACCCAAGTTCGCGGCATGGGTCCAGGATCGTGAGGGGTTTGTCAAGTGTTTATCGGCACCTTCGTCGGCAATGGGGAAGAGACGAATGCAACTCAACCGAGACGCTGACAGTCTGAAAGCTACCTACCCAACAAATTACAGCCGCTTGCAGATCGATAGACCACCAATTCAGAAAACCACGTATAGTCGGAGTGGGTCGGAGTGGGTGCCAGGGACGTCGGAAGAAGGTAGAGAAGTCCAGATGGTCTGATTTCTGTCTCTCGGGGACTTGAAATTGCTTGTCCGACGTGGTCCGACTGTAAATGATTTTCAAAAAGTGGGCCCATCGATCTGCAAATGGCTGTAGGACCTACAGATATGTACAACGTGGATGACAGAATCTGCAAACGTCCGGGAGTAATTCCAGTGTGCCTGCGTTAAGCCTGTCATGAAAATTTAAAGTAGAAACCGCTCACCTATTTACTGATAAACAACAACAGGTTAGAGATAGATCTTACGGGATCCGTTCGATTCAGCATCCGTGGCGCTGCACGGGTGCCCCATGCCAAGCGCTATTCTCATTTTCTACGGTGTCCGAAAATGGCACGTCTCTCGGCGTGGCCTGCATGCAGATCCCCTGGGACTAATACGCAGCTCTCGCACGATCATGAATTCCTTCTCCCACTCCAGTTTCTACGGTTCCGGCGCAGACGCTTCACTAGCGTTTACGCCCCCACTATGTGCAGCCGTCGTGGCCATTCGTTAGCATAGTACCTTTGCCAGTTTGATCTTCGAGTTCTTGGTAGTGCAGTCGGTTTAATGCTAGATGTCGGACAGTGGAGTCCCCACCATTACCGACCTTGGGGAATTGATCACCCTAATCCAGGGCCTCCTCAACGTGGAATACAGTGCCGGTGAGTCGCCTAGAATCGCTGCACGCTTTCCGAGTGATAGCTCAGTTTCTTTAGTCGCTTCTTTGACATTCATTGTATGGGATATTGTGATCACCTTTGACCAGGAGGTCGAATACATCTGGTCGTACGTTCGCTCTTCTCCGAGCAATCTCGCAGTGGTTGAGCCCTTGCCAGGCAACCTGCCAGATCCCCATTGAAATGGCTTTTTATATTCGCGAGATACTTTACTGTCATTGTCCAGATGTAAGTGCGCCGCGTCCGTATCGTGCAGTGAGCCTAATGGTCTCCTAGCATCTTCGCTCTTGATTACATCGGTGTCCTCCAGGTCTGGGGCGGGAACCTTCCCGTGTGTCAAGCTTGGTTCACCCTCCAAAGCTTGGCGATACAAGCCGTCACCTCTACCACTGAAGCCATGCTCATGATGAGAGGTCTGCTTGTTGCCGATCATCCATACCAGGATTCTGACACTGCTTAAAGTCTATGCGCTATACAACCGGAATCGGAAAGTCCGCTGCGGCTTGGTGGTCCTCTTCGCAAGTGAGCTGCTGGCCATCATCCCTATGTTTGCAATAGCCATACCAAGGATGGAGTTCACGGTTATCTGCACTCCCATTGCCTCACACTACTCTCTATTGTTCTTCAGTTGGCTCGTGTAAGCCCGTTCTTCCCACCTTTGGCCGCTGTGGCTCACGCTAGGAAGGCAGGACTGTAGCGTTGGGAGTGCAGAGTATTCTTCTAGCACTCACTCTGAATCCTACCCTCAGAGCGATCAGAGACGGCTGGGGACGGACCCCCATCTTCCTAACTATGGCTAGAGACGGGGGCTGGTCCTTCTTGCTGCAGTTCGGCAAGTGCTACCACGTATCGCACGCTGGTTTTTGAATCTTATATACTGCTTAAGTGATCCTCTTCCTGAACATCCTAATCAGTAAGTTGTTGGGTGGCTTCGAAGACTCTGCGGTGTTGGTGTGCGTATTCATTGGAGGGTTTGATTGACAGCGAGTGCTGAATTCTAGCCATGCAGGTGGCAAATGACTATCCTCTCCTTCGCAGTACGTCCTCCAGCGATACCGCAGTTCAAAGCATTCATGTTCACCCCCTGTCCGTTTTGCAGAGCTGCCGTCTCGTCCTCAATCTGTATGACCTGCGCCCTCATCCACCATCCGGCACCGACGTCCAGACAACGGAAACTCGATTCTCGACGAACCTTTCGCCAATACGTGATTCGATCGAGATGACACAAACGAGTCCGACCGCGGTAACAAACAGTCGCTACACCAGCGCCGAAGATTCGGTCGAGTCTCCCACCAGCGATGGCGCTGCGCCGTCCCCAAGGCATGAGTCGGGACCAACACGTCCCTGTCTGGTCTCGCAGCATACAGACAGGTATACTTCGAGGCCCCGGGTTTCCTTCAGCACCCCGAACGAGCAAAGCAAGCGACCACCGCGAGTCGAGGATACACGATAGCTCGGATAGACGCACTCACCGTCGATTCCTCAGAGCCTTTCCATAGAGGGATCAGAGGCGGATGCAGGAATTCGATGGTTTCCTGGGCAGGCATGGCGCAACCTCCCAGCTGTATCTATACTACTCTCGAGTCTGGGTCTCTGATGTACCAGTAGCTGTACGATATCGCATATACGCCTCCAGCTTGGACGATGCCTGCTGAACGGTGCTGCTCGCTTTCGTGTACGCCCTATCCTATGAGCGGGAGGGCCTGACGGCGCAACGGCTTGGATCTGTATCCAGCCCAATATTGGCTATGTGGTCCACGTACCTCGAATGAAAGACTGATGTCGCCTGTCAGCAAACGAGTGGCATGGCATGGTCGCTACCTCTGGCAAAGTGATGAAGGG
This sequence comes from Gloeophyllum trabeum ATCC 11539, assembly GCF_000344685.1. Classification (NCBI taxonomy): domain Eukaryota; kingdom Fungi; phylum Basidiomycota; class Agaricomycetes; order Gloeophyllales; family Gloeophyllaceae; genus Gloeophyllum; species Gloeophyllum trabeum. The sequence continues at coordinate 500,994 of NW_006920420.1, read as the reverse complement.
CAGGCTAAACCTCGACTTTGTACCTGTATTTAATGTCTCTCAAGGTGTTTGCCTTGAGTGTACCATCCTTTGCGTGCACCTGCACAAGTAAAAGCGAAGATATTTCGATGATAACCCGTACATCGACGTCTACGACTTGATCATCGGAATACCTCCGCTGGCTACATTTTTGCGCCAGGTTTTACAATCCGAGCAAATACTGACCTTGGCCGTTCATACCAGGGACGAAAGACAGACGAACAAGTGGATGCAGAGGACAAGGGCGCATCTGACCGCCTCGGCAATGGAAGGGGTCCGTGAAGAAGCGACGTTTACCACAATTACGTAATCATTGCGCTGAAGCCACTTCGCAAAACAAGATTAAAACACGAAACGGCTGCTCGCCCGCCCGCCTCAAGTTTCTCCACCCCTCTTCCCTCCGAGCACCCACCAGCACGCACGCGAGCGATGTCCGACCAAGAGGAGCAGCAGGCGACGCAGGACCCGGTCCCCAAGATGGAGGACGCGAACGCGCCGATCAACATTAAGGTGCGGTCTTCTTCCGTGCCAGTGCTTGTGGCTCGGTGTGGAGGCTAACGGGGGAGTAGGTGGTAACATCATCAGGAGAGGAAGTCTTCTTCAAAATTAAGCGGAACACGAAACTTAGCAAGCTCCAGGCGGCGTATGCGTCGAAAGTGGGCAAGGAGGTCAGCAGTATCCGGTGAGTCCGAGTTGCTGTGTCGCGCGTGGACTCGGAATGCTGACCGCGGCGGTGTCGTGTTCTGTGTAGATTTTTGTACGACGGTAACCGGATAAACGAAGACGACACGCCGGCGTCGTTAGAGATGGAGGATAACGGTGCGTCTGCTCGCCTTGTCTCAGTCGTCGATCTCGCTGATAAAGGGCGTCGTGCAGACACGATTGATGTGATGGTAGAACGTGCGTCTCGTCTCGTCTCGTCTCGCTATGTGGCATCGTTGCTGACGCGTTCGTTTACAGAGGTCGGAGGGTCCGCGTAGCGCGTTGTAGCATTCCCCGCATTTTCGCTGTTTATTATTTCTATCCTGTCATCTGCACTGTATCTCAAGCTTATTCACCCCAAACTCTGATCGGATGTGTCGTTCCATCTTGCAGATGTGCTGTTTTCCCCAGGGTGGCACACAATATTCGAGGCGCTGTGACTTTCTGCCACAGTCCAGCTGAGGCGCCAGTTCCAAGCCTATTCACGCGCACCGGCGCCCCCGCTGTGTGCAAACTCTTCGCGTCGCTCCAAGCCACCGCACTCGCGATCCACGTCTCTCAGACTTGCCGCGGCACGTCATATTTCTTATCTTCCCTTTGACCGCACCTTCGCAGGCGTGCTGCTGCAGCCAAGTCCTGCCTCGCCGCGCCGCGCATGGGACCTAGCGGCCTCCCACTAGTCCCCAATCCAGACCCCATCCACACGCCATCTCCTCTCGAGGAATCTCCCGATTCACCGTATCCTGACGCATTCAAACAGCTCGCATGTACGCCCTCGGATTGTTTCGTGCGCCTCGGTTCATTGAGCGCGTGCACATATGCTAGGTGTCCCGGTGATTACAACTTCGCAGTCCAACCTGCCGCCGAGCGTAGCGTTTCTCCTTCCCGGCCCCCCACACACTATCCTGGCACCCTTGCCTCCTCGCCAGCAGTATCCCTTCGAGGGGGGGGGGTCTGATGTGCGCGACGAAAGCCCTCAGAGTCACTCGCAGTCCCGCGTGTGGCGCCTTGTCTACCGCAGTAGTACGAGCGACCGCCACACTCGGATGCCGCTCCTCCACCGCGGCGCTGCGATCGGTGATCTGGCTGCTCGCACCCCGGGCTATCTGCACGGCAACAACCCCGATATACCAGAGGGGTGCTGCCGCCCAGGCTGCAGTCATCTCGAACTCGAGTGAGGATTGGCGGAAGCTGGGAGCCGTGTCTGCCGGTACAGCACACGTATTTCAGGCGGGCTGCGATGGTGCTGGTGTCCGCGCCGCTGTCCCTCTCACACGGGAACACGCGAGCCGAGGAAGAGGATCTGTCTGTTCTCCCGCTGACTAGGTTCAGACTCGCGCTGCATGGTCCTCTGTGCTTCGGGTATATTGATACCACCGGACTCGTCGTGGCGGGGCGCGCAGGGCAGCCGTCCCATGTGAGTATTAGTCTCTTCCGGGCCCAGGTGTATGCAGCGACTCGCTCCAGCACTGAATGCTGGCCCCTGCTTAGATCTTTGGGGGGGCGAGGTGCGTATGCTGGTGCAGTATATATATTTCAGACTGGCTGTGACGGTGCCGCGCCATTGTGGACACGCGAGCCGTTGTCAAGGAAGACGATCAGTCTGTTCTCCTCGAGGCTCTCTGATTCTGGTAAGTAAATGCGGCTCGGCTCGTGTCGCCAGAGCGGGACGGACAACGCATCATACCCCGTCGCGCTGAGACAACGTCAACGCTGCGGGTCGACAGAGCCTGCACGCTTGCACCTGCGCCTGTCGATCGCGTCGGTGTAAGCGGGGAATAGTTTGTACATGCAGGACGAATGGGACGGGGGCGCAAGCCATGGCCGGCACCGCCGCCCAATCAGCGACGTCCGGACGCGTACACCATTACTGTGTCCGGGGCCTGCGACCGTCCGGCGTAGAGTACATACTGGCCGCTCTGGCATATATACACTCGAACGTTGGGCCCCCCGTACCACCTCTGAACGTCGAACATCCAACCGCCACACGATGCCCGACCGCCCAGCTAAAGACCCCGTCGCGGCGCGGTCCGCGTTCCTGTGCATGTACATGCGCGGGCACCCCGACACGCTCGTCGCGTACGTGAAACACTACGCGGGCGTGCAGGGCGCCGTCGCGGACGCGGCGATGCGCGGGATCGACGCGAAGGTGCGTGCGTGCGTGCGTTTCCTCGCCTGCCCGGGGACGCTGACTCTGCGTGCCCCACAGGGCATGACCCTCGCGTACGCGCGCGCGAAGGGCGCGCCGGCGACGGAGGTGCGCGTCCCGTTCGACCCGCCGCTGGGGGGGTACGACGAGGTGAAGCCGCGCCTGCTGGCGATGAAGGCGGACGCGGAGGCGGCGCTCGGGATGGTGCGTCCTCCCTGTTTCCCTGTTTCCCTTCCCTATTCCCTTCCCTTCCCCTCCTCCCGCCCACCACCCAACGCCGATACTAACTGCCCCCCCCCCTAGACGAAGGCCCCCGCCATAACGACCTTCCGCCTCCCCCTCCAGATCTACCAGCCCACGCTCCTCCTCGCGCTGCTCGTCTACACCACGCTCGCCGCCCCCCACACGCCGGGCGCCCTCCTGCGCGAGTGGCTCGGCGCGCGGGCGATGCGCGCGGTGTGGGTGTTCGTGCCGGCCGTGCACTGCCTGGAGGGCGCGTGGATGGCGTGGATGTGCCGGCGGGCGCGGACGCCGCTGGGCGTCGGGGTGCGTGTTTTCGCTTACGCGGGTGTGTGCGTGTGTGCGGCGGGAAGGCTGATTGTTGCGTGTAGGTGTTGTACGTCCTCGCGGCGACGCTCTGGGGCTACCCCGTCCTCTTCGACTTCCGCGCGAGGGTGCACGAGGCGCGGATCGCGAGTATCACGAAGGGGGAGTAGGTAGGTTTGGGGTCTTGCTAGTATGAGGTGGGGTATGGGGTGGACTGCGGCGCTGGGTTTTGTATAGGATAATGTGTATATTATGCAGTTTCATGCATTCCATTCTCTATCGCGTAGGAGCGAAGAAAACAGGCGGGAAAGGTGTAGGACGGTATGGTATGGTATGGTATGGTATGGATACAGCAGCTGCAGTACAGGAGCGCGAAAACACAGGCACGAAGCGGGATGGGGAGGGCGGCCGGGCGGAATCTAGTACCGGTACCGCGTGGAATAGTCTGAAACGCACGCCATCAACCTCGCGTCGTCTGTGAGAATGTGGATGGATGCACGCGCACCTTTGGGCGAGACGACGAGGCCGCGCCCCTTGGACGCGCCGCGGTAGACGGTCTCGATGATGTCGATCATCTGGTGAGTTCCGCAGATCCTATCAGCATTCCGTGACATCAGACAGGAACACGCCACACACACACACCTCTTGTTTGTTGTCCATCGCCCAGTTGCTGTGGGTGGGGTGAGTGAGGTGGGAGAGGGGAGCAGCGGGGGGACGCACATCTTGTTGTTGTTGCCCGTGCCGAGGTCGATCATGATGTGTTTGTTCCTGCGGAGGGGCTGGGGGGTGAAGGAAGGCGGGCGTAATGGAGGAGGGAGCGTACCGGTAGAAGAACATGACCGTGCACGGGTCGTACAATTCATACATCTGCCTCCAATCAGCCTTCGCTCGCTCGCTCGCTCGCCGCTGACCCCACGCACCTTGTTGAAATCCGGCACCTCGGTGATGTCGCAGAGGTAGATGACGGCAAAGTTCTGCACCTTCTCGCTGATGGCGTAGAGGGTCTCGTCCATGACCATGCACTGCGGGTCCCAGTCGTGGCCGAAGCGGATGACGACGACGCGGTCCTCCTCGGACTTGATGGCCTCGTCGACGTGCCAGCCGGAGGGCAGGTGCGGGAGGAAGTAGGACATGCTGGGCGGGGGGAAGGAGGAGAATGGCAGGGGGGGCCGCGCACCTGCCGTTTTGGTCGCAAGTTCGCGCGCGTTCTGCAAGTCACTCGTGCCCGACTACAACCATGTCCTCGCAAGCGCAGCCGCAGACGCAGACCCAACGCCCGGTCGTGTTCATGGACATCAACATCGGCGAGACCCCCGCGGGCCGGCTCAAGATGGAGCTCTTCAGCGACATCGTCCCCAAGACCGCAGAGAACTTCCGCCAGCTCTGCACCGGCGAGTACAGGTCCGCACCGCTCTCTCCGATATCCAGACCTTGTAGTCATATACGCAGGATCAACGCGCGCCCGCAGGGATACAAGGGCGCGGTATTCCACAGAGTGTGCGTTCGTGTCCATGTGTGTGGCGAGGAGGAGTGCTAAAGGAAGGTGTCACGAAGCGTGCCGAATTTCATGGTGCAAGGTACGCCCCCGCGCGCGCGCGCCGTGCGCCCTGACCGAACGACTCAAGCCGTCCTCCCCTCTTCCCTCCATCCCACCCCCGCTCCCCTGCGCTAGGCGGCGACTTTATCAAGGGCGACGGCACCGGCTCCTTCTCGATCTACGGCGACAAGTTCCCCGTGCGTCCGCCCCTCCCCCCTCTGCCCCCCCGCGCGCGCTCACCCCCGCCCCGCCCCATATGCAGGACGAGAACTTTATCGAGAAACACAGCGGCCCGGGGCTGCTCTCCATGGTACGCGTTTCTCCCGCTTCCCGGGTGGGTGCTGACGGCGACCGCGACCGCGACTGTAGGCGAACTCGGGGCCGAATACGAACGGGTGCCAGGTGAGGTTCCCGCTTCCTCCCTTCCCGCTTCCTCCCTTCCCCCTCTTCCCCCTCTCCCCTTCCCCTCTCCCCCTCCTTATCTCTCCAACCACATCACCCCACCTAACCCCCCGCCCCGCCCCTGCCAAACAGTTCTTCATCACCACCGCCAAATGCCCCTTCCTCGACGGCAAGCACGTCGTCTTCGGGCGCGTGCTCGACGGCATGCTCACCCTGCGCAAGATCGAGGCCGTCCCCACCGGCCCGAACAACAGGCCCAAGTTGGCCGTCAAGATCGTCGGTGAGTGTTCAAGTGTTCAAGTGTTCAAGTGGTTGTGGTTGTGGTTGTGGTTGTGGTTGTGGTTGTGGTTGTTTAGGTGAAGGGAGGGGGACGGTGGTTGGGTGAATGGTTGCGTGCATCATGGACGGGTGGACGGCTGGACGGCTGGATGGTGGTGTCGGGTTGTTGGGTGGCCGGCTTGGATGTGCGCCGAAGGGACGGGCTGGACTACGCTGCGTCCCGTGCTCTCGCGGTCTCATTCTGCTTCTCGGGCTCCCTGCAGGAATAACGCGCTCACGCTCCTTCGATGTCAGAATGCGGGGAGATGTAACGCGCTACCAGTCTAGACAGACGAGGTGAAGAGCGGGGTCGACGGCGGCGAAAAGAGAGGGCGGAAGAGAAATCTGGGAAAATGTAGTACCATCACCACCTCACTTGCTCGAAATTCTATCCAACGCACATGCCCCCGCGCACGTCGTCCATCATGCATCATGGTCCAGGTCCACACCGCCCCACGCAAAGAAAACTCGTACACAACCCCTGCATTTAAAACGAACAGGCAGCTCCGACGTGCATACAACATACGACACCTTGAACGAACGATGCGAAAACATACACAGAGAAAGAGAAAGCAACACCCCCTCTTCGTATTCGTACACACGCTCGCTTTTCCATCCTCCAGCCCCCCACGAGACACCAGACACCAGACACCAGACACCAAAAACGCCGCACGCCGGGGAGTGGAATCCCCCCCCCCCCCCCACATCCCAGCTTAGTGCTTGGGCTGCTGCGTCGCCGGGCGCCCGGTCGGCACGGGCGCGTGCGGGACGGGCGCGTGGGGCACGCGCACTTTGAGGCCTGTGGGCGGGCACGCGCGTCAGCTCTACTCCCGCCATTGAAGGAAAGAAGGGGGGAAAGAACGATAACGGAGAGAGGGAAAATGATAACTGAGAAAGAGAAAAAACGATAATGGAGAAAGAGAAACGATAACTGAGAAAGACAAAAAGACGAGAGGAAACGAGAGGAAGAGGGAGCAGAAGGAAACACGCGACGCACCGAGCTCCTCGCACAGCAGGTCCGCGCCCTTCTCGCCGACGAGCAGCGCCGACGAGTACGTGTTCGTGCCGAGGTTGTCCGGGCAGATCGACAGGTCGACGCACTTGAGGTGCTCCGTGCCGTACACGTTCAGCCGCTTGTCCACCACGCCGCCCTGCTCGCGCGGCTTCATCGCTGCAAGTCTGCCGTTCAGCTATCTTTCTCGGGGGACGGAGGAACGAGGCACGCACCGCACGTCCCGAGGCTGTGCCACGTCGTCTCGACGTGGTCCGCGACCCAGTCGTCGATCGCCTTGTCGTCCTCCTCCGTGTACTTGATGTCCTCGTGCACCTTGCTCGCGTCGAACGGCTCGCTCGGGCGGTGCCACGTCCCCATGTGTATCCCGACCGTCAACCCGTCCGGGTAGATCTCCTTCGCCGTCTTGATATCGATATCCCGCGTCGCCGCCGCGCTCGCCGGGTGGAAGTGCGGGTGGTGCGAGGTCAGCTCGCCGCGGAACGCGTCCATCCGCCGCGCCACCTCCCTCGTCTTCTTGTAGCTCCACCGGATCGGCGCAAAGTCCGCCTTGTTGTTCATAAAGCCCGAGTCGAAGAAGGGCTCCTTGTACGGGTTGGTCGACTGGATGTGGATCTTGCCGCGCGACGCGGGGTACTCGAGGTACTGGAACATCGTCATGTACTTGCCCGGCGGGAGCAGCGTGTGGTCCGCGTACGCGCCCGCGACGATCGAGCCGAACATCACCGGCTTGTCGGGCTTGTCCTTGAAGTACCGGTCCCACAGCTCGTTGAACTCGGGGCCCATCTCCTTCAGCTCCTCTTCCGTCGGGCGGAGCTTTGTGGTGCATGTTGGTCGCAGGTAAGAAACGGACAGCGAGGAATGCTCACCTTCCAGCCGGCGTCGATGACGTTGGACGACAGCCGAGCCTTCTCGGGGCTCGTCTCCCACTCCTGGAAGAGCTCGCGCTGCACCTCCTTGACGCCCCGCAGGAAGTCGTCCGTGGTGATGGAATCGTTGGAAACACGGTAGACTGCAGAGCCGTCAGCACGATGAGTACACCACGCATGATCTCGCTGCTCACTCGACAAGGTTGTGTAGTGGTCCTGGTACTGCTCACTATATGCGCCGGGCATCAGCTCATGCACGGCTCAAATGATTCACTTGTACTCACCCAACACCCGGGAGATCGCTGACGACCTTGATATCGAGCTTCTTCAGCAGCTCGCCGTTACCGACACCAGACCTCTCCAGAATCTGCGGGGTGCCGAGCGTCCCCGAGCTCAGTACGACGCACTTGCGCGCCTTCACGATCGTCTCCAGGACAGCGCCGCCGTGGGCGCGGTTGCGGGACGGCACGTACGCAACGCCAACAGCTTTGTTGCCCTCGAAGATGACGCGCGACACACGTGCGTTCGTGCGCAGGTACAGGTTCGTCTGGACGTCCATGACGCTGTGCACGTACGCCGTCGCGGCGTCGCTGCGCCTGCCCGTGTGCCGGTTGATGTACTTGGCCCAGATCTCGGCGCCATGAGCGGTGGTCAGATCTGCGGGACCATGAGGCGGAATGTAACGTAGCAGAAGCGGCCAGCTCACCCTGAATGTCATCTGATGGAAGGTCGTTCTCAGTCAGCCTCGTCCTCCGTCCAGATAACACCTACTTACCGCTATACGGCACACCGATGGAATGGGCGGCACGCAGGAAATCTTGAGCCAGAGCTAAGAGGAATTGTTAGGACAATTGCATACACAAACGTAGACAGAGGTGCACTTACGAGTGATCTGCCCGCCGTTGGAAATGGCTATAGGTCCATCGTATCCGTGGCTATGGAGTCGCGTCAATGAAAGGGTAGTCGACGAGAATAGGCTACCTCACGTGTCGTTGTTCACGGGCTTCTGGTAGTTCTCGAGACGCTTCATCAACGGCAGCAGATCTAAAGAAGAGGGAACATTAATGAAAAGAGCATGTAGCCATAGAAGCCAAACCCACCTTGGCAAGTCCAGCCCTCGGTCTTGAAATCGTCTACATCAACAATGACGATCAGCCAGGAATTGAAATAACCATCTACTCTCTTACCCCAATCTGAGGCAGACGCCTGATGGAGGATCAGTCTCATCTTCGCTTCTGAACTGAAGTTTCACTTACCCTAGTGTACATCTAAAGGGTTCATGCTGTTAGTCGACTCCAATCCACACTATTGACAACTGCATACCTGGAAGTTGATACTACCGGGAGAATGAGTATCTGTATAGGCGTATAATCTGTATCCTGCTTACCTGCTACCACCCCCAAGGATGTTGGCACAGCTGAAACGCAAGCGCTCGATAAAGGATCGGGAAGGGTGGGTAGACTAGACGTACGGAACGATGGCTTGTCTGCCGCGAAGATGGGAGCTCTTCATTGTGTCGGTGTAGAATGTCGCCTTGTCGTTGCTGGAACGTTGTCAATGCCTCGCGATACAACAGGACATGATTTCAACTCACACGCCATCACGCTGCATATTACGGACATAGATACCAGGCCTGTAGACCCATGGGTCATCCCGGTTGTTGGCACCGCCTTCGGCATGCGGTCAGCTCAGACAGTCAGGCATAGTAAACGTTGCTTACCCTCAATGAGCATAACCTTGAGGTTGGGGTCGGCGTACGCCAAGCGGCCAGCTACGACGCATCCTATGCGCAAAGCACATTGGCGGGAATACAAGTGAGACAACGGAATGCCTCATACCTGCTGGACCACCACTATATGGCAAAACGTCAATGATGGAAGACAAACGGCAGATGTAGGAGCTGAGCGTACCCGCAGACAATAACGTCGACTTCCTCGGGATGAACCATGTTGGTCGACTGTCAGGGGATTGATGAATGAAGGGGTTCTAGGAGATGAGACTCCAGATGAGGAACCCCCCGCTCAATTCATAAAGGCTTTTTATATTCGATGGGACGGTCAGCGGGAGAATGTCTTTACAGGTGTGAAGAGATCAGGGCTGTTCGCGCAACAGTTCGGACCGCAGAAGTTGATCTATTCGAGTCCAAGTGACTGGCGCTATGTGTAATCGCAAGAATGAAACAGGTCATATGAGAGCCCAGCTGGGGGAGAGAGAGGATCCCACCAAAAGCAAATCGGTCACGTTTATGGAGGGCATGTCGGCTCTTAGCTCCATTTCCCAAAAGACTAGGGAACGCAACCCAAGGAGCTGTAACTTCGCGATCATCTCGTGAAGACAAGATGATCGTAAAGCAGCGCAGTTACCGTCCCACGTAGCCTTCAGAGCACCAATCCATAATGGAGTGACGGTAATCTTCATCATCCTGAACGTAATCACACCGGTGCTTTCGCTGATTGTATAGAGGCAGGAGGTTGTCCACAAGACGCACGTAGGACCTAATCTTACAGCGCTTTGAGCGATGTCATTGGCTGCAGGATGCTTCGGCCTTTGCCGAGGCTAAGAATGCGGGGTATTTGAGTACTGCGGGGTAATGCTGTGCATAAACACGATCAAGTCAACGTCTATTTCTGCGAGTGCCGTCCGATTCCTCGTCCCGTGCGCGCTGCATACGGTAAAGGAGGAAGCCTCAGCCTAGAGCCTTATTCGCTATCGCGAAGCCGAGAGATCATAGAACAATGCCGTTGCGCTGGTCATAAGGGCCGATCAGGGATGCGAAGGGAGGTCAGCGTAGCCCGGGTCACATTGCCCTACGTCTCCAGCTTTGCCTGAGAGGAAGGAATGCGGAAGAGAATGCACTGGCACTCACATGACGGTCAGCGACTACACTCGCTCGGCTACAGTTGCGTACTCCAGCCGAAGTCGTTGAAGACAGCGTGGACGTAGCCTGCAGAACTTACAAACCCAGTCGCAGGCCCACAATGGCGGACATAGTCCGAGTGATTCTGAGACGCGTATGGCTACCACGTTGGGCACTTTCCTCACAAGAAGAAGGCCCGCTTGGCTAACGAAGGTGGGTTAGCGGAAGTCCGTCCTTCGCCTCGGAGTTCGAGCTAGCTCAAAGAACATACAGCAGACAATTCGAGGCACATACCATAACCCCGAAAGTAACTCTGGATAGATCATGAGACGGGCGCGTCCCAAAGATAAAGCTGAGTAACAAAGGTCATTGGGAGAATAGCCTCGCGTTCTCAGAGGCTTGGGTGTGGTCACCAGCGCAAAATATAGACCACCAATGGGACGGTGTGACCAAGGGCCTAGGACGCCCAGAGAGATAGGGAAGAGAAGCACAGTGTCATTGGACGCGCATTCAACTGTATCCCGCCGAGCTCAAGAAGCCTTCTTCACAGGTAAACAAGTAACGTGGCGTTAGCGATAAGATGTGAAAGCAAAGCGTTCCACCAAGCAGATACATTCCGCTGAATAGCCAGATGCCGGGAAAATAAACGCCCAAGCACATGTAGGGTGTGGCATAAAAGTAACAGGAAATCCAGCCACGTACAGGTTCGTCACGGTATACCCCATGGGCGGTCAGTAGTCCCGCAATATTCCAGGCAGTGCTCCAATACCGTAGAAGCATGACGAGGGTGGCTGCTCTTTGTATTTGTCGCGTCACGTACAATCTCGAAACCGTCTTCGCAGCAATATACATTGGCGGTATCCTCACCGTAAGCCCGCTGATACGGCGCGTATCATCATTCGGAGAAGTCTAAAAAACACTTCGCTTAACCGTCCGCTCGGTTGCGTGTACCAAGTCTTCATTAAATCTTCAGTCTGATAGCAACTCTGGAATTCATTCAAATGAAGCTGCGTGTCCCTTGATTGAGGTGACCTGGCAAAACGCCTCTGCATCTTTGATGCCCGGATTCTGACGCAGTGTCGTGCATTCATTTACGACAAGGTCTGAGCAGAGCAATACGCCAGAGCTTACCGGAGAAGGCAAGAGGGATCCTTAAAGGCGATGCGAACTAGGTTGAGTACGCAACATTGCGGAACATGATGAAGCCACAGATATTATTCTAAGGCAGAAGAAAGGTGTCGGTAGATGCCGTAACCACGGCAGATCGCACTGCCACTGGACGTGCGTTCGATTCGATGCTTTACACTACATATATGCTGTCGTTACATGCGAGTCTATAGTTACAATTGAGAATGCGCAGTGTTCAACCATAAGCATAACGGTGAGGTATAGGCAGTTGATTGGCATGCAAGAGAGATTCCATAGTCTCCACCTTACAAAGGGCATCGCAAGTCCCCCACATCCGTCGGCAGCTTCGTCTTAGCTTCATCCCACGGTCGGGACCACTTATCTATATTCACATAGAGGGTCAAAGGCTGCCATAAGCGGCCGAGGATCCGGCGAGGATCCTGCACATACCTGGACATGCCAAGAAGTAGCTATCCATAGCGTTCACGAACCTCTCCTGATACTCGTTGGGAGGCATGACAGTAACTTCCTTTCCTGATGGATTCAAACCTTGCTTGACCTTGTACTCGAGTGTCTTTGCGAAAGTATAGCTGCCTGTTAAAAGTGTCAATAACAGCAATAGCAAGCGACTGCCCACGGTATGTACCGATCATGTCTACAAGGCCACATACGATCTGCTTCCGGCCCTCATCCAAACCAAGCAGAAGCCTGGGGGCAGCTTGAAGTCAGAATTTGGGGGAGCGACAGGATTCTGATAGCACCCACGAGTAATCCATAATACTACTCTTCGACAGGAAATCTGAGTCGTTCCTGATAGCTTCCTGTAGGATGACCTTGGAATATGGACGCAGGAGAATCAGGGCCCGCTGTTGTCCTGTCGGAGAGATGATAAGCCAACTTATCCATGAAACTTGCAATTGCACTCACCTTCAATCCATTCCCCGTCGAACAGGGTCTTGGACGAATGAGAGCCTGAGCTATTGCTGCTCGGTTTGACCTTTCTCCCATGTATCCCTTTCAGATCAAATGTCTTGGAGATGTCCTGATCATAGAAGAGATTCTCCATAACCAGGAGATCCGCCTTTGCCTGCGTAGTCCCGTTCTCAAGGTTCCGAACCTCTACAGTGTAGAAGCCCAACAGCTTAGCCAAAGCCGTAGGTTTCGTCGCAGTCGAGTCCATGTATCGGAAGTAGGACGGGGCCAGTTCTATAAGAACTTGCCTAACGGGAGATAAAGTGTAAATCATCGGTCAGCAAAGCTTATACATGCACGTACAAATCTGCGACATTCCACGCGTTGACAAGCGTCTTGATGATGAACCTGTCGTCCTTCGTCTTCCAAAAATTCGATTTACTCTTCCCACCTTCCGCCGCCCAATTGGCGCTCCGCTCCAGGCTCTTGAGGAAGATGTCCTCGACTCCGCACCGCTTACGCAGGCCGTCGAATTGCCTCGCATAGTATACCGTACAACTGAACTTCAGACGGCTGCCGATCGTCCAGTCGTACTTGATATGCGGACGCTCATCAATCGGTAGCGAGTCAATATGGAGCAACGCATGGTGTGTCTTCTGCGAAGCTGCAGATTGCGACGGCTTGATCGTGTCGGAAGAATTTAGGACAAGTCGCATAGCACTCGCGAGACCCGACGTCAGCGTTGAGGTAAGGAAGGAACTTGATCCGGGCTTTGGGGATGTAGCAGTTGCAGGTGCATTCCCGGAGTCGGCAGAAGGAGACGAAATCCGAGAAGTTGTCTTAGCGTCTGGGGTATCCTTAGGAGGCGGAGGCGGAGGAACAAGAGCATGTTCCCGTCCGCTGTGATCTTCCGGACCAACGGTGGAATCGCTACCGTTGGATTCCAAGGACGCTGCCTCGGCTCTGCGAATATGGGTCTGAACGAAGCTTGATGATTTGGAATTTACGCTGTCCGATAGTGAACGAGTCGGGGATTCCGCAGCTGCAGTATCGGCGTCGTGCAATATCTTACCCACCACTTGAGCAGCCTCAGGCAGACCACTCACTTCCCCGTCAACCGCTTGCGTGTTCAGCTGGACATCAGGTCTAGCGTAGGCAGAAGGCGGGGTCCGTTCGCTACTGCTAGCGGACCGCGCCTGGATGACGAGGTTGGTCAACCGTGACGGAGACAAAGTTGCAACATCCGCAGGCTTATGTCGAAGCACAGACGGCAACGCCAATATCCCCGCTGGATCTCGAGGATGTTCTTTGCGAGTGATGGTGGCCGTATGTGATTCAGGTTCGTGCCAGACTGCACCTTCATCATCCGGATCAGGTTGGAGATTCGAGGACGACTTAAAGAACCCGTAACCGCTCGACGAGAAGAATGAAGAGCCAGATGAAGAAGCATGAGATTGAGGGGTAGGTTGTGGTGAGTCATGGGATCCAGAGGGCGACTTGCTAACAGATAGGTTGGCTAATTCTCGTTTGTAATCGATAGAGCTAAACCAGCTTCAGGCAAGTGCCGATTGCTTAAACGTGAACAGCTTACCTCAGAGTGAATGCTATGATACTACCCCAGTCGTTCTCGCGGACAATAACCTTACCGCCCGGAACAGCATGACAATCCGTTGCCCACCACTCGGGTTCGTTGGTAGACAACTTCTCCGCGGCGGGCTCACCCTCGACGGTGCTCACCTGGTACTTCCTTTCCCAAGCTGCTAACCTACGTGCAGCACCACGAGCAGCTGAATGGAATGATCTCCGAACATCATTTAATGACGATGTAGGGGTCTGCAACAGCTCGGCATACAGGGACTGTTCCGCTTCTTGGAATGTATGGCGAAGATTAGAAAGCTTCTGTACGCAATCTGCATCGCTCTCTTGCTGAGCATGGTGTGCTTGACGTATGGCAGAGATTGACGTCTTAGAGCGAAGGAAGGGTGGTCGAGGTACTGCGAGGTTGGTATCGCTCGCGGAGCCATCGGAATTGCGAATAGGTGAAGAATGGGAGTAACTGGAAGGCAGCGCCGGCAGTGGTAGTTGCTTAGCTTTCGGCGTCGAGTCCAGCGAGTCGTTGTCATAAGCATCGTCTACTGACGGAAGCCTGGGCAGACTCTTATGTGAGAGTGTATTGTCACCTTCACTGAAAGCCTCTTCCTATTCCAGACATAATTGATGGTTAGGACCTTACGTTCACCTGCGACTCCTACTCACCAGTTTATCCATGTGATCGGACACATCCTGCCACCATCCTTTGATCTCCTTCCTTAATGTCTTCTTTTCCTCGTCAAGACTGCCTTGCCGCGTCGGCTCGATGGATCGTCGATCATCCTTTTCACCATGGCCCTTTATAATCTGAAGCCGGGGCAGTCTAACCTCGTATATCTCCTCAATGAGAGATAACGAGAATGAGACAACATGAGACCTGTACGAGAAGTGTCTGACAATGTTCAGCCGGGACTCCGGGAGACTCTCTGATATAGTCGGCGATGTCGTGTGCTCGCAAATTTGAGGAGAGGGTGAGCAGATCAGGGGACTATATACCAGAAGTTCTAGGAATTTGGCGAATGACAGGAGGCTATGTCCAAGCATCGAGAGAAGATTAGGATTCCGAGCACACTTCCGAAGGTGAATAACACGAACTTACTATGTTCCATCGCTCATCCGGACCTTCCCAGTCCTCCTGCCGCACAAAGCACAGCTCAGCCACATGCCGACATCTTCCTCGGGTGGATCCTTGCGGTCCGGATCGGAGTCATCAGCGTCTACCTTGACTCTAACCCGTGTCCCGTTATGTATCCATCGCCTTTCATGGTCACCTTTCTTGAATATGCAGCCAGGTTTCAGGCACATCTCATCGGCGGACGAGACCAACTCTTCAATAGTCTCACCAAGCCTCCTATCCCCCATTGATGCAGAGTCCCAGTTGTTGTACACATACATCATCCAATGCCTTCCACTGCACTGGGAAAAATGTGGTGGTGGCGGGAGCCCGGACGAAGGTGAAGACTTACGGGACGACGCGGACGGCGGAGGCGACAGTTGAGAGGAGCTGGAGGATGCACGACTGTCCGGGAGAGGGACAATAGATGGCACGTGCTCGGAGTATAACGTCGAGAAGTCCTGATGTCGTACGAACAAGCTAAGCCCGCTGAGTACCTTGGGACCCTTGCCATTAGGATCCTTCCCTTCCCAAAGCAAAAGGCTGTTCAGACCCGCCCTTTCCTCGCCTGTTAGTCGCCTGCCGCGGTCCTGTTTTTCCTTCTCCGCCAGAATCACGAGGAGATGAGGTGGTGGAAGTGGAATACCGGGAGATGTTGTCAGCAGTTCACGAACGAGTTTCAGCTGTTCCAGGGTCGTAGTAAATAAACTCTCGCGGTGGGGCTCCTGCAATTTAGGAGGCGCAGAGGCCCTGTCCTCCCCGAAGAACGAGAACTTCCGGAGACGGGTCACCGGATGAGCGTCGAGAGACGTTGGTGGAAGCTGCTCTCCCTCAGACGCAGTTGTCGGGAGATCTAAAGACCCATGGCGGACAAGATTCAGATGGGGTCTGACGCTACTAGCTCGAGACAGCAGGTTCTCGGTCTTCTTGGAAACGAATGACCAAATACCTGAAGCGGTGTTCGGTAGGGATTCACGATACCTATGCCCGCGTTTAGGGACACTGGGAAGGGTAGGCTGGCGAGTAACTTGCGTTCCTCCTGTCGCGGGTGCCGGGATGGTAGGGGAAGTAAGATGAGGCTTGGGGAATTGTAGTCGGATATAAGAATCGGCGAGTGCATGCTGTTCGAGTATCACAGATATATATATGAACAGAGCCAAGCGGAGGATGCGGCGTAGTGAGGCATATTCCTGTGGCGAAGTCACGCCTTTGAATGAGAACGTCCCTCCCACTAAACGCAGCTGGTCTTCGCCAGGATTATATGCCTCGACTGTGAGTATAATCAGCGTTAGTGAAAGGCAATATGGACGCAAACAGACCATCCCATTCTTCCAGTCCATAAAGGACTTGTCCAGAATTCGTGTCTGTTGCACTTTCAGCTGACGGTAAGGTAAACACGTCCGCTGAGAATATGCATCCGATGTTGGAGGGCACCAGGTCGAACCCCATATCCTCCGTAGGGAGGGCAGCACGTACTCCGAAGGGTACAAGAGTCAGGAGGAGATGCTTCCCGGAGGGCTTAGGTCTAGGGAGGATAGGCTGCGTCGCGAGCTCCTGCAGCTGCTTAAGTGCGCGACCCCGCCGTTCATCCTCGCTGGGCCCGTCCTGCGTATGCGAGGAGGTGGATGGCTCGGGTGTCCCAGGGAGTTCCTTCTCCGTCCCCTTGCTCTGCTTGCGGGAACTTCTGTTCTTGTCCTGGGCTTTGTCATCTCCGTCCTTCGACTCCTTTTCCTCAGCTTCTGACTTCTCTTTCTCCTTCTTCTGCGCAGCCTGGCGTGTCCGTCTAGCCTTCCAAGCTCTCCTTATGCCCGCAAGCCATCCTCCTCGGTCCATGCGTTCTCCCAGATCTTCGAGCGCTCCCATGATGGTACTCACCCAGAGTTCCCTTCTTGTCTCCGCCTCCTCATATTGCTGAAGGTGAGCATCCTCTTTCAGTGCATAGTGCAAGAACTTCCGGAGATGCGAGCCCGAGCTCACAGTCAGCGTCGTGAGCGGTCGTGTGCTTCGTCGAAGAGGAATAGCGGGCAAAGGCTTCTGAGAAGTACTGGGTGCTGCCGCCGCCATCGTTGAACACGGTAGTAGATAGCCCTAAATCGAATGGTTTGCAACGCGACTTGCTCATTACACACAAGACATGCGAGTTTCGTTTATCGTTCCCGGAGCACCGCTGCAGGCGTCATACGTAGATTTCTCGGGGCAGACTGGGTCCGATCTGAACGTCGTCCGGCTACTTAAGTGAGCTTTCACCGCTACGGACGTGACCAGTATGTAACGGGCCAAACGGAGGGAGGGAAGAGGGAGAGTGTACAGCGTCGAGACATTTGAAACCGGCATGTGCTAATTTTGTCATCCATTCACAGCGAGCTCAGGGCCTCAGGCGTTGCGGCAAGCAGTCTGAAAACTCCATCAAAATTCTATGTCTGATTACTGACGACTGGTAAAAGAAAAGCACTGCGATCAGTCATTAGGTAGCTCGTTAAGTGATGAAGGTGTTAGCGCGACGTTAGGGAGATGACAAGGAAGCGGGTTTACAACAAACAAGGATTAGGAGCGGAGAGGGGAAACGGGAAGTATGTGGCGGGGGACGGCAGGAGGATGGTGGTTGAATGAAGATAGGCGATGTGCAATAAAATAACAATGTGGATGGCGGTCGAATAAAAAATGCAGAAAACTCATTGTCCATCTGAAAGAAGAACCTGGCCGTTGCTCAATTGGGACCCCAGTACTCTCTCCTACCTTCAGCACCCAAGAAGTGGTCAACATGTCCGGCCCACTGGCTTTCGGGCGTCCTGGAGACCTGCATGGTCGACTCCGACGTCCTTGACATGCTTGGGGGAGCAGTGATGAAGGAAGGCGCAGCAGTGCTGATATCCGGTGGGCTCTCACTTTCCCTACTCGGCTGAGTCGCGCTGCGCACACGAGGCCTCGTCGTGCCAGGACGCGCACCAGGGATTGCTTGGCCAGGAGGGTCAAGGTGCACCGTCCTCTCCGATATTCGTGAGCTGGGCACTGCGCTGGACGCCGATGGTGATCCCCTTAGCCGCGGTCCCAATTCTGGCGGCGTCGATGCCGCCGGCGTCTCAAAGATCGAAGTCCCCGTGAGATCTTCCTCCTCCTCTTCCTCCAGACGCGAGTCGTCGCCTTCGGTCTCTCTCCAATGTTCTCTTAGAGGATGCCCGAACGTATGGTTTTCAGGACTGCTCAGCGCATCGCTCGCACTGCCGCTTCCACTCCCGCTCATCTCTGAACGGACCGCATCGCTCACGCTGCGACTCCTATCCGACGACCCGGGGCTATCTTCCAGCCTTGCCATGGAACTCGTCCGACTCCGCAGCCCACTGGAGACCAACTCTAGCGAGCTGCGGCTGGCGGCGCTGATACTCTGTATCAAGCTATGCGCACGACTCCTAGCAGATGCGTGGGACGAGTTCGTCCTGCTCCGACTACCGCTCCCGCTCCTCGACCCATTGCGTCTCCGGCCGAGAGAGACACCACTGCCATGGCTTCGTATATGCGCCAGCGACGCTCGGGGGCTCAACGTCGGACCGGCGTCGCTCGTCAGCAGCGCCACGCTGTCCCCTATCTCAGCCGCCTCCTGGCTGCCCTCAGCCTCAGGCTGCTCCATCATGCCACTGGACTCGGGTGACTCGTCTTCGCTGCCGGTCTCGTACGCCTCCGACATAACATACGGAGGATCCTGGATGAACGACGGCGATGCAGCGGTATCGTCACTTTCCGTCCTGAATCTCGATCCGCGAGGACCGCCAGCCAGTTCGGAAAATACCACAGGCGAAGGAGAGGAGGGCAGCGAAGGGACAGTCCCTGCTCGTCTGCGCCCAGCAGCAGGATTTCGTGGAGGTCGAGGAATCCCGCTGACGCTGGGAGAGCTACCGAGATACGAACGAGGTGAGTTATCATCCGTCGACGACCTGTTCCCAGTAGACTGCGTCGCCCGTGAGTGTCTGGAGTTCGAATTGTCGGTCGACGGAGTGGACCGCGAGTTCGTCGAGCGAGTGTGGGGAGTGCTGTGCGATGCAGTAGAGATACTGTGCCCTCTCGTAGGCCGGCGGAACTGGAAGGGATATCTCGAGTTGACCGGCCGGCCAAGACTCGACATGGACGCCGAACTTCTTGCTCGCGGCGAAGACGTCTGCTCGCTCTCCACGCGGCTCTCTTCCGCCTCCCCTTCTCCTTCTTCTCCTTCTTCCTCCTCTTCCTCTTCCTCCTCGGTATGCTCTTCCGTCTCCGACTTCTCTTCCGGAGGAACAGGCGACGGCGGGAACGGAATATCATGCGGGACCGAAGTCGACGATATCTGCGCCTTATGCCCCGTAAACGCATACGGCACCTTCGCAAACGGCGCCTCATCGCCTGGAAACACCGCCCGCCCCTTCCCCTTGCCCACACTCGGCGCAGGTACAGGCACCGGCTCCTCTTCCTCCTGTCCCACCTCCTCCCGCCCCTTCTCCGCTACCACCTCCTGCGGGCTCTCAAATAGATCCTGCGACAGCACGCCCCTCTTCGGCGGGTACGGCTGCGCCCCGCCCGTCGGGAGGCCAATCGCCGCCATAATCTGCTCCATGCCCTCATACCGCGCTGACTCGGGCACAGTCACGTCCGACACCTCCTTCTTCTCGCCCCCGTGCACCGCACGGCGCGGCGGGCGCGTCGTCAGGCAGAACTCGTACGCCTCCTGCACGCGCAGCCGCGTGCACTCGCGCCAGCTCCACGGCAGCGCGTCGCCGTCCGACGCGCCGTCGCTGATCACCGACATCGTCTTCTCCGCGTCGTCCTCCTCCCAGCGGTACCGCGGCCCGCAGAGCCCCGCGAACAGCTGGCCGCTGAGTGCCCAAAGGCCGAGCCTACGACACAGCATATCAGCATCAAGAACCAATTATAGCTCCCCAAGCAGATCAGGAACTCACCAACTAGTCATCAATACGAGGACTCTCCACGCTGTCCAGGCAGCATTCGCGATCAGGACGCCCTTGGCGTATCCTGTCAACGTCCCGTCAGGATCGAAAAAGGTCCCGTCCCGCGGACTCGTGCCGAGCGCTGCATAGTCGGGGTTTGGAGTCCAAAACGTCAGCAGAAGAGCTAAAGAAAGGCCGGCACGCGGCAGGAGCAGGGCGACGGTGGGCAGATTTTGTGAGTAGTAGTAGAATGTCTCCGCGAGGCCGTCCCGGAGCGAGCCGTTCGACTCTTCCTTGAAAGCGCTAGAACGGAGGTGCTGGAAGAAGGAGAAATTACTGTAAGAGGTCATACAGACGAAGTTGAATGCGGGTGAGGACATGTATAACGGAAGCATTAGGGGGCGTTCTAAGGAAGAGGTTAATTGCGATTCCGTTATACTAGCCAAGATGCACTCACTAACTCGCCACCGTCGGTAAAAGGAGTATATGAGCTGATAAATTAGAAATACAAAGAAGATCCATGCAAACCAGCATGCAATGTAGGCGGCCACGCCTAGGGCCCAATTCCGTCCTGAACCAGGAACTCCGGGAGCAAGGGGATCCGGAAACTTAGCAACTCTAGAGTGCAGGGTCAGCACACAGGGGGTCCCGCACCGCGGAACACTCACTGAATCAATATAAATACAGCATTGAAGTCGAAAAACGTTTGCAAAGGGATGTCGTAGAAGATGAAGAACGGCCAAAGATAAAAATGGAGACGGGATCGCCAGGAAGGGTTTCGCAGGAGCTCTAGATGGAGACCATTCGCCCGGAACCGAGGCCGGGGCACATGCAGGGGGAAAGGGCTGCCAGCGGAGAAGAGCGTGGTGGACAAGCCGCCAGAGGTCGCGCGCGACCAGACCCGCGCGTGCTGGTGGGCGCCGCTCACCCTCGTCTGGTCCGTCGGCTCGCGACGGGCGTAGGGATCCTTCTCAGCCTGGGAGGCCATACTGATAATCCGCACGGAGCGTGGGGTCGCCTTGCGCCCACCTACGTAGGCGAAGGGGTCGGGGGTCGCGCCGCGGCCGGGGTACTCGCTCACCGGTGTAGGCATCCCGACCGACGTGAAGGTGGAGGCGGGAGCTGGGGGCGGGGGGCGCTTGGGCAGCCAGGAGGGGTAGCCCTCCTCCCGCTCGGATGTGCTATTGGTCGCTTCCCGCGAAATGGGGGTCGGTTTGGAAGACGCGTCCCTAGGCGAGTCTCCTTCGCCCGACGTGTTTGTTTCACCCCCTGGCCGCCGATCGGTCGGGGAGTCGCCCTGGGACGACGAGGGCGGGTCGGTGGGTGGATTATGGTGCTGTCGTGACATCAGTCATGCACAAACGACAGATTCAACGTAAGTTAAGAGTCCAAGTCCAAGTCCTCAGATAAGACGTAGCACGCGTTACTGATATGTCTTTTTTGTGGATGGTCCTCTGCGCGCGATAAACACGCTCGGCCGACGGCTTGTCCTAGGCACACCGGATACTCAGCAGAGGGGCGCTGCTGCCTCGTGTGTACTGAACGACGGCCTCGTGCCCTTGCGAAGGGGCAGCAAGAAAGCGACAACGAGGCAAGCCTGAGGCAGGAGGGACGCCCGGGAAGAGGACGAAGGGCCCGCCGCGCATCAACCACCGCTAAATCGAACGGTCACGTACCTTGTCCTATTTCGGGCTAGCACTGTACGTTATGCTTCCGTGTGGGAGTTCGATCCGCGTTGGGCGCACGTTCTACGGCGCCGAATATAGGGGCCTCCGTAAATGAACGTCTGAGACGGAATTGTTTCAGAAAATAATGAGCGTGGTGCGCCAGCGACAGAGCTCGAGAGGCTGGTATATGCTGCTGAGCGCAGTGAGCGAGATGATAGTGGTCCAAAGGCAAGTTTGATATCGAATTCTTCGTCTTCCCCGCGTTCAGGTTGCTACGTACAACGCGTGTCAGCCTGGGAGGCTGCTATAAAGAGCGTTTGCTTTGCCCCTGAATACAAGCGCCATATTCGTCTCCAGCCTGGGAGTTACCTTTTGTATACCTCGACCTCCACCGCGACGAAGAAGCAGCCCTCGTTTACAGCGGCTTGTGCACTGCAGACCAGCCTCCTAAGTGCTGCTCTGTTACGCAAGGTCGTTCATTGAACTATGTAGCGCTCAGTCTCACACGGCGGCGATCAACTCTTCTAGGGCATAGCGGGAAGCGCATCGGGTCCAATGGCGAACTGGAAGCGCTACTTCCATATATCATCATGCCCGACGCGGCGCCAGGCACGTAAGGCCGACCTCGGGGATGC
Source organism: Gloeophyllum trabeum ATCC 11539 (assembly GCF_000344685.1). NCBI lineage: Eukaryota > Fungi > Basidiomycota > Agaricomycetes > Gloeophyllales > Gloeophyllaceae > Gloeophyllum > Gloeophyllum trabeum. Next base: position 478,625 of record NW_006920420.1, on the reverse strand, counting down.
TGCATGACTCGACTCTTGTTACACTCGACATGTACAAGAGTAAGGGTATTGCACGAAATATTGGATACCTGCCATCATCTGTATGTTCCTCCACGATGACTCGAGATGATAACGTCCAGTCTCTTCAAAGCCACAACCCAACCCGACAGCAATCCCTTTCGGCAAGGCAATTGGCCCGCACCCTTCTGTCCACTTATAAATGAAGGAGTGATGCGCATCGGAAGCCGGCTTCCGGGTTTCAGCGTCCTGGACGGAACTCGATATGAGTAGCGATACCAGGAGGTCCTTCCTCCGCGACGCCGACCAAGACGCGGCGCTTGCCGCGCAAGCTTGCAAGACCTCTAGCAGACATCGAGTGCTCTGCAGGCTCATGCATTTGGGGAAGTGCTTCGAGACTGAACGAGCATTATAACATTCCAAAAATTAAACCAGACGAACAGACATATCGATACAATTGTGACATACATTTGTTGCACCACAATCAACCCTCCCTGCTTCTCGGGTTGCGTACGCATTCACGCAGCAGCAGCAATAACCTGCGGACCCTCCGAAATCTCGAGCTTCTCGAGCGCATCCTCGAACTGCTCATCCCCACTCTCACTCCCGCTCTCCTCACTCTCCTTCACCTCCCCCTCCCCGCTCCCCTGATCCTCGTCGTCATCATCCTGAAAATCCAGCTAAATCCCCAACCACCAAGAATCAGCCCACTGCACTAAGGAAGGGGAGGAGGGAAAAGAGCACGCACCGGATCATAAATCACTCGTATGATAAGACTGCAACTCGGACACGTCGCAATATCCTCATAGTCCCTGAGCTGCTGGCGCGATATCTCGAACCGGTCCCCGCACGGGCACGGGTAGTGGTACACGCCCTTCGCCTCGTCCCAGGCCATGTCCTCGATTTCGATCTCGTCGTAGTACGCGCCCATTGTAAGTCCCGTACGCACTAGTCAGATATTCGTTGGCAAATTAAAGTAGCACAGAAGAACCGGGACGTCGCCCCGAGGGACAGTTGTTGCCTAGAGCGTTGTGCGCAGAGATGGTGGAGGAGGCAGGGAGAAATGGGGACTTCAATTTGACCCGTCCGACTCAGTGTCGGATCGGATCCGCGGACCTGCACCACGTGGCGCGAGTCCACGGGGGGACTCATCGGACCCGTGGCTGCTCAACCTGACTCTGACTGAAAGGACGAATGGCGAGCAGTGAGTAGCATTGCGACTGAGGTATTACAGTAGAAAAGCAGGACATATTAGACAAAGATAAATGCAGCAGCAACCTCAACCTCAACCTCAACCTCAGACAGCCAACTGCTGCCCGTCCAAACCACGTCCGGCTCTTCCATGCGTCCTCTTCGCATACTTTAGCAACGCCACCACCGACGTCGGTGTCATCCCCTCCATCCTCTTCGCCGCGCCCTGCATACCGCGCATCAGCACACACCATCTACAGAAGCATCATAATGGGCCACCCACGATACTTGTCGGCCGCACCCTCGCGAGCCTCTCCTTCACCTCCGAGCTCAGCCCCTCGATTCCACTGTAGTCCATCCACGGATCGAGCACGAGCGTCTCGTCTTCCATGAACGCCCGTAGGTCGGCTTCCTGGCGAGCGAGGAAGGGGCCGTAGCAACCTGCGCAATAGTGTGAGCATGCACCATCCAACAGAGAGGAAACAACAAGATTACCGTCGATATCGATGCGGCTAAGGACTTCCGGGTCCACGTCCTGCAGCTCCGGAATTACCGCCTTGAGCTTCCTGGTATCAACCAGGGGGCTTGACAGCAGCTCGTAGGCGCTGCAGGTCATCAGTACACCGCAATACGAGAAAGCAGCACACCTCGGTCTCACCTCCGAGAAACGCCGTCTCTCTTCGATTCAATTCCGTACGCTGCCCAACTCTAGAAATGCATCAGCTCAGCAGGAGTTCCAGGCGACGACGTGTGCGGGCGACGTACATGAGGACTCATAGTGACTGACTTCAGCTTCTGCACGACGCGTTCCAGATCCCCTCGTACTTGGTTGAACCGGTCCCAGCGGGCATCTGAGATAACGCCGACGGTCCTCGCTGGGAGAAGTTGGTAAGCTCATTAAGTGAGCTTTTACAGGCCCACAGGCCAAATATACGTACCTTTCTCAGTAAGCCGAGTATCAGCATTATCACTCCGAATCGTCATGCGATACTCCGACCTAGAGGTAAACATCCGATCTGCCCAGCAGCGTCAGTCCTGTCTGACTTCCCGATTATAAGAAGCACGTACAAGGCTCCTCAGCGCCCTTGACAATCAAGTCGTCGACCATCACACCAAGGTAGCCGTCAGCGCGAGTCAGGACGAGCGGGGGTCGTTGGAGAGCAGCCAGACCGGCGTTGATCCCTGCCAGTGTACCCTGTGCGGCTGCTTCCTCGTATCCTGTCGTGCCTGAGCATGATCTCGTGAGCGGGAACTCTGTAGGATCGAGATGATAGAACGTTACCGTTAATCTGACCCGCAAGGAACAGGCCTTTAATCCGTTTCGTCTCCAGCGTGGCTGATGAATACGAAAACCTTTGAATGGGTAGAATGGTGGGAGAGGCTAAACAAACTTACGTCCCAGCTCCCTCGGATCAACGTGGTCATACTCCACACCGTATGCAGGTTTCACGATTTTCACGTTCTCCAAGCCAGGGACGGAGCGGTACATGAGCTCTTGCACATCCTCAGGGAGACTGTTCGATAATCCGTTAGGGTAGATCAAATCTGCATGGACCACGTGTCAACGCGTTTCACGCAACAATTGCAAGGTGGAAGTTGACTGCAGCCGCAGGGACCCACCGGATTCGTAACCTTCGGGCTCAAGCCAGACAACGTGGCGATCTTTATGTCCAAATCGCATGATTTTAGCTTCTAGGGATGGACAATACCGCGGACCTGGAGACACTGTCAGAACGTGACGAGTACGACAGAGCCGACGGACCAACCTTTCTTGGTCTCTTGGATATGGACGCTGAGATGCATATTATCCCTAACGATCTGGTGTGTAGTCGGCGTAGTAAATGTCTGAAAACAGGCTACTTGGTTATCCTATGCAACTCGTCGTCAGCGTCTCACGGGAAAACGTGTTCACCCTGTAAGACTCACTGCATTATCCACGGTCCGGTTCATGTAGCTGAACGGCAAGGGTGAAGCGTCACCGTCTTGCCGGATCATATTGCTGAAATCAATGGATCCTTTATCCAAGCGCGCCGGGGTACCCGTTTGCAGACGTCCGAGTTTGAAACCTGCGGAACGAAGGGATCCTGAGAGCCCAATGGAGGGGGATTCGCCCATACGGCCCGCAGGAAAGCGTTTCAGACCTGGGGATGGGACAAAGCATGAACTACCAGTGCCACGGTAACACAAAAAGACCAACCAAGGTGGATTTCGCCGGAGAGGAAAGTTCCGGTGCATATGACAACCTGGGAACAATTTATGACCTCCCCACTATCTGCAAAGGCGGTCAGGAATACAATTTCATGTTATTGGACAAGGCTTCATGAAGGATTCATACCGAGCTTTACGCCCTTGATATTACCCCATAGACTGTTATTTGGGTCACCCTCGCCGAAGACAAGATCGAATACGCTGCCAGCGCAGACGTCTAGGTTAGGGTAATGAAGTATGGTATCCTGCATATGTTTCTTGTATAACTTCCTGTCTATTTGAGCTCGAGGGCCCTGAAAAAGAATGAGCATCGTGTCGGAAGTGAGCCTCTTACTCCTTACCCAGACAGCGGGACCTTTCGACCTGTTCAGAATTTGAAACTGTATCCCTGCTTTGTCTACAGTGCGTTCTAAATGTCAGGCATCCGGGACTTGAACACACCGAATCTCACCTGCTACCCTCCCCATAACGCCGTCTAAGGCATCCACCTCTCGGACGAGGGTACCCTTCCCCACGCCTCCTATGGATGGATTACATGACAGTTCGCCGATTGTGTCCAGGCGTTGGGTCAAAAGAAGCGTCCTTGCTCCTGTCCGAGCAGCGCCTGTGGCGGCCTCGCAGCCGGCATGTCCTGCACCTATGATACACACTATTTTGGTGTTACCCGGTGTAACTCATAAACCATGACTTGAACTTGCCATCGTAATGGTCCGGTGCTGCAGTAATTGCGTATAACCTTCTCGCTGTGCGCCTAGCCCCGCCAATATTTCGGGCTGCCCAACTGAGCATGCAGAGGGAAAATTGCGTTATGTAAGCAGAGGCCGCGTACTTTGCAATTGGTTGTTTGCAATCGGATCTTTCCCAAATAAAGCCACAGATCGAAGCCACACGTCGTCGATAGTTCATTCACTCCGTCAAATCGAAGCTGCCTTCAAGTTTGCACTCTTCTAGTCCTTGCCTGTTATCTATCTTACATCTTAGAGTCTGCTTATCCCGGCCGAGTTTGTGGTATCGTGGTTATACTACTAGACTTGAACTCCGACATATTTACGATATTCCCAGTTCTAATGGTACTAAAGGTGAAATACTATTTCTCCATTACAAAATTTAGGATGCATCGTTAGATCTGTCGGGGCAGATTCTTACTCGGACGCCGAGTCTGTTGCAAGTAGATTAATGTGAGGTGAGGACACTACAGGTGCAACACTTAGGCTGCCAGCTGCGGTGGCAAGAGAATCGCCTGACGTGAGGGCAACAGTCCGAATGGGAAATTCAGATATCATACAGTATGTGTGCCAGGAGTTTTACAGTGTCTGCTCTCGGCTAAGGTCTCTCATATGAGCATGCGCTAGCTTATCCAAATTATATTGAATAGACACGGCGGGCAAAGCAGGTGTCCTTTTTCCGGACGGCAGGAAAAAGGACACTATGTCCTTTCACGGCGACCATCAGTGGGTCAGGAAGTAAATCTGTCACGATTGCGTCATGGTCGTGACAATGGGTCACGCAGTCTGCATTTATAATATGAAAAACCCTCGGACGCTCAGTTTTACAAAGCAAAGCATGCCATATGACCCGATAGGTGACTTTCCGTCCATATTCGGACCTTAGGCTCCCACCCGAGACTCCGAGAGTAATGTGACTGTTACAAGCAAGTCACCCATTACTGGGTCTGCTTGAGCAACTTCAAGTACAAGTCCGTCTCATCATCTGATACTGCAGCAGTGGTGCCATCCGGTAGGAGATATGTGCAAGCCTTCGCCAGCGGACTATTCATGGCCGATGCATCCTTGATTTTGCCGGTCAAACGACTAGTACTGCTCCGACATATCTGCCTCAGCATCGTATAGTCGAGATCACCAAAGCACGCCTGTATGCGGCTCGCTTATTCGGCTTGCTGTTCCATTGTATTTGAGAACCGTCCGAGACGATTCATGGTGTGCGTCCAGATCGCATAGCAAGCAACTTCGTAGCTACCAGGTCTCAAATCTCATCTGATATTCACAAACTTCAACTCTGGCAGGCTCTACAGTGTTGAGCATGGAGATATGAGAGTACATTCCACCTTGCTTGCTGATGGATACAAAAACCATGCAAGTACAGTACTCCGCCCAGTGCCACCTAAGTAGACGCTGCTGGAGGTCCGAGACGGTAGCTGCCGAAGTGTGATGTTACGGCTCGGATGGGAGCCTAAGGTCCGAATATGGACGGAAAGTCACCTATCGGGTCATATGGCATGCTTCGCTTTGTAAAACTGAGCGTCCAAGGGTTTTTCATATTATAAATGCAGACTGCATGACCCATTGTCACGACCATGACGCAATCGTGACAGATTTACTTCCTGACCCACTGATGGTCGCCGTGAAAGGACATAGTGTCCTTTTTCCTGCCGTCCGGAAAAAGGACACCTGCTTTGCCCGCCGTGAGATCCATTATGTTCCACCTGCATGCCTACAGTTTGGACTCGGGATAGTCCCTTGGAATTATCTGGGCCCCTGTTTTCCACATACAGTGATTCACCACCACTTGGGACAGCACATACATTTGTCTTTTTAATCTCCTTTCTGCAACCCTCCCATGCAAACTAAGCTGGTACATATGTTCAACACTATGTTATGGCCCTCATATAAATTTATTAGGTCGAGAGGGCCAGTTGTCATGACATACGAGGTGTGATACATGGGTCAGCCTACATGGCGCAGAAACGACCACTTGGGACACTCCCACGCCTAGTACGCGAGTAACAAATCTGTAGTGTCGGGTAATCCCGATGGGACATACTGTTACTTGCTTGACACCATGGGTGATGTGCAGTCTACTGACCGTGATGGTGAGTTCTCTGGATATTATCATTAGGTATGCTAGACCATAGTATATGTGATGGGACATGGTAGGCACCTCCCTATCAGTAAATAAGCACTACCAAAGGGCCGGATAAAGTTGGAGAGTCCAAACCCGCCACCACGATGGCTTGCACATTTTATTGCCGTTCTTGTACTCAACCTGTCCCCTTCAAACTTGATGAGGACATGGGGCATGTGTATATAATGCTTCACAAAATGTTCTATGATAGATAGTGTAGAAATGAGATACTTCACTAGGGAGTGTCCCATCTGGTGGTGGTGTCCCAAGTGGTGGTGAATCACTGTATTTGCAGAGTAAGTCTTTGGTTTTTGACTGCTTTCGCAACTTTGCATTACCCATGCCCAGATAAACCACTCGCCAATGTCCAATGGAATGTTGCCAGCCATTGTCTCCAGGTGTAATTTGGGGAAGAGACGGTGCAAAGGACCAGTGATTAAGTCCGCATCGGCAATGGAGTAGTCGAGGTTGCCTAGAGCAAGAAACTAGTATGTGCCAAAGACTGGAGAGGTGCGTACGTACGCTAAGTCGATGTGGTATCAACTGGGTATCAAGAGGTGCGAGTCGTGCCACTGTAAGCCAGTGGAGATTTGAAACTTGGATGCACGCTGATAAGCCCCAGGATCGTCTGACCCCCGAAAACGCGGATTCAGCACATCATACAAGTGCCCCGGAGCTTATTCGACACAGTGCTCGCACGCCTCTAGGCTTCTATGGGCTCTAAAAGACTTTTTCTACTTAGCTCCGGACTTCCTAACATCCTCGAGGCGTACACGGACCCATTCCGTGATTTATCTCCGCGCACCGAAGCTCCGGAGTGACTGAACCAATGCAACTTCTAGCTGCATTAGCTCCAGGACCCGCGGACACTTCTATTGAGGGGCGTCGTCCTCATGCCCACCCTCCAGCACTCACTCCCCCTCGTTTCCGTCAAGATACCGAAGGTGCGGACGCATACGAGTCACCATAAGGTCAGCATCAGTCAGCAAATGGCCGGAGGTAATTAACACGTGACCGGCGTGTCGCACGGAGTGATGGGACCGCCTGGGTCAGGTGGCGGAGCGTCAAGGCGACCTATAAGGGCTGGAACGAGCAAGTAGGAGCGTAAGGGAGTCGTATGGTGTATGGTATAGCAGAGGAAAGTGCTGAGCAATCCTGTGGGTAGCGGCGTTTATTTGTTATTTATCTCCGGACGGTCGCAAAGCCATTCCTGTAGTATAAATTGTACAAAGTAGTGTACAGAAAAACAAGTTTTGACTTCACCATCTCAGAGAATTAACGTTACGATCTCAGCAACCCGAGAAGTTCGAAAGCGTCGAACTTAGCGACTTATAACCGATCCTAGCTTTGCCAATAGGCCTGACTCATCGAGAGAAATATCTCCGCCATCGATTTAACTAGTTCCGGTGAGGTTCACATAGCGAAACAAAATTGAGCAACTCTTTCTAGCGCCTTCTACTCCCGTGAGCCCGGACCTACACTCGGTTCCGTGGTTTGCGACTTTGTTTGCGACTTTCCGGAGATAAATACTCCGGAGCGTCCCTTAGTGTTTGTTTCAGGCGTCAAGGTTTTTGTTTTATTTTTCTAGGTCTTCCTACGGACTACCCTATGGCATCTTACTCCTCCTTTCCCCCTCAAACTATTAAATACCCTTCAGTTGTCTCGGACCACCTTCACCCATATCACGGGGTTTAGGTTTATTCCTTTTGGTCCTTGGTGATTGTTGTGTGTCAGTGCATATCAACGCTCTCCAAGCTTGCCAACTGGGACCCGCCACCGTAACAACTCATCTGCTATCACTCTTCTCTCACGAGCAATGATGAGGCTTGTGTCAGACAAGAAATGCATGAAGTCCAGACTAAATAGCTACTCCGTCTTCACGCCATGGATATATGAGAGTACTTATGCCAAATAAATCGGCTGCAGGGATACATTCTACTACTCAGGTTCTGCACATCAAGGAGTAGGCCTGCAGTATAACTTCTCGCCAATGCTCGATTCACTCCCCTCACCGAGCTGCTCACTGCTCATCCATATACAAAGTGGGATGCGAGCGGAAAACAATCCGCCTTGTGACTTAATAACATTCAAGAAGTCAAATTCCGCAGAAGCTCAGAAGATGAGGACTCAAATATCTTGGTGCCCTTGCTTGATCTCATCATCCGCCGAAGATCCTGATGACCCCGGCGACAGGATATGCGACTAGTGATGCCGCGGTCCGGCTCAGCCCGGTTATTGGCCCAAATTTCCGGACCTGGGACTGGACCCAAGGTCCAGTTTGGGTAAATGTTTGGACCGTGAACCTCAAAGAACCCGAAATGGCATTGGGTTCCGGTCAGGTTCCGGTTCGATCCCTTCAAAATTACCATATTTAGGTATGGTTTGGGCATTGTGGCTCCACCTGGACCTCATTTCAGGTTCGGTCCACCCCAAAGCCGAACCGCGGACCAGAACCTGGGTCCGGTCCGAGGTTCGAACCGGCTCTCCCAGGTTCAGGAACCGATATGCGGCATCACTATATGTGACAGCGGTGATAAGCCCCAGCGATCTTCTGACCCCCGAAATTGCGAATTTGACACATCATACATCCCCTCCAAAGTTTATTCGACACCACCTGTCGAACCTCTTACGCTACAAGTAACCGATGAAGGGTTCTGGATTTAATTCCGGACCTTCTAACGTCCTCAAGGCAGGCGCAGATCACCAATATGATTTATCTCCGCAGCCAGACGCTCCGAAGTCACCCGGAAGAATACCTTTGTGACTAATTATCTCCGGGAACAGCGGAGGCCCGCGTCGCAGTGAGTCATTGGTATTACCACTCCCCAGTCATCATGCCCCTTCGTTTCTGTCAAAGCGACCGAGTCAGCGGATGTAAATCGACGGCCGGACGGAACGTATCAGTCAGCAAGCGGCTGGAGCTAAACGGCACGTGATCAGCCTGCAGTACTGCGTGATGAGGTACTTCAAGCGAGCATTGACGCGTCGAGGCTACCTCTAGGACCTAGGACGAGCACGTGGAAACACGGCAGGATCGTATGGGACATGGTACAGCAGTGGGCAAAGGCTGAGTAATTGTGTGGGATGCGGAGCATATTCGTTATTTAGCTCCGGGCGGACGCAAAACCATTCCAATAGCATAAAAATGTATGGAGCGTAGTGGAAAATCCAAGTTTTGTACTTCACCCTCTCAGCGTACCAGAATTACCGTCTCAGCGACCCTCGGAGTCCCTTCACGTCGGACTTAGCGTCTACAATCTTAGCGTCTACAATCAATCCTAGCTTTGCCAATAGGCCTGACTCGTCGAAACTAGATAACTCCGCCATCGCATATCGATCCAAGTAAGCTCCGGATTTAAAGTATAAAATTCACCAAGCGTCTGTAGGCACGAGACTATTGTTTGGGTTCAGTGGAACTCCCCACCCGGGCTACTGGCAAACTTCGGAGATAAATACTCCGGAGAATCGCTATACTGTTTGTTTCAGGCCTCAAGATTTTGTTTGTTTTAGGTTTTCCTATGGGCTACCCTACGACGTCTTACTTCTCCCCCTCCCTTCGAACTTAAATATTACCCTTCAATCGCCTTAGACCGCCTACACCCATACCGCTGGGTGTTTTAGGTTTTATTTCTTTTTGGTCTTTGGTGTTGTCGTGTGTTAGTGCCTATCAGCGGCACGTACTCCTCATGCTCATGCTGCGTCCCGACGGACTTCAGCTCAAAAACCTGGTCGTCACCGCTCGCCTTGCGCGACTCTTCGAGCTCCTGATCGCTAGACTGGTTGATGGTAGTAGTGAGATGCATGCGACCCGTGGGCGCAACGCGAAAGGCGCTGGGCAGGTGAGTCGTCTTCAGGGCCTCGGAGCTACGCAGTGCGAGGCGCACGGTGATCATTGTGAACACGATCCCTATTACATGTCGGGCATGAAATAAGTCAGGATCACCGATAACCGATTCCTCGCAGGCAGGATGTACGTACCCACTGTAGGTGTCACAGCCGCCTGCACCACGTACTCCCCATTGTGCCCCATCGCATATAGAGTAATAAGAATCAGCACCTCCAGAGCATAGATCATTGCACTCTCTATAATAACGCGCGCACTGGGCAGTAGGCTCGCCACTGAACGATATGACCCCACCCCGAGTGCCCTGCATGTCTCCCAGTCCTGTCACCAGATGCGATATGCAATGAAACCCGTCGTGAGTGTGTTCTGAGTGAACGTCGTGGAGTATATCAGAATCACCCACGTTTGGAGGGCACGGAGAAGAGCCCATCAACATCCTTTGAGTTGAAGATTTGGAAAACCATGCAGTTGCCGACTGAGCAGAACAGTCATCAGTGACAGCCCTTGACATCCATTGGCAGATTCGGGGACACGTACCAACGTTGAGGATGAGCAATACGGTGGGGATGGTGACGACATAGTAGTTGCGGCTCCAGACAATGAAGCAGCGGTATATCTGTGCACGGCTGGTTCAGGTAGAAGAGCACTTACATCGACATACTACAAAAGAATCTCCAATCCAGGTCTGGATACCAGCGATCGCTTCGTTCGCGACATTATCCCATCGATGGTAATTGGCGAAGTAGGGTACCGGACCAGGGTCGTCGGCTAACCAGACATAGCCGCGCAACACCCGGTACAAGCTGACGCCTGGTGAAGCGGATACAATGTGAGAAGCCAAGGAATGAGTCAGGACCCCTACATACCCATATGGGCTGTTGCCAGAATGAACATGACAACCATGACAGCGAAGAAGAGCTACAAGGAAGGCTAAGTGTGAACTACATAGTGATGCCGCAGTCCGGTTCCCGAACCTGGGAGAACCAGTTCGAACCTCGGACCGGACCCAGGTTCTGGTCCGCGGTTCGGCTTTGGGGTGGACCGAACCTGAAATGAGGTCCAGGTGGAGCCACAATGCCCGAACCGTACCTGAATATGGTAATTTTGAAGGGTTCGAACCCGAACCTGACCGGACCCAACGCCATTTCGGGTTCTTTGAGGTTCACGGTCCGGACATTTACCTGAACTGGACCTTGGGTCCGGTCCCAGGTCCGGAAATTTGGGCCAATAACCGGACCGAGCCGGACCGCGGCATCACTAGAACTACAGGCACAGATATCATAGACTGACCTTTGCGGGCAAGGCCTTTGATCGCTTCTTCTTCAGGATAACATACACACTCTCGAAGAACAAGCTACAGTATATGCCTAGCATGGCATTCATGATGAGCGGACACCCGGTTGTCTGGACATGCTTCCTTTTGCAAAAGTACATATGGATCGGATATTTGCACAGGTCAGAATCCGCCGCACTGTTTCAGTCAAGTAATTCCCGACTGCATGTGGTGGACCATCTCAGACATGATGAATGCAATAAATGTTGAGTGAAGCTGATACACATTCTCCGCTGCCACTGGATAGGAGCTCCTTTCTCCCTGGTGAATAGCATGGTGTGAGAGCCATCATGCGGCGCACCTCGGGGCTAGAGAAGAAATCCCGTCAAGATATGTAGGTCCGCGGCTGCAATGCAGTCATATCGGAACCGAAATGTCAGTACAACGTGTCCTTCTCCTAAACGCAATACTGTCAGAGCCCTGGCATGCAGGGTCCTCCGGCCCAGCCCTTGTGTCAAGCTGTACTATCATTTGGGTAGTTTTGCAAATTTGCAAAACTACCGCAGCCCCTAGAGAGAGCTCTATACCAAATTAAAAAATTCAGAGACTTTTTAGGCACGTAGAATTAGACTAGTAGATACCCTCTGTCAAGTTGGTTTAGGGAAATATTGAGTGGTCATGGAGAGGGAGGAAGAGGAGGATGTTTCCAACCACCTACAGCATCAGCAAAATGGCAGCCCATGCTAAGGTGCTAAGTACCGCTAAGGCGCCCTTACCGAGCTCCTTAGCTCTAACTCTCTGAGTTTCTTAGCCGATGCTGTAGAGGGCGGCAGAGCAATATACATGGCTCTGTTGATCATAGCTGTACATGTAATGTATACCAGTAGCACTAGACAAGGGCGGAGACCCGTAATTCGGGAGTTGCTATCATTCAAGGCAATGGCTGAGTTCATCATGAAATTGTTTTGGGCACCAAGTAGTGTAGTCTAGTAGTGCAACGGTTATATCGTGTGGTTGGATACTGCAGTCGCTGGTTCGAATCCTGAAGGTGCTAGCATTTTTCTGTTCTCACTGTACTTATTTGCCTGAGATTAGTTCTTAGCTTCGCTTAGACGGTCATGCCGTTTTGCTGACGAGACCATGTGAAACCTAGATCTGGTACTCATTCCATGGTGTTTTGCCGGGATTTTGTTTGGACTATACTGGTGTACCATACATTGAGCTACTCAAGCAGCCCGATTGTGAAGAGATTGAGGATGTAGCTATAGCGATGCTGTTTTGCAAAACTTCGAGAGGCGGATCGTGACAAAAACGTGATGGATCTCGCGGGGATGTCACGCGTGACAAACTTTTGCAAAACCCCCTGCACACGCCGGCATCTGTCCAGCATCCTCTACACCACGTATTAAAATAGAAAAAAATCACAGTTGGGTACATAGAAGGGTGCTACACAATGCCATGAAAAACTCTGACGCAAGAGCCAGCGAACTGAGCGCAACACGTCGATTTACAGAGAGTTTTGCAAAACTACCCAAATGATAGTATGACCATACAGGAGTTTCAGGCCAGCCTGAGAACAGTCGTCCTCGGATCGTCTATGACCCCAGCAAGTGTCTTATTCCAAGCCGCGGCATGCGTCCAGTTATCAATGAGTTGTTTGACCAACCACAGATGGGAGCAATCGGCCTCATGTCGCCAGAACAACTTACTGAAGTGAACTCATATGCTGCAAAAGACCCATGTTCGCTGATAACTTCATGCCCTCCCCGTCATTCCTGGTCTGACGACTGGTCCAAAGTGCCTAAGGGTAGAACTAATCAGAAGAGTCTTTCATCGGTCGGAGCTTGGCACAGGTACGAAACCGGGTGTCACAGTTGCCGCCCAGGGCAATTATCATCCCGAAGAATGAGCGGTAACCCGCCCTATAAGCATGCATACCAATGACAGGAAATGCCCCGTTGTTCCAGAGCTTGCCGGAAGAGGCGCAGAGGTTCGTCGATGAGATCCCGATTATATTGGTCTGATACTAATAGAGGTCGCTAGTAATACTCGCCGAGCGATCATAAGTGGATAGCCATTATGAGCGGATGGAAAGCTCTAAGCCTATGCAGCCAGGTGGGACAGCATCCAGTGAACGTTTAGGTTTGTCATACGCGTCTGGACCTCGCGCTTCGGGTATCTACGGCGGCGCTGCAGTATCAAGAATCGTGCGGGCAGAAATGGACTTGACACCACAGTTGGATGAATCTTTTCTCTTCATTTCACAATGACGGTCGTTCATGGACGGACGATTCCCATCCTGAATCCTGATGAACGAGTGTTTGGCGAAGGAGCGTCATATCGATGAAAGACATGAGACCTCTATTCTAACGGCAAAAATATCTGTAAGGTTCAACTTCATCTCAGAACCCTACCGATGCGTCAAATATCTCGCATGTTCTACCTGAGACCCCTCGTCCCTTGTGCCAGTGAAGCCGGTGAGATGATTTCGAGCTCCAATTGTACACCTCGACTGAGATATTGCAGACTGTGCCCTGTAGCCCGTTCTCTAGCCGTCCGTCCCGCCACCACAACTTCTAGTAGTGTGCGATAGTCAAAGCGTGTCAGTCATGGGCATGGACGTCGGCTTCGACATGATTCCCCGCCTGGCCAAAGACCGCGCCAGCGACATGGAGCGTTGGGCCTGTGTGATCGGAGATATCGAGAAGGAATTCAAGGACGATCCCAACGTGAACCTGTATGCAAGCCGTTTTCCATACGGCGTCTGCATCGAAGTCCTCCTCGGAGAACGTCCTATAATCCCGTACCAAGGGTGGAAATTTATGCGCTTCTCCTCGAAGGTCACTGGCTCATGCGGCGCCGTGGAGCCATACATCCAGCGCATGCGCAAGCTCGTTGCAGCACAATTTGGGAAAAGAGTGAAGTGGTGGAATGAATTTGGTTTGACGGAGTACGATGGAATCTATGACTGGGGCGAGATTCAAGACTTCGAGAACGACCTGTGTGAGGTGGAGTATAATAGACTTGCTAGGGACGTACAGACCACCAGCCAGGAGTAGTTGTCAGATTTATCCGTCATTTGTGTAAAATAGTCGACAGTCGTCAAAGGTTTTATCCCCAGGTGCAGGACAGGAGGAATACTCCAGGTGCATTCCTGGCACCCCTTCAGTACATTTCAAACTTCATGAGGTAACGTTTCCTGCGCTTCGAGGTAAAAAAATTTACGTGAGCTCCTATCATGATTATATTGATCTTTTCATAGTTATACAATTATATCACATATTGATTTACATTACCACATCGTGCCTCCAGGAGACGCCTTGCCCCCGCTTCCGATACATTCCCCGCTCCCTGCGTGAGGGGAGCCTCGGGCGAGCCAGCGCCCCCCGAGGACGCTGCGCACCTTATTCCCCGTTGGGCACGCATCCGTCGGGCGCGGGTTGCGACTTCAGTACCACACTATCGAGGACGACACCGCCACAGCAAGGGACGCCGCTCACACTTCCTGCTGCCCCTGCTTGATCTCGTCATCCGCGGACGACCCCGACGTGCCCGGGGATAATATATGCGACAACGGCACGTCGAATTCGTCATGCGCCTGCTGCGTCCCCACGGAATTGAGCTGGAAGAGCTCACTGTCCCTTCCCATCTTGCGGCAGTTCTCGAGCTCCCGATCGCTCGAGTGGCCGATGGTGGTGGCGAGGTGCACGTCGTTCCGAGGCGCGGCGCGGAAAGAGCGGACCATGCTCGGGCGCTCGGTCGTCATGAGCGCCTCGGAACTTTGCATGGCGAGGCGCACGGTGATCATCGTGAACACAATCCCTGTTCGATGTCTGTAAATCGCTGGACCGATCCGAAGCAGAGAAACGCACGTACCGACTGTAGGCGTCACCGCCGCCTGTAACACATACTCCCCGTTGTGCCCAATGGCGTAGAGAATGATGAGGACGAGCACCTCGAGCGCGTATATCATCGCGCTCTCGATGATCACGCGCACGCTCGGAAGGAGGCTCGCCGCGCCGCGGTACGACCCCGGGCCGAGCACCTGGCGCGTCTCCCAGTCCTGCCGCCAGATGCGGTACGCGATGAAGCCCGTCGTGAGCGTGTTCTGAGCGAACGTCGCGGAGTAGATCAGGTTGACCCACGTCTGGAGGGGTACGGAGAAGAGGCCGTCGACGTCCTTGGAGTTGAAGATCTGGAAGACCATGCAATTGCCGACTAAGTAGGGAGGACCGTCAGTGATTGGTGATCGGGGAGCACTGATAGGGTTGGTTGCACGTACTGACGCTGAGGACGAGCAATACGCTCGGTACGGCGACGACGTAGTAGTTCCGGCTCCAGACGATGAAGCAGCGGTAAATCTGCACCATATTCCGTCAGAACGCCGAGTACTCGCGAGGTTCTCTTGAAACTCACTACAAGCGAGTCTCCGATCCACGTTTGGATACCACTGATCACTTCGTTCGCGACGTTGTCCCATCGATGGTAATCCGCAAAGTAGGCGACTGGTCCTGGGTCGCTGGCCAGCCAGACATAGCCCCGAAGTAAGCGGTACAAGCTGATGGCTAGTGACGGATTAATTGAGGGATCAAATCAGAATGACTCTCACATACCTATGTGGACTGTCGCGAGAAGGAACATGACAACGGTCGCCGCAAAGAACAGCTATACGAATGAGTAGATATGAGACGTCTCAGGGAAGGTGCGGGAGGGGGGGCTGACCTTGGCGGGCAGCGTCTTTGTCCGCTTCTTCTTCATGATGACATAGACACTCTCGAAGAACAGGCTGAAGTATATACCTGCAACAATACTCGTGAGCAGACGGTTGACCTTTCTAGACTTTCGATAGTGCGTACCATACAGCAGCGTCTGCGTCCGGCCTTCTGTCAGCTCTACGTCCGGGCGACGGCAGCAAAAGTGTACTCACCTCAAACCACACCGAGAGGACATTGGCGACCTCGAGCGGTAGCTGGCCCATGGACGTCGCAGAGGACGACCTGATAAGATGGCCTCGTAGGGTCAAATCTGGTGTTTCTCCGCGTCGCAAGATGGGTTTTGTAGCACGGCCTACCGCGGGTGGTCTGCATCTCCGGATGGGTATGGACAGAACCCATTTGGCGGAGAAGCGAGCATGATTGTGCGCTTCGCGAACTCCCGAGGTGATCTTGATGAACCGCCACAGGCAATGCACACAATTTCGTCTTCTTACTGTATATTACTCCGGCCTGTGCGCGCATCGTTATGTCTAAACGCAGCAGCGAGGCCATGTGCACGCATATTTTACAGACACTCGCGGAAGATGACAGAGGATGAATATGCAGGAACTTTGAAGTCAATCTGCTTCCAAACTCCGCCGTCATCGGCTTTGGCCTCAAAATGGCAGACTTCTCCAGCTGCTTTCGTCCTCGAGGTAAGCTACAACATAGAGCCGAAATGGATCAATCGTATAGACTCTGAAACGTTATTCACGAGTGTGAAGAGCAAGCAAGAACATTTCGACATTGGTTCAACTGTGTTCGATCAGATATCAACCCGCAAACTTGCATACGTACGACACCAGTCGGCTTTCGCGGGCTTGTTTCAGACTGGTATCTGCCGACCCCACGCGACAGACAACGTCGACCATCAACGAGAACATACATGTTAAATGACTGGATGACTTCCCGTAAGCATTTAGAATGCGTTTTGAGCAGTTCTAAATCTCTAAACGCATCAAGCCGAGATGCCGTCTTGTCACGCTCTCGCTTAGACCAAGTTTTGATGAGGCTCGTCGAGCAAAAACCGTCTCTAAACTTTAAATCTAGCAGGGGGGGTCGACCCCCCTTTCCAAATCTCCAGACGACTCTAAACGCTCGCTTAGCCTCGGTTGAGGTCCGCGTATCAAACCTGCCATCAGCACCTGCTAAATTGAGCGATCCGCTCGCCATAAATGGAAAGCGACCTCATGGTCGTGACTTGCAGTCGTCGAGCGTTGGTCTGGCATTACGGATGGGAGGAACAGTTCTATTTTTCCATTTCACCGTGGCAGCGAGTGTGACCAGGTACGCTGATGGCGTTTAGAACTGCGAAATCTAGGATTTTGGCTTACGGGAAGTCATCCACTAGCACGGCTCATAAACAAAAGATTGGGCAGTGATTTTGCGAGCGATCATCGCGCTCGCGGGTAAACCTACCAAACACCGCATCTCCCCTGGCATCGCAT